>NC_137695.1:27870789-28306463 GCF_964034855.1 Anser brachyrhynchus | reverse complement strand
AAGAAAAAGAAAAAGGAAAAGAAAAAGGAAAAGGAAAAAGAAAAGGGAAAGGGAAAGGGAAAGGGAAAGGGAAAGGAAAAGGAAAAGGAAAAGGAAAAGGAAAAGGAAAAGGAAAAGGAAAAGGAAAAGAGAAAAAGAAAAAGAAAAAGAGAAAAAGAAAAAGAGAAAAAGAAGAAAAAGAGAAAAAGAGAAAGAAAAAGAAAAAGAAAAAGAAAAAGAAAAAGAAAAAGAAAAAGAGAAAGAAAAAGAGAAAGAAAAAGAAAAAGAAAAAGAAAAAGAAAAAGAAAAAGAAAAAGAGAAAGAAAAAGAGAGAAAAGAAAAAGAAAAAGAAAAAGAAAAAGAAAAAGAAAAAGAAAAAGAAAAAGAAAAAGAAAAAGAGAAAGAAGAAAAGAAAAAGAAAAAGAAAAAGAAAAAGAAAAAGAAAAAGAGAAAGAAAAAGAAAAAGAAAAAGAAAAAGAAAAAGAAAAAGAAAAAGAAAAAGAAAAAGAAAAAGAAAAAGAAAAAGAAAAAGAAAAAGAAAAAGAAAAAGAAAAAGAAAAAGAAAAAGAGAAAGAGAAAGAGAAAGAAAAAGAGAAAGAAAAAGAGAAAGAAAAAGAAAAAGAGAAAGAAAAAGAGAAAGAGAAAGAAAAAGAGAAAGAAAAAGAAAAAGAGAAAGAAAAAGAGAAAGAGAAAGAAAAAGAAAAAGAGAAAGAGAAAGAAAAAGAGAAAGAAAAAGAAAAAGAAAAAGAAAAAGAAAAAGAAAAAGAAAAAGAAAAAGAAAAAGAAAAAGAAAAAGAAAAAGAAAAAGAGAAAAAGAACCTTAGAATTTTTTTCAGGCATCTGTCTCCCTTCTAAGAATTTAAGCACGTTTGAAAATCCTGACTAAAATCTTGATAGATTTCTAAAGAGTTTGTTTTCAGGAAATCATAGAAAACTGAATAAAATAATTTGGACCAACCTTACTTTCTATATAATTCTGTTGACTCATCCTTGACTACTCAGTCTATTCTGAAATTGAATTTTAACATTTTTACATCAAATCCTGTTATCAATCTAACTAAAAATATCCTATTAATAAATGTTTTGATTTATACCGAAATAAACCTTTCCATTTTCATTGTCCAGAAAAAGTGTTGCACACTTGATAGTGTCTACAATTCACTCTCACTAAATATGTGAGAAAAAAACATATGTAAAGAGAGGCGTTAAATGAATGTATAAATGTTAACATTAATATAACTATCAGCTTAAATTTAATTTATATACAGTAAGATTGTGGAGTAATACCCATACCACTGTATGTCATTTTTACACCATGAAGGAATACTAGAATCATGGAATTGTTTGAATTGGAAGGGACCTTAAAAATCACCTATTTCCAACTCCCCTGCCATGGGCAGGGACACCTACCACTACAACAGGTTGCTCAAAGCTCCATCTAACCTGACCTTAAATACCCCTAGGGAGGGGGCATCCACAACATCTGTGGGCAACCTTGACCTTCAGACAGAGCTAGACAGGCTGGAGGCTTGGGCCAAGAGGAACGTCATGAAGTTCAACAAGGCCAAGTGCAGGGTCCTGTACCTAGGGAGGAGTAACCCCAAACACCAGTACAGGCTGGGGGCTGACATGCTGAAGAGCAGCTCTGCAGAAAGAGACCTGGGAATCCTGGTGGACCAGCAGGATGACCATAAGCCAGCAATGGGCCCTCGTGGCCAAGGACAACGGGATCCTGGGCTGCGTTTAGAAGAGCATTGCCAGCAGGCCAAGGGAGGTGATCCTCCCCCTCTTCTCCTGGTGATGCCACACCTGGAGTATTGTGTCCAGTTCTGGGCTCCCCAGTACAAGAGGGACATGGAACTACAGGAGCAACTTCAGAGGAGGGCTAGTAAGATGATTAGAGGGCTGGAGCACCTGTTGTACGAGGACAGGCTGAGAGAACTGGACCTGTTTAGCCTGGAAAGGAGAAGGCTGAAGGAAGACCTCATTAATGTGTATAAATATCTGAGGGGAGGGTGTCAAGGGGACGGAGCCGGTCTCTTTTTGGTTGTGCCCAGCAACAGGATGAGAGGCAACGGGCACAAACTGAAGCACAGGAGGTTCCAACTGAATATGAGAGGGCAAATCTTTACTGTGAGGGTGACGGAGCACTGGCACAGGTTGCCTACAGAGGCGTTGGAGTCTCCTTCTGTGGAGATATTCAAAATCCACCTGGAAGTCAACCCAGGCAATGTTTCTCAGTGATCCTGCTCGGCAGGGGGTTTGGATTAGATCATCTTCAGAGGTCCCTTTCAAAGTCGTCCATTCTGTGATTCTGTGATTCTGTGATTCTGTGAATCTGTTACATTGCCTCAACACCCTTATAGTGAAGAATTTCTTCCTAATATCTAATCATATCTACCTTTTTTTAGTTTAAAAATCCTTGTCCTATCATTCCACTCCCTAACAAAGAGCCCCTCCCCAGCTTTCCTGTAGGCCTTTACTGGAAAGCTGCAGTGAGGTTTCCCCAAAGCCTTCTCTTCTCCAGGCTGAACAACCCCAACTCACTCACCCTGTCTTCACAGGAGAGGTGCTCCTTGACTATCCTTGTGGCCCTAATCTCTGGACTTGTTCCAATATGTCCGTGCCCTTCCTGTGCTGGGGACCCCAGAGCTGAATGCACTACTGCAGGTGGGGTCTCCCAAGAGCACAGTAGAGGGGGAGAATCACCTCCCTCGTCCTGCTGGCCATGCTTCTTTTCATGCAGCCCAGGATGGAGTTAGCTTTCTGGACTGCAAGCATACATTGAGGCCTCATGTTGAGCTTCTCATCAACCAACATCCCCAGGTCCTTCTTCTCATGGATGCTCTCAATCTATTCTCCACCCAGCATATATTTGTGTTTAGGATTACCCTGGCCCAGATGCAGGACCTTGCACTTGGTCTTGTTGATCTTCATGAGATACGCACAGGCCCAACTTTCAAGCCTCTCAAGATCCCTCTGGTTGGCATCCCTTCCCTATAGTGTGTTGACCACACTATACAGCTTGATGTCATCAGCAAGGTTGTCATTGCTGAGGGTGCACTCAATCTCACCATCCATTTCACTGACAAAGATGTTAAACATCGTTGGTCCCAATACTGACCCCTGAGGAATACCACTCATTACTGACCTTCACTTGTCCATTGGGCCATTGACCACAACAATTTGAGTGCGACCATCCAGCCAATTCCTTACCCACTGAGTGGTCCATCCATCAAATTCCTGTCTCTCCAATTTAGAGACAAGGATATAATGTGGGACAGTGTTAAATGCTTTGCAGAAGTCCAGTATTAAAATGGAAATAAATTATATTACATTCACTTCATTTTTATGCTATGTTATATAGGCAGAGACAAGTAAACAGAGAAAGAAGGTTTCAATGTAAAGAGATTTGGACTTTTAATATCTAGCTAGTTATATACCCTAGACCTATTTCAAAGTCTGAGGTGATGGAAAGTGAGCAGAATAACTTAGACAGAAGTTGTTAGGCTTTAAGCTTTCTAGCTTGTCTTCTGGCATTCATTAATTATTAGATCATATCACATTTATGAGAGAAATTTCATATTCCATATAAAGCCATTACAGATCTTTTCTTAAGGCAAGTAGACTTTGCCAGACAGAAGGCTGAATGAATACACAAATGATAGATGAGTTCTCAGGGTTGTTTTAGAAAGTGTGTTTCTAAAAGTTACAAATGTAAAACCTTTAGAATTAAGCAGGAAAATATTGTGAGGCTGAAGAGCAGTATGTACATTACAGACAATATTCAAGCTACCTGAAAGGAAGTATCTTTGTAGTTTATTTGATGGCTAACTCAAGCCATATGCAAAGAAAATTCCCAACTGAAATCAATACGTGATTTGTTGTAGAACTCATGAAAACAGCAAGAAGCTTTCATGTTTTTCTTTTTCAAAATTGGATGTACTCACTTTTTATTGTAAAGAAGGACTACTGGTAAAAGTCCTCACATGTACTATTTAACCTTCAGGCAGGATATAACCACAACTTTTTCTTTTTTTCCCATTGTAAGATCATTCCAGCTGCCACACTCAGCAAGGACACAAGGACTACGACTAGACCCAAGCACTTAGAATTATAGAATCGTAGAATCATAGATTATCCCAAGTTGGAAGGGACCCACAAGGATCACAGAGTCCAACTCCTGGCACCACAAAGGTCTACCCAAAAATTCAGACCATGTGACTAAAAGCACAGTCTAAACACTTCTTAAACTCTGACAGGCTTGGTGCAGTGGCTACTTCCCTGGGATCCTATTCCAATGTGCCACAACCCTCTCAGTGAATAACCTTTTCCTGATATCAAGCCTGAACCTCCCCTGTCGCAGCTCAACTCCATTCCCTCAGGTTCTGTCACTGGTCACTAAAGAGAAGAGAGTGGCACCTGCCCCTCCACTCCCCTTTGTGAGGAAGCTGTAGACCGTGATGCGGTCTCCCCTCAGCCTCCTCTTTTCCAGCGTGAACAGGCCAAGTGACATCAGCCGCTCCTCCTACACCTTCCTCTCTAAGCCCTTCACCATCTTAATAGCCTGTTCTGCTTCTTAGTAGCACTTATCCTGCTGCATCATGGCTGCAACATGGCTGCAGGGATTCTGCAGTGCCACAGCTCCAGAAGACACTCAAACAATTATTTCAAAAAGAGTTATGATTCTTTGAATGTTTTTTGTTTGTTCTGTTTTGTTTTTGTTTTGTTTTATTTTAAATAAAAGGCCATGCTGTGGTCTTCTGAACCCAGAAATTGGACTTCAGGAAGATTAATCACTTGTATGAAATATTCAGATAGGAGTTCAAAGTCTGCAGAATTATGTAGATAGAGCAAAGACTGACAATACATAATGCCTATATGTGGTTAGTAGTGTAGAGGCATCATGTGAAGGAGAAATATAGTCCTTTCATCCTGCAGCACCACCACCCTGTTATGTTACTGCACCTAGTTCATTAATATCCACTCAAGGTGTAGGCCACCTGATGTTAGTTACTGGAACACAGAATTTTTTGATGACACCATAACAATGAATTGTGATACTTAGCTTCACTTGCTGTTTGCAACTGTGAAGTGAAGTCTTAACATGTCGACTTGTCATCTTGAACTGTCTACCTTCCTCCACTAACAGCACCAGGGAGTCTTCAGCAGGGAGTATGCAGACTAGTTGTATGTCTACATCTTCTGTGGCTGTATATTAGGGTGTGAGGTCTGATCCAGCTAACATTTTTTACCAGGAGAACAATACAACTTGGCAGTTGGGAATCACCTCCAAATGGCTGTAGTCTCACTGAGTTTTCTACAAAGCAGAAAGATATCAGGAAACATTAGGTACCTTAAACTCACTGGACTCTTAGAAACCAGAAAATTGAAGTAGGACAAAGATTGATCAGTGCCTTGTTTAACTCTCTTTCCTGTGCCAGGATCTTCACTAAGACTTGCCTGGGGAGACAGAGAAGCAACTGTGTTGCTTCGACCAGTAGGTCTAACTGACTGTTGCAGGGGGTGAGGCCAGAACAGCAAGACTAAAATTATTATTAAATCCATGTAGGCAAACCTGAGATGACATCATCTTATGCCTTTCTCAGAAAATCATCATTGCTAGAGAACAAAACCAGAAATTCCTCACATTTAAAGCAGCAGCACCCAAAATGCCATTTTCCAAGTTAAAAGATGTCCCCCTGTTCTTTTCTAACAAAAAAAAAAAAAAAAAAAAAAAAACCTTGGCACTTCAGACATTTTTTATATTTCAGATGACACTGGAGAGGTTTTATATCAGTTCAAGGGAAATAAACAACTCTCTGATGACATTGTAGCTTTGAAATATAGCTTTAGCCCATTAAACCAGAGTGAAGTTGGAGCTATATCCAAACTAGGAGCATTTTGAATGTAACAGGATGAGATATATCAAATATGTGTATGTACATATATTCTGAGAATTTACCAAGTAGATGTTAATGAGGCATATATTCCTCCTCTCCTTGCTTTTAAAAATGTTGTCTATGCCCTCCAATTTACAACAAACATTCTAGTTATCTAACTATGATGACTATTGCCCCACAAATCATAGCTCAGGGCCCAGTTTCTGCAGTGGATAGCACTTAATCAGGCAGCTGCTTTTGCTGACATCACATGTTGCTCATAATGTACAGGGTTACACATGGCTAAGTGCAAATTACAAAGACAGGAGTGAAAGAACTAGCTCCACAGTCACCATTCCCTTAGAGCATTCTTTTACTCCTTGAGTATTAGAGCAGGTCAAACAACAGAATATCTCATAAATAATTTGGTGTGTTTGTGCCCCAAATTGAGATAAAACAAATAAAAATGGCAAATTACTCCCCTTTCAAATACTCCAAAGTATGTTCCTTTCAAACAAATGTCACTTCATTAAGGATCCAAAATAAATTTTGAGTTCACCATTTCGTTTTCTGTTATAACTGTAGTTGACTTAAGAAAATAAATCACATTAGAAATCTCATATAATAAACCAATATAATTACTCTTGCCACATCAACACAAAACATTTTAGTTATTTTCTGAAAAAAAAAAAATATGCAGAGGCATTAATTTCATTGAATGAATGAACATTTTCCCGATGTAAAATTGTCCACCAGAGGATTTTCTACAAATGGTAGAAACCCAATTCCTTGGAAATGAAAGAACTAGTAGCAATGTAGCCACTCATAATCCAGGGTGAGGGTGAGAGTAGTGTTTCAAATCCTGGTGATATAGCTTTAACTTATTACAGGTTCAAATAAGATTAATTTGTTAGAAATAATTATTTAAAATGTGTAATTTAACAGCTCTGCTTTTTCTATATATTTACATTTGCTTTTCTATATAGACAACAATAAACACACAACTGTGAATGATGGGAGCACTGGATAGCTAGAGTGCGTAAAAGAACTTTGCAACATGTCTTACGCTGCATGTGCAGCACATTGCACGAGGCACTGCACCTCTAAGACAGTATTCAGAAGAACCAATAAGTTTACACAGCCTAGAAGTGTTTTCACACTGTTATGTTATGGTGAAAATAAACCCTGTTAGATGATTATTAACGTAGCACGGGATCAGAGCTTGTG
Source organism: Anser brachyrhynchus (assembly GCF_964034855.1). NCBI lineage: Eukaryota > Metazoa > Chordata > Aves > Anseriformes > Anatidae > Anser > Anser brachyrhynchus. Next base: position 28,299,375 of record NC_137695.1, on the reverse strand, counting down.
GGCCCAGGCTGGATGGCATCTCATTTCCAAAGCTTGGGTGTCTCTGCTCTTTGCTCAGCAGAAATCTTTTTCTTAGGTCTGCATGGTCATGGTGCAGATACGTCCTCTGCCAATTAGTTTTTCTTTGATTTTGGATACCTGAGTGGTTGCAACCTAGGAACTCAAAAGCCAGCCGGACTTGGCAATCTGCATATCTGTGATTGACATTTTCTTACTTTAATCTCCTGCATGTAGGAATGAAACCAACTTTTAAAAGACACAGTAGGCTCTGAGCGCAGTAGACCATCTGTGTAAGCTTTGAGAGCTGCCAACAACAGAGTACCCCTCCCGTGCTCCGCTTTTTAGATATGCTCCTTGGGGAATAGCAGCTGAGATTCACAGTGTTTCAAAGCAGTCTAAGAATCAAGGAAATGGGATGCCCAATTGTGTGATGGTAAATCCCTCAGGCTTTGGTGTTAGGTAAGATGGAAATTATGATGATGGTGACAGTACATTAATAAGGACAATGATGCTGTAGGCTGGGTAAGTTACCAAGAACTATTTAATTAGAGATATCCAAAGCAAGCAACTAGCTTGCCTTGTCTAGCTTTCTTTCTGATAGATCATATGTGGGTATTTACTTTATCCTTCTAAGGGTTTTTGTCCCTAACCTTTGCTGTTCAACTCTAATTTTAGCTCCAAATCATTTCATGTTCTTGTTTTATGCCAGTTTGGCCCTTCCTTCTTATGACAATAATCTACAAAATATTTGCAAGTTAAACTAAAATGTCTTTCACGTTTATCATGTGAAACAAAACATTATTTGGATCCAACAAATCTCAGAGCTTAAGAAAACATATGATGAATTTATAACATACTAAATTTGTAGTTTTTCATGAATGGCGTGTAAAGCAGAAAGAAATACATGTTTTCTGACAGAGTTTTACTAAGACAACAGAAAATTCACATTTAGATTAACAGATGTTATTTTATGTGAATCAAAGTCAAATAAAATGCTTGTATGGACCCCTGCAAAGCAAAACTGTCAAGCTTCACACTGTATCAAGGCAACACAGTTTACTGGAAAGACAACCACAGTTAATACTTTCAAATTTCCAAAACCCATATTGCCATATGTTCAAAGATATATTCATTCTCTCCAAATAGCTTTACACATTCAAAGAACATAGAAGCATATTTTCCACTAAGTAATGGTAAAATAATACTGTTTCTACCAGATGAATGAAAATGCTGTATTCTGAAGAACAGAATAAGAAAGAACAAAGGCCCAAAAAATAAGATTTTATGACCCTGTTTGTTTACATATATTTTTGTTAATGAAACTACAGATTTCAGTTTCATTTAGCAAAACTTCCATTTACATCACTGAAAATAAGACAAGGTCTCTCCTTTTAGCAAACACTGTACTGATTCCCAATCTGCATGCAATAGGCAGTATTGTGGCTGGGTATCTACCACTTTCCACTCAAAGACTACTGTCTTTATTGACAGGATATAAAAATATGTATTATTACAAGGGTTTTTGTCATGATTAAGATTTGTGTAAAAGTGTTTCATTTAACACTGTCAGATCTAAAAGGGGAAATGACTGAGCAGCACATCTGACAGAAGTCTCTTCTTTGAAATTGCATTGTACCGAAGTGTCAGGTTCAAACACTGTGACAACCCTTTCCCTTATGTATTGAATTGCAAATAAGGACTTACAACGATTATGCAAGTGTAGTCAAACTTCTTTGTTTAAAAAGAAGTATTAAGCTTATAACGCTTTAACATTCCAAGTACATGCACAAGAAGACCTCATGATACAAATTCAACTCCCAGCCCTAGAATGAGTGCAGCAAAGTTGGACCCCTTATTTCAGTAATGTCCTCATGATTCCCCAATCAAAATTTATTGCTACATTGGTAGTCTGAAAGACCACTATAATTTCTTACTTTTTGTTTCTGGAAGCAATTATATTCTTATGTAAAATATTGAGTCTAAACACTTTCCTCCTTTTCATCATAGCTGAACATCTGAAAAACTTGATTTAGTTTTTATGCAGTCTTCTATTAGTATATTGTCAAAGTATATCTATCATGTTATAAAGTGCCAGCTTTACTAAATAGTCAAAATACAAGTCATCTAATGTCTGGTTTTCAGCAGTCGTACTTAGAAAACCTTAGATAATAATATTCAAAAATTGAATACACAAAACTTCCAGTTACGCCTGAGGGTTGCTCCCCTATTACTTATGTTTCTCCTGACAGTTATAAGTCAAAATACTTTGGAAGTGTCAAGTGACAGGACTCAAAATAAATCCTCGATAGTGCCCACAATCTGAGTATTGCTAATCTATCTCCTCTAATTTATATATATATATATACACCTACGCACCTTGTATGTTTCACAATCATGTCAAATTTGTCCTGTAGAGCTTACTTACCACGATATCTTCTTCATTACTTTTCACCCTTGAATTCAAACATATTTCTTTGGATATCTGGCATTTAGAAATTGTCAGTACTCTGGGAATTATAACTGTAATTCAGGCCTCTCTTTGCAGTTTTCTCTCATAAAGGTTATTTGGGTCGTTTGACTTTGTCTTCTATCAAAAGCACTCATGCAAAAGGATGATCTGTCATCAGTTGAAACAATTTCCTAAATACTTAAATTTTCTGTCCCAAGAAAGTACCTGATCATGGTACTCAGTTGTGTTTGTTTTTTTGTTTTTGTTGTTTGTTTGTTTGTTTTTTCCCACTTTAGTCAATAGGATCTACTTTGAAGTTTTATGAATCTTTATTAGTCTGTGTATCTGATTCCTACTGAAGAACATTATACCTGTAACAGATGAAGACTGAAGGCAGGCAACAATGCAGAGGAATAACTAAGGAATAAAGCAACTAAAAAAAAAATATATAGACAATGCATGCAGTTATTCAGGCACATCCATGTCTTAATGGGATTGTTAATTAGAATTGTGATTTTTTTCTTATATCTACTATTGAGAGATGACATAACGGTATGACTTTTTAGGACAGCTTGGAAGAAAGAACAAGAAGTAACATAATTTTCTTTGGGTTCTGCTTTTTTGTTTTGTTTTATTTGTGTTTGTGTTTTTTTGTTGTTGTTTTGTTTTTGTTTTTTAGTTGTTGTTAAAACAACAACAAAATTGGGTGGAACAAAGTAATTTCTGGTGAAGCAAGAATAATGAAAAAAAGCCACAAAAAACTTTATTTGTTAGGTCAAAATCATTCCTGTCATATTACAAATACCTTCCATGAACTCTTCAGCTTCATCAGGTTTAGAAGTAATTTAGATTCTTTCATTGCTACATAAGCATTTCTAAATCTTCTTTTTTATTTATTAGGAAACTATTTCTAATTTCTAGTTTAAATTTATACATTTGTATCCATTTAATTTTCTGTATGTATTATCCTTCAATATTTATGCTTTTGCATTTATTTCCTGAATGTGTTTATGAAAAATAATAATACTCTTCTCAACTTTTATACAAGCAAATTCCTTTTTAATCTCTTCATATATGGTAAGTACTCCTTTTCCTCTATACAAGTTATACAAGTAGTCATCCTTCACTCCTGTTCCAGTCTCAAAGGACTTTTTTCAGTTTGTTTTAAACACAGATTGCTTAACACAGTATTACAGTATTCTGACTGTGCTCCTACTAATAGCCTTGTACAACAGCTATATAGTGCCTGGAGTAACATTTATCCTGAAAATATATGCTGCAAAACTACCACCTTTCTCCATGGCTTAGGTTTAGTCATCATCCTGTGCATTCAGTTTTTTCTTCTTCTATCACATTAAATTATTGAAAAACTCTTTTGCTTAAAAAAAATGTTATGTTATGCATCCCATCATACATGATCTTGAACTCAATCTGATTAGAGTCTCTTTGCTATCACCCCATCCCATTAAATTTTCCTATACGATAATCTTGTATTTCCCTAGACTGGTAGTAATGCTCGGTCTGGTGTCATCTACATACAATATTTAACCATCTGTACCCAAAAAATAGCTTGAAAAGAAAATGGCAAGTCACCTATCCCTATTCGTTCCTTTAATATCAGTGAATGATTGTCTCTCTTTTAGCCAGTTTTTTATTCACCATAAACTCTGTGCATCCCGTTATTTCTACTTCAATGATTACTTGTGGGCAAAAAATTAAATACTTTTTCTTAAACCTAGCTGTATTGAAATCATTATTTTACTCTTTTTCAATGAAATATGTTATCTTAACAGACATTAATTTTATTTTGTAGAAATTATCTTTGATAAAACCACGGTAAATTTTAGTTTACTTTCAATTTATTGCTGTATCCTTTACATCATTTTCTTTGGCTTTTCAATGAGCAGGCATTTTCCAGACTACCTTCTCACCATGCTAACTTTTTCAAAAGGTTGGTGTTTTATTTGCAGCTTTTAATGTCTTTTGTCCTACTAAGAAATTAATAAAAATCATTACTACTGGATTTGCAATTTAATTTTCCAATCCTTTTAGAATTATTAAGAGGTTAGATTTTAACCATTTAGTCTAAATATTGTGTACACTGCAGTGTGCAGCCTTATGAGCACCTACAACTATCCATATATATATTACTGTTCTGACCAAAACCACAATTAAACTACTCAGTTACTCAATGGTTCACAGATTTTCTTTAGTCTTGTAACCATCCTCAGTATTTGGAATGCAGGCCTCACTTTCCTACCTTTTCTCTTTTTATTTATGTGGCTGAAAGCTGTCTTATTATTACTTTCATTTGCCTCACAAATTGAAGAACTCCTCAGCTTTATTCTTTAATCTTTATTCTTTAATTTCCTTAATTTCAAAATTGAACTCCTTAGTTCATTATTATTTTCCCACAACTTGGCTATACCCTTCTTCTGCATACCCCAGTTGCTTAGTTTTACTATTTTTTATCCGTTTTAAGTTTATTTCTTTCTGTCCAAGATGAAATCAAGTGAACATTTGCACTTTTACCTAAGGTAATTCAGTGAATCCTCTGAATTCAGAGAATACAAATTCTTTGGGTGTTCTCAGTTAACAACTTTCTTCCTTTTCTTAGATTTTGTTGTTCTAAGTCTTACAACCTTACCTACTGTTCTATTTTTCTCTAATTTATGTTTTAAGAGGTACTGAATTAGCTCAGTGTTGTTTATTCTTAGCTTTCTTTTTTTTTTTCCCATAATCACTTCTTAATAAACTCTTTGCTGACTTTAATTCTTAAGAGTTAATTAATGAAGTACTTAACATTTTAATTATCAGAGATGATTTTGTAGGTGGTGTACCTGTCATTACCAAAGCCATGAGCCTATGACAGGAAGAAAGCATGAGGTGGTAGGAAAAAAAAAATAAAAATAAAACATTTAGAAATATGGACATGATGCAATGAAAAAGGGAAGGGAGGTATGAGTGAAGATGAATTCAGGCAAATACAATTAGATGGGGGCAAAGTAACATAAAGCATAAATTTTCCAAGGAGAAAGAAACCTAGTCACTTGAGACAGGAGTGATAGTGGAAAGCAATTTAGACAGCAGGTTGAAATACGACACCAAAAGTAAGCCAATTCAATTTCAGTATGTCTATGTATTGGTATCATGACATAGTGCAGCACTCTATCATCTAGAAAAAGGAAAAGTAACTCAGGAATTTAAGGATGTTTCTATTGTGCACCTTATATGAGGACAAGTGCTTGCATCTTATACTACAACCACTGCAGCATCTTCTTCCAAACTGTATCTGGAAAAAGTCTGTCTCAGACTAGGTCTAATTGTCTAAGTGCTGAAGTTGTTGAAATATTATTTTTAGATACATAATATGGATTCCACCCTGGCTGCAATATTGCTGGATGCAATATTGACAACTGTGGAAACTGGAGAAAACTGCATTATCTAGGTTCAAACCTTACTAAACTTTCTGTCTGCATTGCTAAGACACTGCTAAAAAACACTGTTAAAATAAGTCATGAGCATGTATTCCCCAGGGCCTTTGAATTCAGCCCAGGAAGTGATATTCTACCTCAGACCCACAGACAATGTAAATTCTTTAGCATTCGATGAACACATTCCAGCACTGCCATACAAAATTCAGTGTAATTTCAATATATTCAGATTAGTGCTCCTTCTACAATGCTACAGACTTTTGAAAAATAGGGTTTCTCCAGTATCTCACCACTACTCAACCCACCTTATGACAAGTTGTCAACTTGAGTGGTCAGGTAATAAATAGTAAGCAATTTCTATAAAGCATTTGCTGTTGTCATGTAGCAGAAAACTCGTCTATCTGGTAGGCCATGAGGTTTAACACTTTACACATTGCTAAAAAGGCCTGACAGGACAGAAAACAGAAATATTAGTATTCCCTAAGAAAGCAGTGTAGTGTAACCCCAAAATTCTCATCTCAACAGCTCATCTCTGAACGAGTACCCTTTGTTGACTGCAGGATCTAGCACTGCTTTGTTAGATGAGTCGCCTAAGACAGCAAATATGGTAAACACAGTGACTTTGTAGCATAGCAACAACACCCTTTATCAGGTGTTTGTAAATCACTGTAAATGTATGCCATTGGTTTCCTCTGTGCATTCTCTATTTCAAGGAGACCTGTGTATGCAAGGCCATTTCAATAGGGAAATGCATAGGGCTCTGTTCCAAGTTATATATGCAAAGTAAACATATCCCAGAGTAACAAACAGTGAAATACCATGCCACCCTGACACTGTAGTGCTAAAACCTTCTCAGTAATATTTCACTGTGCACTGTGCTAGACATGCAATCAAGATACAAGATACCAAGGACCTTGAGCTTGTGGTCAACTTGGCTATGACCTGGCTAAAACAAGTATCTAAAGGACACTGAAGACCTTGTTTAAATTTTATCTGATAAATATAATTAACTGAAGAAACAACTGAGATCAAAACATCTAAAGACAAACCTCTATGGCGCTTTTGGTTTAGATAATGAGGTTCATAAGCTGTGTCTGTCAGCCCTTACTTGCAATCCCTAAAATAAATCCTGGACCAATATACTTTTAGTTGTGGAATGGAAATATTTTATATTAGTCATCTCTTATGAATTTAATGTAGCTAGGGCTCCATATTTCTCTGTTCTTTTCCCTCCCTTATCATATGTGCTATCAGCAAATTTTAGTCGTTTTGGAAAATGTATTTTATTTCAATAATTAGCCTCCTCCAACTATGCTCTACATGATCAGTTTCCAGATTAATCTTTAGTGGAATCTCCTGTGAATTCTAATCACTGAAATCATATTCAAATCTACGCAGACCCCACTTCTAAATTTATACCAAAGTCAATCTTAGACCCACCTGTTTTAAGGATTAATTTTCAAATGCTGTAATACAATATATAGATGTTTGTGTTCACTGATTACTGAAGGATTTGATAGACTGGGAGATACAAAGGTTTAGTAACTTAAATCATCTGACCTATACTTGGGTTTTGATTCCCACATCAACTATGTCTATAATCTTTAAAACAAACATGGATTACCGAAAGCTCGAATGAAGATTGTTATTATAGTGTATATTTTCAGTAGAACTCTATCACAAGCTCATTGGATTTTCAAGAAGTCTGAAGTGTTAAAGGCATCCCTTGTTTGTCTTGACCTAAAGTCAACAGAATTTTATCTTAGAAATTAATATGTATAATCATTTGTAAAAAAAATGGAATCATAAACTCAGTAAGACCTTTTTATTGCCCTGTATTTTGAATCAACTCCGTTAATTGTACAATGAGTAGCTTTCATGAAGTTAATAGCTTTATACCAATCTCTAGAAAATGTAGTATTTATACTTATCCTGATGGGAAAAAGAATACTGATTTTGAAAAGAAACTATATTTCCTTACAAAATATTGCAATACTTCATATTCCTCGTGTTCCTGCACACTGCTATGTGAACTTGAGTAGAGATTGTTGCACATTATGTTCTGTATAGACAAGATGGAAACAACAAACCTTTTTCCACTTGATTAAAATGTTTGCCAAACTGAATCTATTAAGATATCAGCAAACTCTAAGATCTTAATATAAAGCATAGCTTTTACATTCAGATGGAAGTATAAGTATTTCCTGCACTGATTGTAATGTGATACAGAGACAGGAGTTTGAGCCTTGTTCTAGTTTCAGCCAAATCTGATGGTTAAATACATGCCTAATCATTCAGTGGCCTGCAAGTAGTAGACTTGTCCCTCTCCTTCCCACTGATGTGGAACGTGGTGAGTCAACAGAACCTCCCCCAGGCTCTGTAGGTCTAGAGTATTCTACTTACACTGGCTGCATGTTGCCTTACGTACAATGAATACTTCAAAATAAGTAAATATATATATATATATATATATATATAAAATCTTAGTGAAAGAAAACCTGGACTACAGCTTTTAGGATTGATTCTACTACCCAAAAGGTGATGCCACTGATTCTGGTTCATGGAGATGGCAGAAATAACATATATAGTTGGATTCTGATTCTGATTCTGATTCTTTGGCTTACAACATAACGGCTTGACCAAGTCTCCTAGACTAATCAGTGCCAAAAGAGATTATTCCAGAGAGGATATAGTTATTCACATAAATTATATTCAACCATTAGCAATGCAATAATATGAGTAAAAAGAAAAGGAGACGTGTTTTAAATATATTTTTTCAGTAATGTTCATAAACTCATTAAATTATCCTCTGCGAATTTCTTCTCGATTTCTAAAGGCTTAGAAACATTTGGAGATTAAAGAAAAGATTAATTTCAAATCTACTTTTCCTCTCCTATAACTATTAGGTGATGATTTGTACCCACTCTTAAATCAGAGATTATATCTGTAGAAGTCACCCATGATTAAAACTGCATCATTTTACTATCCCTTTAAGGCATATTTATTGTTTTCAGTGTCTGTGTATTTTTAATATTCTAGTAGTGAAGCAACATATTGCCTTAATTAAAATAAGTCACATTAATTTATGAATCTCTGATTGGAATTTGTCAAATAGTGATTAAGGTGTAATAGAAAGATGCAGTCATAGCTACCAGGAATTCAGCAGTTGTCTCACAGTGAGAATCTCTTGACCTTACAACTCATTTACTCTTCAGCTTGGCCTGGTAATCTCCAGAAGGAAATGATGTGGAACACATGAGAATTCAGGTCAGAACCTTGTTAGAATCAGTGTGAAAGAGCAAAAGATTATTAGGACTCTCAATAAATTATGGCTGCAAATGATTTCAAGTGAAAATTATGCTAGGATGCAAAAATAGCAGGAGTAAAAATCATTAAATAACATGCCTTCATTCCAATGACACTGTACCAAGTCTCAAATATATATTAACACTGTATAAAATGTCTACTTAGGAAAATCCCCATTTCTATAATATACTGCAAATATTTCTGTTTTTAAAAGCCTCTTGCTTTTGGGGATAAAAGATGTCAAGAAACACAGGGAACATTTCTGTCATGCATATGTACAGATTTTCTATTTGTTCAATTGTTTACAATAATAAAATCTTGTGATAATGATATGCAAAAGTCTTTAGACAATAAACAGAGTCAGGCTTCACTGTTTACAAACAACCAAAATCTCTCTCAAAACACAGTAAAACTCTCCTCATTCTCCCATTCTTACACTTTCTTAGTCAAATTACTCTGTACTGCAGAGAAGAGAGTACCAATATGAAGAAGTTTGTGCACAAATCAGAGGTAGAATAATATGTACAAAAGACGTTTTTCAGAAACAGACAATACCTGAAGAAACTATGTTCTCTGTGGCAGGCTGCAGCTGGCTGCTTTCCGAATGTTTACAGTTACTTCCTACGTGGGATTGGTTAAGTGCTGTTTAGCATCATTGTTTTCAGGATTATTTTTCCACTGCTTAGCTTTTACCCTGACACCAGTCCTTATCTAATCTTTCGCTGTATGGGGAGCAATATCCCACATGAACCTATCACATCTGCCTCACTGCTATTCTAAGTCTCTAACTTCAATGGTTATCTCCTCTCCACCCCTTCCCTCCGAATTTCTCACAATCTTTACATTGCTCTAAGAATGCATGTTCTACTTACACTGGTTGTAAATCAATAATCCAGCCACAACTCACCAGTCTCTTCCTCTGGTTACTGACTAGTGAGTGACTATGCACCCCCAGGTTCTCTGCCATGCCTCAGGGACTGTAAGTATTTCAACTAGTGATTAAGCTTTGGTTTACTAGTTGCATATCTCAGATTAAAAACAAACAAACAAAAAACTCTATCTATATCAAAAGAGGGTCTTCTGTGACCCTTTGGCTTCATCATGTCCTAAAGACTAGAAATGTGGTTGTCCTATTGAACACCAATGGAGAATGTAACTTTCAACAGAAAGTGTCCCTTCTGCATGCAAGACACTTTCTGATGAAAGGGGAAGGGCTGTAAAAACCTGTTCACACTTGTTCGCACAAGTAAACACAAATGTAAGGGCAAGAATCTTCCACAATCATTTCAACAATTGGAAAAAATCAGTTGCTCAAAAGACAAAATATCCATAAAATGAAGCAAAAAGTAGTAAGGAGTATGTGTAAAAACTTATCACAAAAGTATGGCTTGTCACAATAGTATGTCCTCTCAGGCAGTGAAAAATGTGCTGTGCTTTGGTTATTGCTACCAAATGCTTAATGGAGTGACTGAGGAGAGAAATTCTCCACTCGTAAAAGCTGTATTTTCATAATAGATGCTTTCAAAGAGTTGCTTAAAAGGAATTAAAGGAATTTTAGGATCAGCTAGTAGATGCTATTCTTACATATCCAGTATATCCAGTTACAGTTCTTCCCCCCCCCCCCCCCATCCCTCTCTCCCCCCCTTCAAGTAAGTAAAGGTGCAATCCTTAAAAATAATCTCATGACATCACAACTGCCATCAAGAGATTCCTTCCCAAATTACTTGCCATTGTACAGAAAACCACCAGATGGCGACTACAAATGCAGCTCTTCGTCATTCCCTGAGATCGCATAATGCTGTGTTCATCTGTCTAGACCCAGCTTCCTGGTGACCTCAAAGGGCAGATAACTTAGAGCAGTTGAAAGGAAAGAATTTATCACCTTCTGCAGTTTACACCTGCTCGCTAGCCAAAATTGTAAAACAGCTGCAAGGGAGTTAAACTTGCATAACTCTGTTCATAATGTCATATTCCACTATGAAATTTATTCTGGAAGCTCTCCTTTGCCCCAGCCAAGTAAAGTGCAGAGTCTCTGAATGTTGCAAAGACATAAATCTGCTCTTTTACTCTTGAAATTCCAGAGCTACTATCAGTGCAGTGTCTGGGAGCAAGTTGTATTATAACAGATAACTAGAGCCTAGATGATATGAGAGATAAAGTACATTAGCAGCAGAAGAAATCAAAGTAATAAATGGAAAATAGCTGGTGACAGAAATGGGAAAGTTTTTCTGCTATTACAATAATGTACATATTTATTACTCTGTCTCAGCCTTGCTTTAGTCACAAAACAGTGGTCATGTATCAAATGAATGAGAGTCTCATCATAGCCAGTGCATCAGTTTATATGGGTTTGTTTTTCTTTGTTACAGCTGCTTCATTAGTTTGCTTTATATAACCTGAGAAACTGCTGGCAACAAATTTAACTGCTAAATAAGTTACATGGATAGTAATCATAAGTAGACATTCATTCTACAGTTGCCTTCCAATGTACGTGCTATGGTCCACCCTTTTGGATACCAAAACTAATTGAAATATGACCACAGTTCTTCAAACCTCTAGCCTGACTAGCTTTGTATCTTCCATGGCTAGTGGCACTTACATTTGCTTATATTGCAGTGTGTTACCTCACAGTAATATTTCTACAGACTTTAACTGGCATGAACCTTGCAATGGCCTTTCTCAAAAGAACATGTTTACCATACCAGCATTATCTACAAATTACTGGTCAGAAAACTAAATGAACCTTTATGCTCAGCCTCTGTTTATAAAAGGAAAAGTAAAACAGATATATGGGACAGAGTCTTTTGATGCACTCAGGAGCTAATTTTCTTCTTTTACTCTGTGACATTTAGCTATTTAGAGTGCTCTCTCCTTGGGGGGGGGAAAAAAAAAAAAAGAAGAAGAAGAAAGAAAAGAAAAAAGGACATTTTCTAGGAACTCAAATGGGAAGTTATGATATCTGAAGGAAAACTTATTTATGCTTGTCAAACTATATCCTTCCTTGTACTAAATCCCACTGCAAATACATGAATTTCAGGAAGGACTCCTCTTACCAGTTGGTGCATAAGCAGGATGAACTATTCTTGTAGAACAGTATAGTTAAAATGATTAAGCTGTGAGATTTGGAACAATGCTTCATCTCTATCACATCCAGAGCCCCAAGCAGATGACTGTCAAATTTTATTGTCACTTCTATGAGTATGTAAACTATTTGTTTAAACAAGCTACACAGAATTAGCACATCGAGGTATCTGTAGGTACGCATGCAGATCCTGCAATCATAAATAGATTTTTTTAATCAAAATAATCCATAAATAGAAAGAAGGCTGGTTTTAGTTATCAAAATTTCTATGTTTCTCCATGCTTTCAACCATTTGCAAGTGTTGGGGGAATAGTACATATGGTTATAATAAATTGTACTCATCAGTAGTTATAGATGTTTAGGGCTGACCATTCACTGTCCTCTTTAGCATCAGCTCATAGCATGTAAGATTCATACTGTTACAAGTTTTGTGCAGAGCAAAACAGATAGTATAGAATTTAAGAGGAATATTCAGTGGAAATCATGACAGCATGTTTTCTGTAATTCCTGAAAGGCAAGTGATCTACTTCTGACTGGATGCTTAGAACTACTATGACTCACCAAGTTTAAGAAGGTTGCGGTAAAACCATTTCAGACATGAGTTTTTTATAGAAATGTAATACCCATATCTCCTGTGTTTTAGATCTTCTTTCATCCAATTGCTGGATAAAGAGGAGTGCTTTTCATTCATGGAAATATACATTTTGTTTTGTTTTGTTTTATAAAAACAGTGACACTACCTTAATGACTTAACCTAAAGGCTGGGATTTGACTTTCCGGATTTTAGTTATCTAAACATATAGCTTACAATTTCATATATAATATCAGTTATGCTGCATCTTACATACTTACTTACTTACTTACTTACTTGATGTAGCTGCAAATTGTCACTTACATTTAACAACTACTGTTTTAATTTTCTGGCACTTTGTCTGCCAGTGATAGATCCCAAAAAAAAAAAAAAAAAACTCGCTTCTCATCCATGTGATCATCCAAGCATGCTTTTTTTTTTTTTTTTTATGAATTAGTTCATACAGGCCATAGTTCTCAAAAAAAAGTCACTATATAGTATAACAAGTATTTATTTGACAGTTACATGCAGTTGGAATGCATTTTGGTATTGTCGCTTTTGTTTTTTTATTTTTCTTTAACCTAATAGAATTATTGATATATATCCAAAAATTAGTCTTAAATAAAAAAGAGAAAAGATTAATATTTTATCCAACTTGTTGGAAGCTACCCACTAATGTATTACAATATATCCTAGAGCAATTTGATCCATTTTCAGACTAACTCTCTAACAAATTTTCCTTTTAAAATAAAATGTAAAAAGCAAATATACATTATTCTGAAATGTGACTGCAGTGTATTCGTATCTTTCAACCAACTTTGTTTATCCATAATAGAGTAGATTGTTTAAATTGGCTTAAACTTGAGGGGTTTATTTTGTTAAGTCTAGACCCTGCAGATATTCCTCTTGGTGGTGGGTGGAATTTGAGTTTTCTGTCTGTTTGTTTTTCAATTGTGTTTCCAAAATTTTTTTTCAAGATGGGACTGATCCTGTTGGATACCTAAAGTTAATAAAGTGTTGTCCCACACTGAAAGATGTGGTGAACAGGTGCACTGTCTCAAGGACCACGCTAGAAATAGTGCTTCCAGGACAAACAGTGTTACTGTATATGGGGTTATTATTTCTTGGTACTTCTCAAAGGACTTCAGCATACCTTCCCCCCACCTTCAAGCGTATAAAAGTGTGGTGGAAATAAGTCTTTTTCTCATTTTCTTCAAGTGTTTTTCAGCAGCATTGTGGATTTTTCCAGATCCTTACAGTGGTATGGCAGTGGTAGGTCATTACCACAGGAAGAGGTGAGATAGATACAAATATGATGCTTCTTACTCTTAAGACCTATCTAGCTCTCAGTGTTATGTAGGTGTTTACTACTATGTATCAGTATATTCATTTTTCTGGATTTCACGCTGAACATTCTATGTTCTACAGTATATTAAAATTATATCATATTACATATTTGTAAGTAGTATATGTATATATTATATTACATATAATGTCTAATATACATTCTGGAATAGATAAGTATTCTGAGTTTTCTTTTACCTCAAAATGTTCATTCATGAGTTAAATGTGTTTTTGAATTACAATTTTTTTATTTCCAAATTTTGTAGGTTACATGCAATCAATGTACCCATTACAATTTAAGTGGATTTGAGCTAGTTAAGCATTGGTACAAGACTAGATATCAGTTTGTGATATAAGCTATGCACTGGAAATATACTAAGAAATGCAAAAGAAAGCAAGAAATATGAATATCATCTTATTTAGGTTTACTGTTGAAAAGCCTAGTATGTGTAAATGTTTCTGCCAATTAGATTTCATTTACTGCAGGTTTTTTTCATTACTAAAATAGAAAGCATAGGTGAATTTTTTTTTTATCTCTCCAAATTTCTTCAAAACCAGAGCATATTGCAACTTTATTTTTTATTTGCCTTTAATAAATGTCAATAGTGAGTAAAAAGTAAAATAGGAAGCATTAGAAATAAAGTTTGTGCATGTTTTTAATTTGTCCACCAATAAAACCAAAGCCCTACCAAAATTCCACTTGAATGGCCCTATACAGGTCTATTAGGCCGTTACCCAGCTTTCAGCTGAACTGCGAACTAAAAAACCGCTTGTTTTCTTGTTGATGTATGAGGTATACAAACAGCAGTGAGAACAAACATAAACTTCAGAAAGCAGCCCTCTTCCCCTAACCCATTATTCTGGGGAAAAAGCCATCATCTCCAATGTACAATGCAGTATAAACTAGGCAATCTGCCAAGACCTCCATTCTTTGTAACATTAGATCAGATAGAAAACAATCAATTTAGAACGAAACAATGCCATTAACGATAGAATCAAGCTGCTTAACCAAATACCAAATTTTGGTATTTTTAAATTAGAAACAGACCCTGTAGCTTACTTTATAGACTTGAGGAGAAAAAAAAAAAAAAAAAAGAGAGAAAGAGAGAGATGGAAGTAGTAAGCAGGAAATGTATCACTTCACTGTTCTTTTTTTCTGATGTAACATTCGTCTGAGAAGAGCAACTGGAAAAATGGTAATTTCAAAGCCGCACACTCTCCCACTTAAATTCTTGTCCTTCAAAAGAAGCAAAGTGACATCAATCACCATATGTGACAAATTCAAGGATCTAATAATCTTTGAAGATCAGTACTTGGTGTGATGTAAGCACAATATTCTAATTATCTCAGGCATGCTTATCCCCAAAATAAAAGACATTATGAAATTAGTGTAAATAAACCAGAAGTTCATTTTAAATATTTACTAAAAAAGAGGATTTTGATGATCAGGCCTACTTGAACATCCAGATCTTCGCCACAATCGAGCACAGTTCCGCACCTGCAATTGTTTGGGAATTTTTATTATTAATTTTTATGTTTGCTTAGAAATGTGATCAAAATTTCTTTTGCATGAGGAAAGCTGTAGACTTACATTACACTGAGGCAAAGATGTACAGTTCCCATAAACTGACATACTTCCATGAGAAAGGATTGTTCCTACATTTTCTCTGTAACGTGGTAGGAAACTCCTCATAAAACATCATTGTATCATCAAAGATGAGAGGTTTTCACACAATTTTCAGTCAGGTTGTTTTCCTCTTATGTCATATTTATGATCTTCATTGTACTTCAACACCAAGAATAGTTACAGTCAAGTTATCCTCTGAGTAAATCTGAAATCACTTGTGTCAGCGAACCCTCAAAATCCAGACTGTACAAAGCAAGTCTGCTAATGTCCATTGGTTTGGCTTCCAAAGTATTTTGATATAAGGATTTTTTATTTTTTTTAATCTTGTAATGGAAATAGTAAAACACTAGATAGGGTGCCCAGACTGGTTGTAAAATCTCTGTCTTTGGAGATACTCAAAACTGGCAATGCATTGTCCTGTTATGTGTTAGACTAAGTGACCTGCAGAGGATTCTAGGTCTCTATATGTATACTCCAACAACAGAAAGCATAACAGATTCAGCAGTATCTGTTACATCTTCCATTATTAAATTGTAGCTGAGGATTTCTGGACATTCAACTTCAGAGGAACTGTGAGAAGTTATTCTGCCTTGTCTTTCTACCAGACAACACCTTACAGGCCCTCATTTCCTGGCCCATTCACTCTCAGCATTCCTGATTTCTCAGGTTTCAAAGTATGATCCTTTCTTTCTTGGTTTTATATTCTGTTCTGTTCCTCACTTGCTCCTTTCCATCTATTATGTTGCCCTATGTATTCACAGAGAAAGCAAAACATCGTTAACTCAATATAGTCTCCTACCATGACATAACATTCCAGAAAAAAAAAAAAAGAAAAAAAAAAAGCATCACCATGGTAGTAACTACCTTCTCTGCTGTTATTAGGCTTCTTATGCTCAACAGGAATCCCAAAGCATGGCAACTCATCTTTCAAGTCAAAGTTGCAAGACCTAGAGGAGATAGCTAGCAATTTTCCGTATTTCCAATTCCGAAACTGAGTGTATCACTTCACATTTAATACAAAAATCACATTAAGAGACTTGAGTCAACTAGCAGCAGTGCTCTGTCTTCTAACCAGTGTTACTCCATGGTGCAACATGAGGCTGTGGTGCGTGAGCATGTGTATATGCAAAAAGACAGAAAGGGATGGAAACTAGCTAGATCTTTTAAATGTAATTTAGAAAATATTACTTGACCTGTTTGCTATGTGACCATTTGTCATAGTTTTGACTTGGGTAGAGTTAACTTTCTTCACAGAGGCTCACATAATGCGGTGTTTTGGATTTTTGATGAAAATAGTAGTGATAATATATCAATGTTCTTAATTGTTGCAGAGTAGTGCTTCCACAGAAACAAGGACATTTCAGCTTTTCATACTGCCCTGACAGTGAGGATGCTGGGGGTGCCCAAGAAGCTGGGAGGGGACACAGCCAGGACAGCTGACCCAAACTGGCCAAAGAGATGTCCCATACCTTATGGATACCGTACGGAGTCATTCTCCACAATAAAAGCTGGGGTAAAGAAGGAAAGGGGGGGGGGCGGGGGGGGGGGGTGCGGAATGACAATATTCGTATTGATGGTATCTGTCTTCGCAAGAAACCATTACACATGATGAGTCCTGCTCTCCTGAGAGTGGCTAAGCAGAGTGCCTGTGATGAGAAGCAACAAATTGATTCCTTGTTTTGCTTTGTTGGCACACACAGCTTTTGTTTTATCTAGTAAACTGTCTTTATCTCAATCCATGAGTTCTGACACTTTTACCGTTTTGATTCTCTCCGCCATCCCACCTGGGGAGAGTGAGTGAGTGGCTGTGCGATGCTGAGCTGCCTGTCTGCTGGGGCTACATGACAACAACAAGCTAAGAGCTAGAAGGAGGTGAAGGCCTAGACAGTTGAGCACTTTACTGTATGCATTTCTTGTGTCTGGAAGACTGGAGCCCAATTGATGTATCCTCCTGAAATACCTGTATGTAAGAAACATTATTGTCCCTATTTCTGAGCAGGGAATTGAAGCAATGGGAGATTAAGTGAATTTCTGAAAGTGATACAGGTAGTAAGGAATAAATCCTAGTCTTCTGACACCAACTCAGTGCTTTAGTAATCCTCTCAGTTACAGTTGCTATAGAAAACAAGTCTGATCCCTTGTAAATATTACCTAGGCCTTCCGTTGTGTAATCCTACTTGAATGTGCAATGTCTGCTTCAATGGATGGAGAACTGAAAGCCAGCTAACCATACCCAGGCATTGTGATAACACAGTAATACTACCTGTGACCATATTGGATTATGCTGGAATTCTGCTGTTATTTCTCTTCTGTATGACCACAGTAATGCCATGTCAGAATCTGAAGAGATGTAAAGTTATAGATACTTTTTCTATGAAAATGTTAAATAAAGGTTTTGAAATTTCATACGTTCAAAAGTCTACATTTGGACACATGACAAACATAGTGCTTGTTTATTATTATTTTTTTAATTTTATTTCGTGTGATAATGACTTATTAAAAATATTATCTCCCTTAGACAATGGTCAGGTCCTGCACATTTGTCTGAAGTTCTAGCAGGACATAGATAAAAATGAAAAGAAAAAAAAATCTTTCTTATTTAAATAACAAAAATAAATTTATTAGCTTTACCACTTCTAAGGGACTCATTAGGTGTAACTAAAATATGTTAAAGCGAAACTCCGATTTTCAGGTTTGAGCTATACACATGACTAATCAGAAATTACTTGAAATTCATTTGGTTTATAACAGCAGAGACAACCAAAATACTAATGAAGGTATAATCTACAGAAGTAGAATTTGTAAAGTATACAGAAAATAAACATCTACTAAATGAGATTCAGCCAGTACAAGCATGTATGTTCACACATTTTGAAAGAAGTCACAAAACATCAAAATGTCACAAATGTGAAAAGACTCATCTTCTTGAGCTTGCTGTTTGTAAATGGTATTCAATGGTAACATTAGTTATTTGATCTCTAAGCTTTGCAATATGGTTCAAATTTAACCATCTAGAATACATCTCCAGTGGTTCAGAAAGGTTAGCTCTACAGTATACTGTAACAGGATATTTCACCAAGTATTAAGAATCTCTCACAATTCGTTTAATCTTTTACCAAGTATTTTCATTTTAATTCTTTGAAGCTTCTACTGTTTCTTTTTTGTTCATTTATCCTTTCTCTGATTTACTCTAGAACTCTTAGATAAGACCCCAGTCTTATTTAAGACTATACAGCTTATATTTTTTCTTCTGGCACAGGAATGTGGAATGTGATGTTGAAGCATCCTTTCAAGGCCTTCCTCCACAACTTATTAATTCATATAAAATATTAGAAGATAACACAGCACAAAAGCTATTTTCATGATCAATATGGGCTGAAAGGGTCTAGAAGTTTTTCATTCTATGATTTATTTACTTATTTTCCCATTAGACTTAACCTCAAGAATCTTTGTGTCCTAAAGTTTACCATCACCACTGGTGAGTTTAGCCCTTTATGTATCCAGTGTTCCATCATCAATCATATATTGTCTCCAAAGTCAGGTAACTGAGCTAAGATGTCTGGCCCCAGGTGGTCCAGGCTACCCCAAACACCTCATTACAAGCAGAATATCACCTTAGAGATTCAGCTGTGTTGTTATCTGCTCCAGAGGGGTCTGTCACCATGTTCAACAAGGCAAAATTATGGCTAAAATAAACAGTAAAAATAATGACTTTTTTTTTTTTTTTTTACTTCCATGTCCCAACAGAGACTAACTTGAAAAACACACGCTATCTTTAGCTATAAATGTGGAAATATAGATATTCAAAATTCAATACCAGATGAAACTTACCAGCAGTCTGTTTGGAAATTATTTTTGTGATTTACTTCTCCAGCAGTGATAATGAGTGGTGTAATGTCTACCCTTCTCTAAAAATATTTTGAGAATGTCCTTAAGCTTTGCTTATGAAACCAGATCTACCCAGGACTATGTTACAGCAGAGAACCTAAGTACTAGAGATATCTTGGAAGGATGGAGAGCAAAGGGGATGACAGAATGCAAGGTTGTAGTGATGTAACATTCAGGTCATCAGCATCATCAACAAGAACATATCAAATGTCCTTGCTGAAAGTCTCACTAAAAAAACTTATAATAATAAATTAAGATGTTAAATGCTGTTCTTTCCATATCAATATAATCTGCAGAGTAAGTAAAGATTTGTTTCTATGGGATAGAAAATGTTAAAGAATCACAGCTCTTCATATAATAAGGATTTTTTAATGGTTAAATGAGTTTTTTTCAGGTACCATATTGATAAAACCTACCTTGAGCATATGACAGCATTAGGTGCAGGCAAATGCATGTGCTGAGGGCAAGCAGATTACTAGGGGATGGTAAGAGTAAGAAAGATTAACAGAAAGACAAAAGTCTTCCAGGTCTCAGTACAGCAGTTGTAAATCTGTGTTCAGTCTAACCTGCTCAGCAACATTTCCTTAATCATGATGACCCTATAAGCTCCAAGCCCTGTTTGCAACAGGTCACTGCCTACCTGCTGTTGCTGCACCTCCATTTGCACTTCTTCCCATGGTTAGAAGCATGACCATGAAGGTAGGAGGGAGCTTGTAACCACAAGGTCCACTGGCCTTTCCTTCCTAGGTACCCACTTGGCAGGCTTACTTTGGCTAGGTAGCAACAGGCAAGGGTCAGCAGGGAGATAAAGTATAGCTACGCTTTTTCAAGGTGTCCTCTATAAAACAAATCTAAAAAGCTACTACCATTTATTCCCTCAAATCACAACACGATGCCTAATTCTTCATCACTAGAAATATTGAATTTCTTTAAAAGCAATGCAAAGCTTGGAACTGAAGCTGTTATGTGTATTTATACAAAGTAAAATATGGCATATAAGTATGACATATATTTGCAAATAATTACACATGCTTTTGCATACAGCTGTCCCTGTAGGTTTATGTTTCTCTTGTCTGCCTAAATTGGAAGAACTTTGAGGAAAAGAGTAGTTCCATATGTTTGTTCAGTGCTTGTACTGATTTAGGCATTTAAACATGAATGTATTTCCAAGGAAAATGTACCAGGTTTGACATTTAAACATGAATAAGTTTCCAAGGAAAAATAACAAGAATTTTGAATATTAAGCTATCCCTGAAAAATGAAAATGTCATTTTATTTCATTGAAAATTTTGGTCAGGAAATCATTATCTAAAGATCATGTAAGTTGACATTATGATTTTAATCACAAACTTCCCGTTCTTGTCCTATATTCTGCTGAGAAGTGATTCTCTTGAAATTAATTTAAAGAAATAATAGATTTTTTTTGACATTGGAAATCAAAATTTTCAGAGACAAGTAATAATTGATTTATAGGGAAGAAAATACATTCCTGAGAAAAGTAACTGGAAAAAAGCAAACAAAATACAGTGCCCTGATCTGCCTTCTTGTACAAAATCTAAGGAGAAACAAGACCAGGAGGATAACAGGACAACTGAATTTTTTGCTATGTAAAGAGGGGATTGTTATCATCAGCAATAGCTTAAAATTACCAGACTGAAAATTTGTCAATAGCCATTCTCCTGGGAGAAAATTCTACTTCTCCTAAATCAGAAGTTTTTAAATAAAAACTGCAGGAATTAAATGTGTATTGGAAATAATCTTTAGGTACACATTAGAATTTTTATCATAACAAAAAAAAATAATAGAGACCTCAGCTGACATAATCATAGCTCAGTATTTTTGCAGTTATGTGCATACAAGAGTCTTTAGCTTAAGGTCCTCCTTTGCCCAGTTCAGACAAAGACATATTTTACATCCCAGCAGAGTGTTCTGGGTATGCAAGGAGGATCTATCATATCTTTTTGTTAGCGGTGTGGTATTCTGTGCAAATAATCGATTGGGCCAGCTACTTAAAAGTTGAGCCTGCTACTTAAATGTTGACCCATTGTTCACTGTATTCCCTCAAGAAACAAGAAACAGTGACACAAGCCCCACTGTGGTAAATATTTAATCAGTTACCTGATGTGAAACAGCTCCAATAAGAGAGCTTGGAAAAAGAAATTACATTCTGACAGCTACTGCACACATTTATTTCACGGGAAACACTTTGATTATATTGTTAAGACTATAACTATATGCCAAAGGAGGAAAAATGTGATAGTAGAAAGTTTTCTGTTCTAGCACACTAGTTTCATCATTATAAAGGCTGGAAACTTTCATATGGGAAATAAGGGAAATAAGTTTTATCTAGAACTATTTATTGATGACAATGATGGATTTTTCACCAGAGGTTGGTTTTTTAAATCAAAATGTGTTCCAGGTTCAAGGAGACATTGTTCAAGAAAATCTCATGGCCAAGCCTGTCAGGAGGGATGATTAGGTGTTTACAGTAGTCGCCTAATTCTGGCTTTGTAAGCTCAGAATTTATGAAGGCAACAAAATACAAAGAGGCAAGTCAGCAGAAAAAGACATTGAAGTATTTATTTCCAGTTTTGTGTGAGTGACCTACTGAGCTCATTGCAATGTTATACTATTTGTTCTGAACAAGACACAAAGAAAACATTCAGACGATGGACAAAATTCCTGCAAGTTGGAGGATCCATATGCTAGACTGAACCACCATGTGACTGAAAAGACCTTGTGGGCCTCTCTACATATCTAAAGGAGCAAGCAGAAATTAGTTCTTTTTCTCCAACCCTGTTTACTATTTAAGCAGCCAAAGCTGTGATAACATTGAAAGTACTAGTCCTCTACGAAGTTTTTTGTAACCTGAATATTATTCTTGTATATAACTTGACTTTGAGACGCCAGAGGCAATGCCGTTTCAACCAGATTTCATGGCAGTGAGGAACAGCTGATGACATGAAATTGTTACTTTAGATGTCTACAATCTAGTCCACTGTTGACATCAGACTTGCTCTCTCCACCATAGTCCTGGAGAGCAAATAAATCCAGTTAATGGAGTTTAAAGAACAATTCATCTGACCAAATTTGGGACAAAATAAACTGTTCTTCAAATGCCATTGACCTGTGCCTAGGTCTCTATTGACTATAATGGGACTTAGACAATTAATTCAAACATGGACAGATTCATTACTTATAACCACGACAATATGAATCCTAACCAGAGTCTTTCCATTATTGTGGATAATAAGAATACCTACACCTACACCAGATGATGTGCATGATATGCCTGCACAAGAGCTTTCTGTTTAAATCCCTTTGTTTGTTTCACATGAAATTGAACTGAAAACTGCCCTCAGCTTTCATCATGACTAAGAAGTTGAGAGCAATCAGACATGTTGTTGATGACATTGTTCCTTGAGAGATATGGCAAAAGAGAACTGCTGTACCTTAGCATTACTAGACTGGCAGGCCATTTATGTTTGAGCAGATTATTGACTTTCATGTGAGAATATGAATGTTTATATACCCCGGCAACCAAACTGTGCCGTATAATCACTCAAGTAATTCACTAACACAAGGAAAGCCTAGACTTCAGAGTACAAAATTTTAAACCAATGACATTTGTCACTATCCTACCTCCAATTGATAGGAAAGGGGAAAGTTAGATCTCAGTATTTGACTATTACTTTCTTTAGATCTTAAAATGTGTTGTTACATGTGACATAATTATTTTAACATAAATTTTAATCCCAGTAGATGAGTACAAAAACCTAAATTTAGAAATAAATATATAAATAAACTCCACTGTGGATGTTTCAGAAAGATCTATATAACACAATATTGTAAACCATGCTAGAAGATGAAAAGTTCCTTGTGACAACTGTTCTCATAAAGTATATGTAAATGTTCACTGTGATGAATAAAATATTCAAATTCAAACATTAAAACTTAGAGATTAATACACTGTTTTACCCTGAGTCCATATTTGGTTCAACCTTATCTCATTAAGAACTTAATGCTGAAATCATATCAGCCAGATGGCATTATAATTGTGGGACCAAGGAGCATAGACTAATTCCTTCAGGTAAAATGTTTTCAGACAAGACATGTCAGTAGTGGTCTCCTGTTACTTTTCAAGTTTGCTTAACTGATACTATTATTTTGCCTAAAATTACAGTTATACAGCTCATTCTAATTCCAAAACTTTAACTGATGGGAATACAATTTCTAAGAATCAGCTGGGATGTTCCATTTTATGCTTCCCACCAGAATCAGTAACAAAGAATAGTCAGTGACTTTGTTGGGTTTTGTTTTGTTATTGTTGTTTTTCAAAAGTTCAATAATACAAAATAATGTTTTTCTAGAAAATGAAAGGTTTCATGGATGTTCTAGATTGGGTATTACAAGAAAATTAATTTGGTTTCATTACTGACAGCATTTCTCTAAGTACATGATTTTAAAGTATTCTTTTGATCTCTGGAGAGACATTATTACTGGTAAGCCACAGGAGATTGTTTCTCCAGATTTATAGGACAGTCTTCAGTTCATGTGTGAGATGGCAGCAGGGGGATTATTAGTAGTTTTACAGATGGATATAAGAAACATATATACAGATTGACAACTATTTTGTTTTGAAAACTTGATTCATGTCATTCTGAGCATGTGGTTATCAACAAGCACAATCTGACCATTATCTTTTACTTCTAAAAAGCACATCAGTGTCTTAAGTATTGTGGCTGCCCTAGATAATAATTTGCTGCTACCCACATACATATTCATATAATATGCATATAACCTCAGTATGTTGGCAGTATCAGGAGAGACTTGCGGAAATGCTATGTTTTCTCCCTTTTATAGTTGCCTGTTTTTGTGTGTTTAACAGCACTGTGCTGATCTCCAGGCTCTAGGAATAACACAAAGTAACCAGAACAGATAGTCAGCAAACAGCAAGGAAATGTTTTCAAAGCAGGAGGAACAAAGATATTTGTGATCATGTTTTTGACCTGTCCCAGTGACCCTGTGGAACACAGCAGAAAACTTCTTGAAAGGAAATGTTTGTTTAAAAAGGTCTTTGATTCCCAGGATGCTCTAGCAGAAGTTGTAGGCTGGTTGATTTTTTTGCTGTTTTTTGTCTTTTTTTTTTTCCTTCTTCCCCCCCCCCCCCCCCTTTTTTTTTTTTTTTTCCAACAAGCCACTTTAGGGTGTTAACCATACCCAATACATAGAGTCTATTCTTGGTCCATGCCTGCACTTTGCACTGGTGTTAAGCAGTATACTCTTTTCAGTGTCTCACAGATCCCACCTAGCAAAATTTACTTTTCAGCACAGTCGCACAGCTTTGGGATTGTTTAGCTTGTGGGCATACATTTACTTTTTTGTTGTTTCTTTAATAATAACTATATTAGCAAGAAGTACAGTACATTTCTAAATATTAACTTTTAACAGCTGTAAACACCAAAATAATTCTTTTTACAGAATTGCACATTAAAATAGTGGTATTAAATCACAGTAATCCTTCTGCTTTGAAGAACACCTTCATTATCCGACAGTAAGAATCACCATAGCAGTAGCTCTTCTGATGCTCACACAATTCAGCTTCAATCACTGAGATTCAGCAAAGAGACAAACCCATATTCTTCTGAAGCTGAACTAGAACATAAGAAAAACTAGTTCTCTTTCAGTTCTCAGACTCCTAAGATTTTTCAATTTTCTTCACAGCACTTATAAACACAGCCTACCTGTTCCTTTCAATTTCACAATCCTCCCTCCTTCCATATGCTCTGTAACCTCTGAATGAAAATCAAGGGACCTCCACTGATGGTTCTGGCTGTGACTTCTCACACTCCCATTAAAATCCTTTTGCATTACACAGAAAATGCTCTTTAATTCACCTACAGCTACCATAAACTTAAGAATGGAACATGGTGCAAATAGGATTTGTGCACATTTTTTCTGATGTGTATTTTTCTGCAGTGTTGTTTAGGTTTGAATACATCTATAACATTTTTCATACTTGGAGAAGAACCTGGATCCAAGCCAAGAAGAATTGCAAAATAATTTAGATCTGATTCATTCCAGTTCATGTAATAGGTCAAAGAGCATCTTAGCCTGTCCCTCACTCCTGACCTTGAATGCAGTCTAGCTGTAAATTTGAGGGCTATATCTTTTCTTTTTACCTCAAAAATTTTACATTTGTTTCATTTTCACCAAACATAAATTCTCAGCAATATCACCTAACACTGAGAAAGACACAAGTAGAAACATCTGACAGTTCAGAAAACTGTTAATGGAATTTCATAGAATCATAGAATCACAGAATGGTTTGGGTTGGAAGGAACCTTAAAGATCATCTAGTTCCAACCTCCCTGCCATGGGCAGGGACATGTCCCACTAAATCCAGTTGCTCAAAGCTCTGTCCAACCTGACATTAAGCATCTCCAGGGATGGGACTTCCACAACTTCTGTGGGCAACCTTTTCCACTGCTTCAACAACCTCATAGTGACTAATTTCTTCCTAATATCTAATCTAAATCTACCCTTTTTTAGTTTAAAACTCCTTGTCCTATCACTCCACTCCCTGACAAAAAAACCCTCCCCATCTTTCCTGCAGGCCCGCTTTAGTGACTGGAAAGCTGCAGTGAGGTCTCCACGGAGCCTTCCCTTCTCCAGGATGAACTACCCCAACTCCCTCACCCTGTCTTCATAGGAGAGGTGCTCCAGCCCTCTTACTATCCTCATGTTCATCCTCTTGCCTCATTCTAATAGGTCCACGTCCTTCTTGTGCTGGGGACCCCAGAGCCGAACGCAGTACTGCAGGGGTGGTTTCACAAGAGTACAGTAGAGAGGAAGAATCACCTCCCTTGTCCTGCTGGCCATGCTTCTTTTTATGCAGCCCAGGATGCAGTCAGCTTTCTGGACTGCAAGCATACATTGAGGGCTCACATTGAGCTTCTTTTCAACAAACACCCCCACGTCCTTCTTCTCAGGGCTGCTCTCAATCTGTTCTCCACCCAGGCTGTATTTGTGCATGGGATTGCCCTGGCCCAGATACAGGACCTTGGACTTGGCCTTGTTGAACTTCATGAGGTTTACATGGGCTCATTTCTCCAGCCTATCAATGTCCCTCTGGATGGCATCCTTTCCCTTCAGCATGTCGATTGCACCACACAGCTTGGTGTCATCAGCAAACTTGCTGAGGGGGCACTCAAACCCACTGTCCATGTCACTGACAAAGATGTCTACATAAGAGGCCAAACTTTCTCTGTATGAAAATTCTGCATTCTACTAACCCTGTTTCCTGTCTCTTTTCTCCCTTTTTTTGACAGTCATGAGTGTCAGCCCAGGGCAGTAAAAAAATCTGATGACCCTCAGCAACCTGAAGACCCATGGGCCATTTAAGAATCCCTCTCAGAAGGCCAAGCAACACCTATATCATATTATGAGATTGACCACGGCCAGGGGAGTCATCACAAAACCCTGATTGCCACTGGTGATCTCTTCCAGGCTGAGGTTCCTGTTGCAAATGCTGAATGCTTTGCTCAGATGATTAGACACAGCAAGTATAAGTTCTCTGGACACCATGCAACTTGTTTTGAGTTTTTCCTAATAGCTTTCTAAGTTACCTGCAGAATGGATCTCCCTGGATCTCCAGAAATTAAAAACAGATTTTTTATTTATTTTTTTTTTCCCCAGCTACTACAAAAGTAGAGAATTTGTTTTTCTACATGAGGAAGGACATGAGTGAACAGGACATCTGAGTCCTGTTCACTTTGAGTGCAAACAGTGAACCACACAAATATTCCTCTCTGGAAGACTGGAAGAAGAA
The DNA here is from genome assembly GCF_964034855.1 of Anser brachyrhynchus. NCBI lineage: Eukaryota > Metazoa > Chordata > Aves > Anseriformes > Anatidae > Anser > Anser brachyrhynchus. The sequence continues at coordinate 28,271,843 of NC_137695.1, read as the reverse complement.
AATACAACGTTTTTTGAAAGCTAGAAGTCAAAGAGGCCAAAATTATACTTTTACTATATAAACCAAAACTTTTTTGACTGATAGTTGAACTCCAGATATTTTTTACCAAAAAATAAAAAAATAAAAATCATATACCTTTGAAACAATTTGATTTAGGAAATGATAACACACTCTCTGGTGGGAAGTAAGCAGCAGTATGACAGTTCGATCTGCTCCACACATAACAATTAGTCCAACTAAGAAAAGGCAACTGCTGATAATAGTAGAAGACTCTCTTCTGAGAAGTACAGAGGTGCCCATCTGCCAACCCAATCCCCTTTTGAGGGAAATCTGCTGCTTACCAGGGGACTCGTATCAGGCATGTTATTAAGAGACTGCCAAGACTTGTAGAGGCTACAGACTATTATCTGCTGTTGTTGTTTCATGTGGGCATCAGTGATGCAGCCAGGAGCAGTATGAGGAATATCAAGAGGGATTACAGAGACCTGAGAGCAGTAGTAAAGGACACAGGACTGCGGGTAGTTTTTTCATTAGTCCTTCTGGTCAAAGGGAAGGGGATTGAAAGAGTCGAATGTGGCAAATCAACTGATGTTACAGGACTGGTGCTGCAGACTGGGGTTCAGCTACTTAAACCATGGCACTTGCTTTGAGAAACCTGGTGTGCTGGGTGCTGATGCGCTCCACCTGTCAGAGAAGGAGAAGATCATCTTCAGAGTATGTTCACCTGGATTTCTTCCCCTCACAAGACAGGACTGCAATATGTTAATAGAAAATGTATGAAAGCATTTATTCGGTGACCAGTGAGCAGAGTATTTTGATCTGACTCATGCAGACATTAGGCACACTAATTACATAGGCTGACATTCCCTACAGGCAATGAGAAAGGAGCTGCCATCATCAAAAATTTACATACATATAAAGTCTTTTTGTGTAGACCTATTACTTTGTTTGTGGAAGTATGTGGAAGTCAAAGAGTGTATATATTGTGAAATATTAAAGTAAGCTATTTAGATTCAAACACTATCTGCTTACGATTTTAAAAATACCAAAACGTAGAAAAGAAAACTTGATGTTTTCCTTTGTAACCAAACATCACTTTAGCCTTGAGTTTCTTCCATCACTTATAGGGTAAAATCCTCCTTTCTTACAGAGTAAAATAAAAAAGAATTACACTGTTTTTAAATATGGGAGAGTATGGGAAAGTTCTTGTACATTAAAAATTCCTTATGTAAAGGTCATAGCAGTAGAAAGAAGGAGAGGGTTAATTTCCCTGTGCCATCAACAAGCTTCCTTCACCCCACAGTGAAAATTCCAGAATAGAGTAGTAAGACCCAACAAGGCAAATCATAATAATGATAACAAATAAATAAAAATATTGAGACATATCCCAGTCATATTTTTCCTTTTATTTTACTTTCATTTTGCCATAGGCATTCTACTTTTTCCCTATTAAAATAAAACAAACAAAAAACAACAACATTTTTTATCTGCTTTGGAAGTATTTTTTATTTTTTTTAATGAATCCCTCTTAGCAATTTTATTAAAATAAAGTTGAATATATTCTGCTTTTAAAAGTGGAAATGATTCTGTGCTTTTAATTTCTTTCTGAAGTAACAAATAGCATAGCACCAGAGTGTTGCTTACCATTACTGGTCCTGGCCTTAGGGAATGTTACTTTATTACCTTTCCAAACCATACTTCAGAGGAATTAATTAATTGATGCTCTTAGCAGCCTCATCCTGACAAAAACATATGATACTCAAATGTTAAACATGGAAGCTAAGATGAAACTGTCAAGAGAAGGCTGAAAGTAGTTATTAATATGGGTTTTGATAAATATCTTCTCAGGCTCACACTGTGCCTCGTCTACTTTCATCTTGGAAAGTAGTTAATCTGATTGATGAAGATCCTGTTTCAGATTGTCTCCATGCTGAGTTTAATAACTGCTCTTTTTTTTTTTTTTCCAAAAATAAGAAGGTCCTTATTGCAAGGCAAAAATGCTTTGCACTGTTGTGTTTTCCAATCATGTAAGAAGCCTAACAGTGAAACCCTTGTTTTTTGCTCTCTCCATGCTTGAACAGTGTTGCTTAATTACCACACTATTCCATACATGACAGCATCCTGTCCACTTCCTCCTCCCTGTGTGCTTTGCAAAGCAGACTGATAAGAACACTGTCATATGCTGCTAATGTTAAGCCCTTAGGCTTATAAAGAGCAGGCTCATCATGGCATCCTATCAGGCCTCCAGCACAAAGGGGAGACACAGCAAGCCAATTTTGTATCATTATTAACACTCCAGTGTTAAAAGTGAAAAAGTTGATTTTTTTTAATATTATTTAAATTCTTCTATTGTTGTTTTAAATATATAATCACAGTTGGTCACCAAGTTGAATAAAATATATATATATATCTGCAGAATAACATCTGTAGATGTGTTACCTTACATAATGTAATTTTTCATGTTAGAAAGAGCAAAAACTGAAAATACTGTATATAAAATTTAGATAGAAGAGAACTTTAGATATAGAGAGCTACTGTACAGACATTAAAAGCTGTCAATAGTGTTGTTATTAATTACTAAATCAACTTCGGTTATAAATGTCATTATAATATGTCTACAGAAAATTCTTCTGTTAATTTGAACCTTAGATATTTTCTCCATGAATGTTCTGAGATCTAGTAACAGGATATATTGCCACAGCTATCTCTGTAATCATAGCAATGCAGTTCCCCTGCAATCCACTCACCATGCTATGCAAATATGAATTCCCTAGGCCACCTCTTTCTTGGAGCCCACCACTGATTCCCCCTTTCCATAATATCTAAAGCAAATAATCTCCCTTGTGTCCTACAGACTACACCTTACAAAGCAGACTGCAAATTCAACCCCAGACTCCTGATCCATTCTTGGTTACTTTCCTAGTAATGTTTTCTCTACTTCTGAGCCTGGTGATTAGGGCATGTTGCAATGTTCTGCTCTTAAACATCTGTTTTACTGAAATGATTGGGAAAGTTTCACAACCATTAGGTTCCTGCGGTGTGGAGATCACTATCTCCCATGAAGTGCTGGTTTCAGCTGGGATATGGTTAATTTTCTTGATGGTAGTTTGAATGTCTCTGTGTTCTGGATTTGCTACCAGCGTTAAACCACAACGCATGCCAACCTGTGTCATCTCACTGTCACTCTGAACTCTTCTGACTGACTCACACATGTAAGCCCTGGTTAGTAACTGTTTTAATTTTAAGGAAAAGAAGTCCCACAGTCTGAGAGCTAAAATTAGGCCATATTCAAAATGTGCATGGAAGTTCCCATCAAAATATCTTCTAAACCACTAAATTTAGAGCTAAACCTGGATAATACTTAAGGCTAATGTGTGGGCTGAAGCTAAAAGGCAGTGCAATACTGAGGAACAAGTATTTTATTGCATCTACCATCCAGCCAAGGCAATAACCCTTTAGGAAATTATCTGGGAAATGTTATTTTCAGTAAAAATACTGATTCATCAGAAAATAAATTTAGAGAGGTTCAGTTTCAACTTGCTTTCTATTCTAAAATCTGTGTGATAAAAAGTGTATTTGGTTTCTTTTTTTTTTTTTTTTTATCTACAGCAGCTCTTTATTTCATATGTAAGTTGCTTTTTGTAATTGAAAGTAGTCAAAATATACCTAAGTCATTGTAAAACAAATGTTCCAATTCAGTGTAAACTTATTTATATAGCAGTACTATATAAATATTTTTGAGAGGGCAGTAAGAACATTTTCAATCGTAACAGATAAACCAAGACAAAGAAACACAAGAATTACAATACATCAGGACAGAGACCCCAGTAGTCTTCTCTCAGCAGTGTCAACAAATTCAATTTTGTTACTGCAAGACTAAGGGGTCTGCTGGGGCCAGTCTGCTGCTTCTTCTAAGCAGATGGAACCTTGCAGAGGTATGAGTGGATAGAGAAGTTGTGAATCTGTATACATTGGAGGAAAAACACCCAAAGGGACAGGCTTACTCTTCCTTTTAATGGCAGGGAACATGCAACATGAGGATTCGGGCTACACATCTATAAAGAGCAAGTGCTACTTTAACTCATATACCCAGATCCCTTATTGGCAGTATTGCAGAAAATGATGTGTCCCTCCAGGGCTCAAACACTGGCAAAGGAGGTAGCACAGGAACACAGGCATTTGGTTGCTCCTAGTTCTCAGCTGACCTCAGCAACTGCCTCCCCAGTCTGTGCCTACGGCCAGCTCAGCAGCTCTGGAAAGATGACATCCAGCGGCTCCACTGCACTCTTCTTCAGGTAATAACATGCACTTCACTTTCGCCAACTTCATTCTTCTGAAAATCAATTCAGTGATTAGGTGACTTGGTTAGGATCTGGGAGATGTGTCAAATGACCCTTCCCGTTTGACTTTTCCCTGTTGAATATTTCCCCTGTTCATCAGTTACACACAAGTAAACTAAGACTTCCTTACCTCCCTCACCACTGCCATTATCTATTAGCAGTTATTTACTGCGAGTTATTTACTTGTATCATTGTCTGCAAATGCCACATGCAGTGTGGCAAACCAGTGGGAATCCAAGTTTGCTGCCAGTGGAAAGACTGATGAAATCTCCGTCTCTTTCAAAATGGTGGAAAAGCTTCTCACAACCCATTTTCCACAAAACAGTAACAAAAATCTAACATTGTGTGTATATTTTCAAGAAAAAAAAAAAAAAAGAAGAAAAAAAGAACAAATGAATGAAGTAACGAAAGAAAGAAAGAAGGAAAAGAAAAAAAAAAAAAGAAGAAAATTAATGTCTTGATAAACACTTCACAATACAACATGGTTAATAGCCACATTTAGATTATGCTGCTCATAGCAATTCTAAACGTCATATAAGTGCCTTCGGCACCGCATCATTTTAGGTGTACTTTCCTGAAGGAATAACATGCTGAGCCAATTGCTGGCAAATCTTGAACATAACATTTGCAGGAAGGGGCTGCAAATATTCTGTTTGCCTATCTACATAGGAGCAGCTGGTGGATTTTTGCCCCATGTTGGTGTTACTTGTTTTGTTTTGTTCTGTTTAGTTTGAGATAAGTTACAGGGACTGCAGGAAGGAGAAATCAGCTGATCCTGCTGGGAAACAGACACTGTTTCAGACTAAGATGGAAATAAAAACACACTATTTATTTACAAAAAAAATAAAAGGGGGGGGGGATATTTTCAGTGATGTTGAGTCAGGTTTTCTCTCATGCTGTCTTTTTATGGTTTTGCAGTGGAAGAAAGGACAATAAGGAGCTGTATAACTGACACTGGAAATTCATGCAAGAGTGTCCCAGTAGGAGCAAAGCAAAATGTGGATTTTGACATTATGGGCAGTGTCACTCATTCAGTATAATGATCTTATATCAAGAAAGCAGAATTAGGACTAGAATGAGATAAACTCATTCATTCACTATAGTAAAGATAATTATTGAATGGCAAACTCATCCTCAAAAGGAAAACAACAACAACAAGAAAAAACAACTTTCTATATCATCAGAACTTTGTTCCCCAAATTCTTCATGATCAGTACGTTTTTGTCATCTACTAAAACCTAATCTGTCAGAGTGTTATTTAAATTATGCATGTAGCAAGGCAGATTTCCCAATCTTCTGGGATCTCCTCAGACATAGTGGAGTTAATTCTCTGATTCTTACTACCCATGGAAATAAGGAGTAATTTTCTCTGACTTTTGGTGGGCATTTCACATCTCATATAGAGATGTGGCTTCCTCTGCTGAAAAACACGAGTGCTGTGGGGAAAGAAAACATGAAAGAGGCAGAAATTATTTTAAGAGAGAGAGAGAAAGGAAGAGAAATTTCATTTAGGTGAAAAAGAAATTCTTGGTGGATGGAAAAAATATATTTTTTGGTAGAGCAAACCCAGGAAATTTAGTAAGATTAGATATTTTATGGGAAAATGGAAAACGATTGTCCTTGTGGAGAGGAGAAGCTTCAGCTTTCTTTGGAATTTTCCTTCTAGCTATGAACTTTCATGCATGAGAAAGGGTGAGGAGGAGATGGAGAAGGGTGGTTCAATCCATCATGATGCATAGTGGAGAAATGAGTATAATCACTTCCCTTTCTCTCTGTTAGTTCCTGGTCTTCCTACAGCACTGAATGTTAGGTAGTATAAGACACCTTTGAGGAGATCTTCTCTTAAAACTTTGTAACCATCCATAAGCAAGGTGACTATCACCAGGCCATTAGTTCTTCCCTCTCCAGTATCTCCTGATTTTCTTTTTGTTTTATGGACAGTATTCTTACTCACTTTTTTTCCTCCCATACTGAGGCTGATGGGTTTTGTTGAACTTGAGAATATCACACAATATGACTCAGTTCCACAGCTTGGGTAAATCTCAGAGATGGCGTCTTTAGAATCTGTCAGGCCAATACTAAAGGTGCAAATTTCTTTTGTAAATGAGCACATTCTATTAACATGTTCAAACTTTGCTCACGGGAAAAGTGAGTTGGCTCTTTTGTTTGAGTACTTGGGAGTAGCGAAGCCTATTATTTTGTGTCTTTGCTATTCCTAACACTTCATACATAGAAAGCAATCAATCATCGGGAAAAAAATGAAAGTTGATTGTTTAACTTATTTTGGAGGAAAGAGATGAAAAGTCCAGCATTGCTACAGAAAGTACCACACCACAAAATAGTATCTTTAAAAAAAAAGGGAAAAAAAAGAAAAAAAAAAGTGTACTGTTTGCAAATTGCTATTAAGAAATGTAATTTTAAAAATATAAAATTACAATTAGTAGCAGCTCTGAGAAGCTATGAGGGTACATATTAGTTTCTTTAACAGCTATGGGAGAAACAGTAAGACTAAGTATCTTCCTTTTGTTTTTATCAATCTCTGTGACTGTTAAAGAGATAAGTATGTCTGACAAGATTCATTTCAAAGAAACCTCTTTGTGACTAACAATGAGTTGATCTCATTACCTGCTTTTTGTATCAATCTGGTGAAAGAGTAAATCTGAAGTTTAATTTGTCAATCTTTCTTAATCAGTCTAGAAAAAAAAAAGTCTTTAAAATAATTAATTCAAAAAAAAAACACGAAGTGTTTCTATCTTTTGAGACCTAGGCTCTAGCAGGAAGCTACTTTTTTTTTTTTATCATTTTTATCAGCCTAAGAAATTAACTAGTCTAGAAAAAAAATTTATCAAAACCACAGTTAGTCTCTGAGAAGCACTTAGGTCTAAGCAAAATGAAATTAAGTAAGAAAATTTAATACCATTGAATGTGAAACATTCATAAAAACAATGCATGGGAAAAAGTATAAAAAAATGCCTGTAGACGTTAAGTAGTTTAGCATGTACCATACAGACAAAGTTGTTACTTAATTATAATTAAATTTGTTTAAGTTTATTCCTTAAGTTTATTATCAAAGGCCAAGAAAATAACCATTTAAGCTTTATTACTAAAGAATGAAACTCAAAAAAAAAAAAAAAGGCAAACAAGAGGTTAAGACTCTCAAGTGTAGGGTATTATTCTGAAGCAGCAGAAAATAGAGTCATTAGCAAAATAATACCAAAGGAATCAGAGAGTGAAGAAGTGGGCTAGAGAGAGTGACAGTGGAGAATGTAACAGCAAAGGCTACTGGACAAATAAGGAAAAAAAAAGTCAGCAGGGTGAGTTCAGAGTCATTCAGAGTCAACAAAAAGCCTGAATTGGGAAGAAACTTGAAGTGTCTAAGTGGATGAAGTCTCTGAAATAGGATTAAAGTGTTCAAGGTGAGATTAAACAAACGACCTGAGCTAGAAACGTGAAATGCAACATTTCATAGAAAAGTGTTGTTTGTAATGTTCAAAAAGGCTTATTCAGTCTTTCTGAGGTCAGGGTGTTTAAAATAAATGAATAGGTATTTTTCCTCACTTACATAATTGAATATAGGCTATGTTTGAGTTAAAATTTTCATCTCTATTTCACAATATTTTGTCACAGGAGAGGATTTTCAGAATTAAAAGTTGAAATGCTCAGGTTTTATAGGAACATGTTAACTTCTTCAATTTTAATGACCAATGTCAACAAAAAAAAAAGTTGAAAGAAAAAAAGAAAGTTGAAAGAAGAAAAAAAATGTTTTCATTCTGTAATGATCTTAAAGAGTATGGGGAAGACATATAAGTGGAAATTAATTATATGTAAAAATTCCGAACAACAAAAATGAAGTCTTTGTTTGGTGCTTTTTGTTTGTCTTTTTGTTTGTTGTTAAACATGGCATGAAATAGTGCCTTTCTGTCCCTCAGCATTGCCATAATCTCCTAGGTGCAGCTGTGTTATGCGGGATCTACTTTGACACTCTTCATCACTAGTAGGCCCTAACTCACTTGCCTTCAGCAACCCCCACTTTCAGATCCTGCTTCCCATCACTTCACTGACTTGCTTGACTTGGCAAGTACATTTGTTCCCCTGAAGTGAGGATCTCCTGCAAGACCTTTGTCAGGAAAAGCATGATGATGATGGTTTCTTTCACCTTATTCTAAGGTCCACCACTTATGGCTGTGACTCTACAGTTTCCACTATGTCTTCATATTGTGCCCTTTTTCCAGTGATCTTCAACTCCATACTACATGCAAGATTATTACGTTCAGGGTGCCAGAGATATGTTGGATATTTGTTCTATGTTCTCTTTTTATCCCTAAAACCATTTTTCCCTGCTCCTGAGATTACATACATTCCATTTATATATATATATATATATTTATAGCACTGGGATCTTCAGTATTATCTCCTGCCCCATCAGGCAGTGTTTGTATTCCTCTGTGTTGTATCCTGTGTTTCCTTTAGCTGATGCTAAGTCTCAGATCCCAGACTCTTGTTATTTAGTGATAACTGATAATTTTATTTTTATTAAGACAACATTATTTTCCTTACAGTTGTAAACAAATACCTTCATGTCATTCCCTAAGTTTCCTCCACAATTTAAGAAGATAAATGCCTATATTTATTTGTCTCAGAAACTCAGAAACTAATGAAAAATAAAAATAAAATCAGTATAAGATCAGTATTCTGATCTGAGAGAAAACGGAGGCTGGCTCATGATTTCTGAATGCTGAACTCTTGAGACTGGGCATACTGTTGATTAGGAGATATGTTCCTTAGAGACAATAAAAAAAAAGAAAAAGGGGGGGGTGATTGCATGTGGTTAATTTACAAGTATGAGAATGAAACAGAGATGCAGATGGCAAAGGAATATAAGGGCAGGAGAAACTGGATGAACATCACTGTTTATAGGAATGGTGATGAGAGAAGAGGAAACAAGGGCGATAATGGTAACTGAGGAACATTGTCTGTAGCAGTCAATACTCAATGTAAGCAGTGTTCAATCAATATGTAAAGAAGCAGTTAAGTGGCTACAGCACAATGCTCAGTGAAGAAGTTAAAATGGCTGCAGTACAGTGTACATTTGTTAATCAACAAACAACTGAAGTAGTACCGTCTACTGTGATATGAAGCATGAGGCAGGGGGCAGGCAAACAAAGGTTAAGTGAATAAACTGTGATTGGTTAATAAGAACAGCAAGCAGGCAGGAAGCAAAGCAATTAAGACTGAGGGATGAAAAGCACAATTTTTGTAATGACAACAGAAAACGCTGAACACGTGCGTACAGCCCAGCTCTGCTCAGGGCACTTCCAGCCTCTGCCACCAGCACTGAAGCTGCATAGCTGATCAAGCAAACTGTATGTCTCTCACAGCAATAGGCCATCTGTCAGTCCATGCCTCTCTAACCACTAAGGAGAATTTCCTCGTGCAACTTCTCTCCTCTTCCAGGCACATTCTCAACACTCACACAATCCCCACCTCCTCATCCCCTCCCCTCTCACCCCCCACCCCCCCACCCCCATAATCCTGTATATTACAGTAGCAAGTAGAAACTGCCTACCTACCTACCACCACCATACACGTTTTTTTTAGCTAACGGTAATGCCCACTCTCCTCTTTCAGATCCTTCTTTCACTGCAGATCCTTCTTTCACTTTGCTATTTCCTTGGCATGCTCCCTGTCCAGATCTTTACTTTCCATTGTTACTTCTGCTAGTGGAGTTTATACTCTTTGTATCATATGAGTACATTAACAAAAATTGCTAACAAAACGGAGAAGGACTTCATACAGACATAACATTGCAGTTAGCCTAAAAATGCAGAGAAGAGCAGAAACATTTAGTCAGTCTTTGGAGTGGACATTCCCTATTAGACTTCCTCCAGTAATATTTTAGCAGCTTTCTCTCCTGGGTTGTTTTTTTGTTTCTTTAGAGAGGTGTAGGTTTTTTGCAGGTTATGAGTAAATTGAAACAATCCCTAAAGGAGATATATTACAAAAGGGAGGTGAACAGGTGCAATCAATTATCTGACTGTTCCACAGCAGAATCTGCCAAGAGGTTTGTGACCTGTAAGTCTTATACCTTATTTTTTTAACAGGACTGGCCAGGATGGCTGAACAGTAGTAGATTCTCAGCATCATCAGAAATCTGAATATTACTCTTTGATTAACTAAATAGGCCATGAAATTGTCCACTGTAAATTAGTAATAGTAATAGTAATAGTAATAGTAATAGTAATAGTAATAGTAATAGTAATAGTAATAGTAATAGTAATAGTAATAGTAATAGTAATAGTAATAGTAATAGTAATAGTAATAGTAATATAATAAATAATAGTAATAAAAAATGTGCTTAGCCTGTGAAGAACATACCATTTAAGAAATTAAGTACCTTTTTTTTGCCTGAATACCAAAATCCCACAACACATTACACATAAATACTATATATTAAAAACCAAGATAAGGCTCAGAGCTTCTCAGCAAACCTGCCTTCATTTTTCTATAGTAGTTTAAAGAAGACACTAAGCATAACAAAAATACCATGGTACAGTTTGATACAGTTACTCTGAGAAATTATTGTTAACAAAAATGGTTATTCCAGATAATATGTAGATTTGTCTATAGACATACAGTGTTCTGCTTATACCTCCATAAATACTAAAAGACACAGTCATCTGTGGCTAGATAGATGGATATCACTCTCTCTATAAGTGAAGAAATAAGAGTGTACAATTCAGAAAAATAAATACTAGTTAAAACTTTCAGAATATTATGGACTTAATATTGAATTTTATATTTTCTCTAATATAAACAGCAAGAGTAGAAACATTTGACAGAAGTTGAGTCTCCAGGATGTCTGACAGAAAAGAAAGACGGCACTGGTGATCAGTGAATGAAGGATAAGGGTTGCTTCCCATTTCCGCTATTGCTGAACACTGGGGTCTTGTTCAACTGAGAGTAGTGCCTTCACAGCTGTAGGAAGGCTACAGCTGACATTTATGCCTTATTAAGCATCACAAAATCCAACTGCAAAGGATAAACCCAAAAGTAATCCAATTTGATTATTCCAATTTACAGAGCAAGTTTTCAGAAGACATCACTGCTCTTTATTAGAATGATAGAATCATTAGAATCATAGAATCATTTCACTTAGGTTGGAAAAGATGTCTGAGATCATCAAGCACAACTGTTAACCTAGCGCTAAACCATGTATCTAAGCACCACATCTACACTTCTTTTGAGTACCTCCAGTAATAGTGACACAACCACTTCCCTAGGCAGCCTGTTCTAATGCTTCACAACCTTTTCAGTGAAGAAATTTCTCCTAATATTCAATCTAAACTTCTCCTAGCAGAACTTGAGACCATTTCCTCTTGTTCTTGCTTGGGAGAAGAAACTGACCCCCACCTCATTACAATTTCCTTTCAGGTAGTTGTAGAGAGCAATAAGGTTTCCCCTGAGCCTCCTTTTCTCTAGGCTAAATAACCACAGTTCCCTCAGCCACTCCTCATTAGATTTGTTCTCTAGACCCTTCACCAGCTTTGTTACCCTTCTTTCATGCTTCAGCACCTCAATGTCTTTCTTGTAGTGACAGGCCCAAAACTGAACAGAATATTTGAGGTGCAGCCCCACCAGAATATTAACATGATTATGAATTTTGGAACATGACCACAAGTAAATTATTGTCCATTATGGTGCTAGCTGTAGTGACTTTACAGTGTCATAAGTGTGGAGGTGAATGCCTCCAGATAGTGTCCAGGGTTTTTCAAGACATTGATGCAAAAGGGAGCCTTCCCATATGAAAGCATCAGTGGAAAAATATTTTGTGGAGGACAGACTGGCCATATGTTGTAACTGCCATTAGGTAGAGCTAACAGGTGAAGGAGGAACATAGCTTGTTGGAGAAGGTTTTATCTTCACAGTGAAATATGCTCATTACTAGGGAGCAGCACTTCTGATTGTGTATGCCCACAAATTAATGACCACAAATATTAGCTTATAGACCAGCTCCTTCAGCATGGATTAAGATACTGGAATGCAAGGCTCTAATCTTTGTCCAATGTTACTCCACTGTGTTTCAAAGGGACAAAAGTTGTACTTTGAAAACAGATAGGGAAAAGGCAGATTCGAGTCAGCTGACAGGATTGGGAAAGGGGTGAGAAGGTGTTTTTCCATGCTTACTTCCATGGGTCTGAACTCTTTATGCAATATGGTTGAAAGAGAAGGTGACAGATTAAAAAGACATTTGTGTGAGCTGGCAAGAAGAAAATAATGAAACTATGCAAAGGTCCTGTGATATAATGAATTGATAGATAAGCAATAAGGAGTTATAGCAATCTCAGATTTTTACGGAAGTCATAAAAAAAAAAAAAAAAAAAAAAAAAAAAGGATTCATTCACGATAAGCAAACTCCTGGCAGGCACACCTTTCACAGTGTCAGAATTATAGTAAGTTTGCAAAACCTGTGGCTAACCACGTATTTGTATGCTATGGGAATTTCAGGCAGGCTTGGCAAGTTCTCTCAAATTCTGGTGTATAAGGAAAGAAGTCCTACCAGAGCAGTCTTCAAGAGAATCCACTTATTACTGAGCCAAGGTGACAGCTAACTCTCTATCTTTGTATCAGATTCAGAAACTTCTCATCTCCCCTTCCTACCACCATTCTCCCCAAGATGAAAATTCTCTGTAAATTCAATTCTAATTAAAACACAATTGTAGGAAAGCTAATAACCCAGTTTTACCTTACCAGAACATTTTTAAACCTTGTTCTTTTCCGAGCATACAGTATATACTGGCAAAAAAAAAAATAAAAAAAATGTTATAAAGGTGGGACAATATCACTTCCTCAGACTCTAAAGGGAATTATCAATTATCATCAAAACAGTAGCATTGGACTAGGAAAGATAGGCTTCTTTTCCATTTTTAATTCTCTTTGGCAAGACCTAAACATATTTCAGGTAGGATTTTCTTTAAGGGCCATATTTATATGGCCGTGTGGGTAAATAAGGAATATAAAAATCATAGTGAGGTTTATAAAAGCATCCAATTTAATGGTGGATTAAAATAATAAAATCTAAGCTGAAAAGCATAAAATGTGAAAATAAATCTCTCAAGGTATTTTAACATTCTAAAAAGTCTTAGCCAAAGTGAATTTAGAAGCACACACTACCTGAAAAAATCATCAGGATTTCTGTTTCTATATTATTTATGAGCTTAAGAAAATTCCACCTAGCAACTTTTTGATTTTAACAAAATATTTAAATGCCTCAGTTCTGGAGATGATTGCAACCTAATCTCATGTCTTAAAGAGTCTTAAAATGGAAAGACCATGCAGACATTTTTTCTTGTTTTCATTTACTTTGTTGTATTAAAAAGAATATATTTAGGCATATAACACTATTCTTCCAGCCACACAGGAGCAGTGACTGCCAAACAACATTTGATAAAAACAGAGAATTGACTGGATCATTTCAGTGTTCATTGATGGCTACTACCTATACCAGTGTCTATACTTACTGCAATAAATTATGCAATGAAGACACACACAGAGAAAAAAAATAATAATAATAATTGAGTTTAAAATATTGCTCTATATCTCCAGTATTAAAAACTAATACTGTGTATTGAAATAATAATAACAATAATAGTAATGGATTTATTATGTATAATTCTCTATAACTTAAGCCTTCGTGTTTAAAGTTGAGGTATTTACCACGAGAACTAGTCACTGGGTGCATTAAAGAGGCATTCAGAATCAGAGATTGAGTTTACTTCATAGTTTTGCAGGTCCTCAGTGAGATAGAAGAACCCAGAAAATTCATGTCATTAAAAAGCAATGAATGACATAGAAAACTACATGATGCAATAGTAGCCCCACCACCACCCTCCACCTCCAACCTACTGGTTTGGGCAGAAAAATGTTAATATTATTATATTAATATACAATATTAACCTTCCAAGCAATCAACAGATCTCCACAGGAGCTGTTGGTGTAGGGATGTGGCAGTGCTGTTTCATGAGATGTCACACAATTTCTGAATAGGTTTGCAACTGTGACTGGCCTCATTCGTTCAGTAAGAGGTATTTTTAATTAGTCTAAGTGCCATGTAACCTGCACAACCATGAGACTTAATCCTTCAAAAGAATATGTTTCATAAGAAATTCTTATAAAATTTTTGTGCACACACTTTGCAATTATTTCTGCTTCTTAAAAGATGTTTCTTCAAATTTGAACTTATTCCTTATCAAAGACATTATTCAGACAATTGCTTATTGTGGTTTGTTTGCTTATCTCTAATCCCAACAAACTCAGCAACACATTTCTAACGAAGTAACAAATACAAACAGCAAAATATAAAGTCAGACCTCCTTCCCAAAATTCCTGCAGGAAGATAGCAAAGGAGTTCAAAAACAAAAAGTCCTAATCTGCTTAAACACATTAATGAGCAGACATAAATGTCTAAATTTGTTGAAAAAATATTCACTGTTATTAATTCTTTTATTTCCAGGTATGCCTGATTTGTTTCCAAACGGAATGTCTGTTCATCTTTTTCCATAAATTTATTGTCTCCTGTTATAGAAAAAATAATATTTCCAGAGCTAGATGTCTGAAATAAAAGCACACTTAGGTATCCAAATAAGTGATCTGATTTTTAGAAATGTTGAAACTCAGTTTCCAGTGTAATCAAAATATATATTGATTCCATATACTACTTTCTCTTTACACAGCTGAAAACATACCAATATCGGCATTCAGTATTCCATCAGGAAGCTATAATTTATTTTTTTTAATATCCACATTATTAACAAACTAAAAGTGTCAAACTATAATACCAATGGTGTATAGCGTTAGAAATGATCAGCATTGATTTGTAAAGTTTGAATTAGAGAACTTTATATATTTTATATATTCTCTTTATTTTTTTTATATTATATTATTTATTATATCTTTTATAATTTGTATATTCTCTGAAATCCAAGAAATGTCTTAAAATTGCATGCTGTAGACAAGGTCTGAAAAACTCTCTGATCTCTCAGATAATACACTTAGAATCTTTCTTAGTGATGTAGTTATTAACATTATACATTTATATCTTACATTTTGTGTAAGAACAGTTTCCCTGTGAAGCCGAATCATTGATCCTTAAAGGTTTGTAATATTTTGTTCATATCATTTTTATCATCCTGAAAATGCCATAACTTCCCTCACCTTAAGGCTGTTACTGGATTATAAACTGGAAAAATCGACATCCTATCTCTGTTAACCTTTGGCGAAGCTTGAGGAACTATTTCTTGCTCATGAAAAAGCCATCTAATTGCTAATCTATAATCCTTTTAATATGCTCTACGTTTTGGATTGATCTATTGCCAGCTGACCCAGCAGTGCCTGTGGCTATATTAATCCTATTATTCACATGTTCCAATGGAACTCTTTAATGAAGTCTGAAAGGCTTGCATACTACTGATATTAAGGATGGTTACACTTGTATTGCATTGTACCTAATTATGGAGCATTCTATTGTCCTACCTAATTGTTCAAATTATGTTTTTTTCCCAGGGCATGATTTATTTTCATTACAAGAATTATCATATTTTTTCCATCTGAGTTCTTTTTCTCCTTTTCCTTTCTTTTCCTTTCTTTTCCTTTTTCTTTTCCTTTTTCTTTTCCTTTTTCTTTTCCTTTTTCTTTTCCTTTTTTCTTTCTTTTCTTTTCTTTTCTTTTCTTTTCTTTTCTTTTCTTTTCTTTTCTTTTCTTTTCTTTTCTTTTCTTTTCTTTTCTTTTCTTTTCTTTTCTTTTCTTTTCTTTTCTTTTCTTTTCTTTTCTTTTCTTTTCTTTTCTTTTCTTTTCTTTTCTTTTCTTTTCTTTTCTTTTCTTTTCTTTTCTTTTCTTTTCTTTTCTTTTCTTTTCTTTTCTTTTCTTTTCTTTTCTTTTCTTTTCTTTTCTTTTCTTTTCTTTTCTTTTCTTTTCTTTTCTTTTCTTTTCTTTTCTTTTCTTTTCTTTTCTTTTCTTTTCTTTTCTTTTCTTTTCTTTTCTTTTCTTTTCTTTTCTTTTCTTTTCTTTTCTTTTCTTTTTCCTTGCCTTGCCTTGCCTTGCCTTGCCTTGCCTTGCCTTGCCTTGCCTTGCCTTCCCTTGCCTTCCCTTCCCTTCCCTTCCCTTCCCTTGCCTTCCCTTCCCTTCCCTTCCCTTCCCTTCCCTTCCCTTCCCTTCCCTTCCCTTCCCTTCCCTTCCCTTCCCTTCCCTTCCCTTCCCTTCCCTTCCCTTCCCTTCCCTTCCCTTCCCTTCCCTTCCCTTCCCTTCCCTTCCCTTCCCTTCCCTTCCCTTCCCTTCCCTTCCCTTCCCTTCCCTTCCCTTCCCTTCCCTTCCCTTCCCTTCCCTTCCCTTCCCTTCCCTTCCCTTCCATATTTATAGCTTTAAGGATGAGTTTTTAATACACTAACATGCATTACATCACTTGATCAGGTAATCTGAAAATAAAACTAACAAGGTAAACAATGATATCTTGAAAAGTAGCATTAATAAGTAATAATAGCATCTAGTGTATTTGGAATTTAACCTGAGGATTTTAAAACATTCTAAAAGCAATGACAGGTTGGTAGATCTTAAAGGTACACTTTTAGGAAAGCTTATTTAATAATAACATCATTATATAGAGAAAGAAATTAATGAAGCGTTAATAGTAAAAGCACTTTACTCTCATCTGCTGCAGTTCTTCAGTCTTGATTCTTTCTTGCAGCAAATACAGGAACAGTAAACATTGAATTGAATTATCCTTTAGGAACATGGAATATTTCACAACTATTGAGACTGATGTCATCACTTCAGTGTCTCACAGTAAAAAAAAAAATAAAAAAATCTATTTCTTCACTCCATGCATTGCACAGCAAGAAAAACACACAAAGTGTAAGTATTGCATTTAAAAAAAAAAAAAAAAAAGTTTCTAATGCAGCTATCTGTAAAAGAGCACAACTTGGAAAATAAAGGCCCCTATTCCCTACACTGATGCCCTTCACTGAGTCTTATTATAGTCCACAAAACCTGCCCTGCAGTTACAAGAGAAATCACTTACGCTTCATGATGCCATAAGAAAAATAATAGCCTGCCCCCTCAAAAAATCACTCAAACTGACTGTCACGTGTTATTCTGTACACCATCCCAAGATATAAGAGCATCGAGAACAAAATTACTGTTTTCTAAACTGTATCTTGCTGTGTTAGCATCTTATCCAAACTCAGGAATATTCTCCACTTGCTTTATATTGGAAATTAAGATTTTATTATTAAATCTTAAAAATTAAAAGAAAAAAAAAAAGAAAAAAAAAGATTAAGGACATTGTAATGTCTGAGCTGCTTAATGATCAGCAGAATACATCTGTTCCCCATTGACAAAAAAAATTTCAACGCATCTGCCACACAGCAACCTTCAGCTACCTGAGCTTTTGCTCTCAGATTTATTTCAAAATACTAAATCTCTCCCACCAAGTTGTAAACTTAGACAAGTAATGCACAATGGAGTATTGATCACTCTCTTAACCTCAGTAACTCATATGTATTCTTTACATACAAAAATAAATTCACAACAGAATATACTTAAAATATCTGGCTTATATTGTACCATGTTGTGCAACTGGCTATTTACTCGTGCTTCCTAAACAGCAGTGAAAATGAAGATATTTTCATGCTATTTCTGAAAGACATCAGTAAGGTCATCTAATAGGAATGCTACTAAATTCTCCAGTACTCTGGCTACAGGTTCTCTACTTATAAGCAAACATCATGTCTGATTCAGGACAATATTTTAAAATTTGTTACATTGGTTTCTTTGGGTGTTAAAGCTATAGATAAACCAATGCAGAAATAGTTGCATATTACTCAACATATATTTTTTTTTACTAAATACTGGTCTCACAGAAATCTCTAGGAAGAATAATTCTCCATGGCAAATGGCGCACACTCTGATTTTGGCTTTTTTACCAGGCATGTGCTTTCCCCAGACACTGTTCATTTCTTCCATGGGGATTTCCATAAAGCATCCTTCTTTCCTTTCTGCACATATATCTTCCTTACAAAGCAAAACGAGACTGAGGAATTCAGTCTGTCTCTTCACAACATCAGGAACTCAGGACCTACCTCAAAGGACCTGTGTCCTTCAGCATAGACCCAGGCAACATTTCCCATAACAAAGAAGCAAGGAACAATTCAAGGTAATTTCTCATGCTGTTTTGTCTCCCCTCCTTGTGTGGTAGGAGGTAACTATGCTGCTCCCTTGAAACACTTCCCTTCCCACACTGCAGGAAACACTTAGAAATGAGGTGCACAGTGCTTGAAGTGATTTCATAAGCAGAAACTGAGACTGAAAATTCCCATGGGATTTCACAGTAACCCAGTTTCCCAGTCTAAGTAATCCTGTGCCTTTACCTCATTGTCATTCTAAGGAAGGACTTTCTGAGTAAGGTGCAAGTCAGCATGGGCAACAGTGTAACAAACTAGGACACAGACCTGATAACTGATATAAGTGGAAAAATAAGTAGTCCAACTAAAGGAAATCAATAGATTACTCAACCCTTGGCAATACATGCTATTAGCATAAATGTGCTCATTAGTCTGCTAATAGACTTAACAGCCAAAAGCATCTTTCCTTTTAGGAGCATTAGCACCACAGAATGTAGCATAGACTTACATTGATTCATCATAACATCTCAAGAGAAGAGAACTGTGCCAATGTTGTATATATTGCCTTTGCCTAGCACTAGCAAACACTCACTGAATTGAAGGGGAAAAAATGGTTATGCTGGACTATCAACATTTCTCACTTGATACATTAGTTGACATTTGCTTGACTGACTGCAAGCAGTAAACTGTTAAAGCAGCCATTAAGAGGGTTGAGAATCAAGTTAGGACAATGTTCTTCTCATGTCTTCATCTGTGATAGAGTTAATTTTCTCCTTCATTGCTGGTATGGTTCTGTGTTTTGGATTTAGGATGAAAATAATGTTGATAACACACTAATGTTTTAGTTGTTGCTGAGTAGAGCTTAAACTAAGTCAAGGACTTTTGGGCTTTTTATGCTGCCCTGCCAGCTCCTCTCTGGGGGTGCTCAAGCAGCTGGGAGGTGACCCAACCAGGACTACTGACCCAAAGGGACCAAAGAGATATTACCATATCGTGCTCAGCAATGAAACCAGGGGTGTTGGCTGGGAGGGAGGAGCTGGGCATCTGTTGGTTGGAGGTAAGCAATTACACTGTGTATCCTTTCCCTTCCCTTCCCTTCCCTTCCCTTCCCTTCCCTTCCCTTCCCTTCCCTTCCCTTCCCTTCCCTTCCCTTCCCTTCCCTTCCCTTCCCTTCCCTTCCCTTCCCTTCCCTTCCCTTCCCTTCCCTTCCCTTCCCTTCCCTTCCCTTCCCTTCCCTTCCCTTCCCTTCCCTTCCCTTCCCTTCCCTTCCCTTCCCTTCCCTTCCCTTCCCTTCCCTTCCCTTCCCTTCCCTTCCCTTCCCTTCCCTTCCCTTCCCTTCCCTTCCCTTCCCTTCCCTTCCCTTCCCTTCCCTTCCCTTCCCTTCCCTTCCCTTCCCTTCCCTTCCCTTCCCTTCCCTTCCCTTCCCTTCCCTTCCCTTCCACACATTCAGCTCTGGGGCCCCCAACACAAGAATGACAGGGACCTACAGGAAAGCAGGAGAGGGACTCTTTGCCAGGGAGTTTAGTGATAGGACAAGGAATAATGGTTTTTAATTAAAGAGGGTAGATTTAGATTAGATGGAAGGAAAAAACTCTTTACTATGAGGGTGGTGGGGCACTGGAACAGGTTGCCCACAGAAGCTGTGTATGCCCCATCCCTGGAAGTGTTCAAAGCCAGGCTGGATGAGACTTTGAGCAACCTGGTCTGGTGGTAGCTATCCCTGCCCATGGCAGGGGTGTGTGAACTAGGTTATTTTTAAGGTCCCTTCCAACCCAAAACATTCTATGATTCTATGATTATCAAAAGTTTAATTTCATATCATCTAATTTGGTTAATATAATTATTATCAAAAGAAGCATATGACAATAGAAAAAGTGGCTAAGATTTTAGTTTTGGAAGGAAGAAGGAGAAGAGGGAAAAATTGATTTATTTCACCTTTGATTTTGCTTTAATGGTACTGATTACCATGATCAGTCTGTTTATACATCATTTTTAAGATGTTTGTGATAGATTATAGTTATCAGATGTATTTGTGTCTGTATGCAACTGATATATTTGCTCTGGGATTTGTTATATTAAATTGATATAGATTTACAGGTACCTTGATGTGTGTTTGTTTGTTTTCTAGCATATTTAAACCATTTTTAATTATTCTCAAGAAATTATTATTTATTACTATAAGGAATAAAAATAGTTACCTATTTTTTAAAGTTTAAAATGAGCTGATCTTTTCTTTCTGGGAATTAATGAGTTTTTAACTCTGCAGGTTGTCAATCAGCAGTTTGGATATTACTGAACACCTCAGCAAGAAGGCTTTGTACTATTTCTGTTGTTTATGATATAGTTAGACAATCTCAAAAGAATGAAAGTGATTTAGTTACTTCTGCTAATTTATTGATGAGCTCTCCTGAAATTACCAGATTTCCAACTATGCTACACGTAAAGTTTTACTAGGCTAACTTCACAACTGATGTTGGCTAGCAGAGCTCTGAGTAGCAGCTATAAACTCTTGACATCAGGTCTTGCTGTCATTTGGAAATTTTGAATCAACTTTCCACTTTATGTAAAATTAGTATATCATTTCTCTGCTGTTTCCTGCATTATATCTGTTATTTGCTTTCTCCAGAAATATGTATTTCAATTCACATTTCACTAGTTCATCAAAAAGAGTAGTTATTAATTCATCATAATAATTTGCAAGTGCAATATGTAGTACTTCATACAAAGCACAGCACAAACTTTAATGAAGTTTCCCAAAATTAAACTGATTGCCCACTGTATAATATTGCTGGTACAATATTGTATTCCTAATTTCTGCCAAAATAACATGAGCAAATCAATATGTTACAAAATAAGTGGCAGTAAGTTCACTAAACACCTATTGTAAAGAACATATCAACTATATTTAAAAGTCCTAAATAAAAGTTAATTGTAAATTGTCACAGCTATCTGATTTGGGAGTTGAGCGATCACACAAACTTAGGCAGCAATATGTTTCATAAAATAGTAAGAACCTTGCGGCAAAGCTATCAAACAGAAATAGCAACATTAATCAAAAATGGCTCAGTGCAATAAGTGGAGGCTTAATAAGTATAAATGTACTGAAGCAAAACATTTAGTTAACCCTACATGCTCTGCTGAATCAGCAAACTATTCTGTAGGTCATTCTAGTACAGCATATCTGTATCATAAAATAATTGGAGATATCTGTTCCTGTGGTGTCAACAGTTTATTTATTTCGTATATAAAGAAAACTTTATTACCAAAGAAGAGAGAGAGAGAGAGATTATTGGTTCACTGGTTAACAGATAAAAATAACTAACTTTTTTATGCTAAAAGCAATGAAAAATAATACCTGGGTATTTATGGAAAATAAATTACCTGAGTGCTGAATTCAGATTGTTTCAGGAAAATATTTTGTATATTCATTGCAATCTGACTGAAAGCAGGTTCTAGTTAAATATTGCCAAAAGAAAAGTATGAGAAACATTTAAGTATTATTATACTTAAATGTTTTTGTCAGACAGAAAATATTTGGCCATATTGGTTTCTTTTATACAGATGCAGACTTTTCATAGTTTTTGTCTGTTTGTTTGTTTGTTTGTTTGTTGTCCCCCCCCCCCCCCCCCCTTCTTTTGGTTTTGGTTTTGTTTTTCTTTTGGTAAAATTTAAACACAATTTTACTATAAATCCATTGCAGACAGAAAAAACATACCCTGAAATCAGCTGAAGCTTTTCCTAAAACAAAAACAAACAGAAACAAACAAACAAAAAAAAGCCTGCAGGTGAACAAATGTAAGGGGTAAGGTTATGAAGATATTTGCAAGGACACAAAAATATGTCTGTGCTGTGGAAGAAGGGAGTATAGTTTATCCACTTTATAAACTTCCGAACTAACAACTGGAACTTTTAGGCATCCATCATCCCAAAATAATGCATTGCAAACAGCTGAGAATAGCTAATCCTCAAAAGAATCCTTGGTGATCTCCCACTTGCAATCCCATTGGTTCCATGGATCCATCCCATCAGTTGCATGGTATACTTGGGACTGGTGCCTGGTAACACGGAATATTCACAACTTACAGCTGCCCATGGACTTTGAACTGCTGTAGAAGGGATATTTTAGTGGCAACATCTGCATCCACAAATTGCAGTATATTTCAGATTTATACTTTTCATTCAAAGACTTATCTTTGCAAGTATTTTGTAGTTCTCTGTAGAGCATCAGAACTAATAGATCAGGGAATGAGTGATTTGTTAAAAATATTCTTCCACTGAGCTTTATTAGTTGTCCAAGTGAACCTATTTTGACACACGGTGATTGCTTTGCTTCATCTTCATAGTTTCAGTGTGGTTCTGGGCACAGCGACTGAAGTTCCGTTGAAAGGAAGTATATGTTTGATTCATGAATTTTGATGTTACCTTTTAGAAAGGGTGAAAAAGGTGTTAACTGTACTACCTTCAATGGCCAGGTTTCCAGCTGTTATTCTGATAAGGTCTGGTTCCATATGACATCAGCTTGCTGGATGTTTGGCTCAAAAAGAACCAAAGATTTTTTTTTTTTTTTGGGGGGGGAGGGGAGTAATAAGTGGAAGAACGAATTTAAAGATACTGCCTTCCAGTATCGATTGTTATAATTTAATGTTTTTTATATAGATTTTTTTTTATGTGGTAATGTGTGAAAGTTAGAACTGTATAATTTGTGGTGTTTGGAATTTTTTGTATTCTATTTATTTTCTGTTTTAAATTTGTACATAATATTAAGGTACAGGAGAGAAACAGGAAAATACATACATTGAGTTTGTTAGCTAGTGTATTGCTTTATGTTTTATGATGATGTCCTTAATTGCTTGACCACTTTTGAAAATTCATGGTAATTTGATATCTTTTTCACAACATGCACACAAACACAAATGTTCACAGAGGTCTTTCTAGAAGGAGACACCAAGGTGAAAGCTTTCTTTTTAAATAACAGCTAGAGTGAGGATTCATTGACAGTTTCATTTGGGAGATTCTAGACTGGCCTATAAACAGTCACTGTCCTGAAGATGGAACAAGGATTGCTTGTGTAGACATAAATTGTAACATTAATTTAGCTTGTAGAAGAATTGGAATCAAGTTCCCAACTCTTTTATTCTTCCACTTTTATATCCGATTATTTTTGTTGGCTAAAATATAATTAATTTTGATTGAATATCATATTTAGAGCCAAACAATCTTTCTGTTCATTTCTCAAAAGACACCCTATACTTTTACAGCCCTGCAAAGCAGTTCATGTCTGATGGAAATTTTTCTAGCCATCTCTGGTCAGGGACATCTGGGGGGGGAAGAGTTATCTAATCTGTTGAGAGTAGGTGGGTATCTTAAAATAGAGATTTTTGAAGATTCTAATAAAAAAAAAAATGTCTTCCACTGATATATGCCTTCCTTTGTAGGTTCAGAGGGAGAAAGATGAAGATTCAGGGAACAGTTAATCGTATTAGCAGTTCTTATAAATGTTGCTTGAGTTTTCCTGAGCAAGGCTGTAGTGACCACAGTAAGTTGTATTTGTTTCTAACAGTATATTACTTTACCACTATTTGCAAATTTACTGTTTCATACTTTAAAGGCTGCCACTTGGTTCATCATGAGACTTACTCATGCATGGAAAATAGTGTTATGTTTCTACCAGTTACTAGACTAATCTTTTGCAGACCATTCAACAAATATATATATATATAATCGAGTTGTTTTTCCCCATCTTTAATTTGTATGTATTGCAATAGTTTTTATAATAAACTATTCTATATATTTTCAAAGCTGATATGATAAAGATAAGCTTTAAAAAAAAAAAAGAGGCAAAACACAGAATATTTGAAACATATAAATATTCCAAAACATATACTTTCTCTTCTGTCTTTTCCTGTTTCTAAAAAGGCACCAAATTTATAACAGCACATGCTAAGCCACAGTTACATTTGCAAACTTTGAGAGAGAAAAGTGGTCAATAGCAAGGTACAAAATTGTCTTGACGTGGATAACATCGAATATCAACAAAATAATGACCCTTCGTGATGTCAAATATTTTGGTAACTGAAAACAGTATAAAAGCTTGTCCATTTAAGTGAACAACAACAACAGCAACAACAGCAACAACAACAACAAAACATTGATGTTCCTGTGCTTTGTATATTTTAAATAAATAAATAAATGCTTTACTTTGTGACTGTACCTCATGCTTTTAATGAAAACTTCTGAATTACGTTTGGAACCTGTTTAGAAAAAGGCAACTATTCGCCCAGCTAATTTCAAACATGAAAACTATTGACAATAATAATAAGAAAATTTCATTTGAGCATGACAACTATCTTAAATAGAGAAAAAATAATAAAACTTTTCTATTTGGAATATTTCTAGTTTTCCTATTAAACATTATCCACATTCTCTAATGGAGGATTCAATTTCTAGGACAAAAGAGATAAAACATTGATACTAGTAATGGATTTTAATCTGAAATGGAATGAAGAAAAAATAGAAGCATGCATTAAAATATATTAATGCTAGTGTTTGCATAATATCCATAATATCATAATATGTTTTTAATGTATTTAGGCAAACTGGAAACAACTGACATTAACAGCAGATAATAAATCCCTTTATTTTGTACGTCCAGATATAATTTACATGCTGTGATCATTATGTTCCTTGTCATGCATTTGCAATGAAAATAACAATGAAATAAATTAATCTAACACTCCTGAAGTGGGCATTACAGTACAGTCTCTCAGTGGTTTTGATCCTAAAAAATACATCACACATATAGACAACAAATAGGACACAGTATCATAAATACTAGCTTATACCTATGAATTCTCTTAACACGTAGAGAAACTGCCAATATGCCCTTGGAAAATATATTGTATTAAACATGTCGATAACCAACTCTATCAACTTAATGAAACAGATGTTCAGGATTTCAAGTGGATTGAATGACACTGATAACTTCATTCACAAGTAATAGTCAATATAAAATATGATTTTCTTAATAGAGTAGAGCACTGTATTGATAATTAAATAAACTTTTAATAATGAATCTGTCACAGAGCAAGAAGTGCTATGAATCATTCATAGTTACATGCTTGAGGCAAAAAGTGAAAAATGGATGATTTTTTTCATTTTATTTTCTGCCAGATTTGCTCTTCCAAATTAGCTAGTCAAACCAGCTGAATAATGAGGTCAAATTTTGACAAGGTTGAAACATCATGGGTTAGGGGTAATAAAAAATAAATTATTTAAACAAGAAACCTTAATACTCAGTAAATTATTCAAGATTCTTTTCTTGTTTGTTTGTTTGTTTTTGTTTTAAGGAAACTGTGATAGAGTCTACAAAAGTTTTCCATTGCAAAGTTGGAGTAAATATCTCTTAGTATATCACTGTATCTGGTTCCTCTGACTATTCAATCTTTCCACAGTCCAGTTCTCACTCTGTTTGGCATCAATGCTTGGGCTAAGAACTAAAATGCAGTACAACTCTCTTATGATCCATCCACAGAGTTTTCATTTGGGAATATTGTAAGTAGGCATAGGTGCTGCATCAAATATATTGTGATTGTTGATATAACAGGAAAGCCCTGAGGCTTTTGACAAGTTGGCCCTCTAAGATCCTTCAGCCAAGCACCTCAAACAATTCCATGCAAGAGACAGCCCTTTCCCTGAAAGTTCAGTCAAAACAAAGCATACTGAAAGAAGAAAAATGTAACGCCAAGTTTGCAGATAACACCAAACTGGGGGAGACAGCAAACAGGATCAAAGCCAGAGCTGCTATTCAGAGGGACCTATACATTGTAGACAAATGGGCCGCAAGGACCTGATGAAATCCAGCAAGGGCAAATGCTGAGTCCCAGTCATGGGAAAGGAGACTGCCTTACGATGATACATTCTAGGGAAGGGGTCTCCTGTAGGGCCTGAGGGTTAGCAGAGAGTGAGCTGCGCATGAGCCCACAGTGAGTCCTTGGAGAAAAGCAGACCAACAGAATCCTGAATCATACGGACAAGACCATAGCCAGTAGCTTGAAGTCTTGAGGAGAGTGATTATTCCTCTCTAATCAGCATTCGTTACAACACATCTGGATTCTGTGTCCAGTTTGGGCCCCTGGTATAAAGCATTGATCAACTGGAGCAAGTTTAGAGGACAAGGTCAGGTCTTGAGAATGTACCATGTGAGGAGAGGCTGAAAGAGATGGGCTTGTTCATCCTGGAGAAGAGATGACATGGGGGCAACTAACAGCAGCCTGTCAGGGCCTATGAGGCAGTTACCAAGAAAGCTGAGACATTTTCCACAGTGGTGCATGGTGGCTGAATGAAAAATGAGAATAGTTGAACAAGAACAAGTTGAACAAGAGAGGTCCAGCTTGGACATATGGAAAAACCTGTCAGTCTGACAGGGAAGTCAGTTTCAGGGAGGCTGTGCAGTGTCTAACCCTGGAGGTTTTTTCAAGACCTGGCAGGATCCTGAGCTACCACATCTGACTTCATATGGGACTACGCTTTGAGCTGCAGATTAGACTACAGATGTGCAGATGTCCCTTCCAACCTGAATTTTCTTACAATTTTATATGACTTTGCCAGAACCGTGGAATCAGTTAAAAAATAAATTAAGATGTTAATCCATCCCTTGAGTCTACAACTAGATCTTTACCATCTTTTGTGTCATATTCACTGGACTCACTGTTTCTATCCTGCCTGGACTGATTACGTCCATAGATCAGCAACAGATGAGAGTTGTCTGTGCTATTGGTGAGAGCACAATAGAGTTACACTGGATGAATGAAGGGACTAGTTACCAAACTCCTTGATGCTCTGAATAGTTGTGCTGTCATCCTCCACAACTACACCACATGGGTTAGTTTATATCTTAATTTGGATAACCTTCAATTTATCGAGTATCATGGTTATTATTTTAGTTAATGGCACTGCATGGTTATAAACATTCTCATATTTCATTGTCCTGTCAGACTCTGTTTTACTAGATGAAAATAAACTTCCATCAATAAGCCAATGAAGACTGAAAACAGTCCTAGAGACTACTTTGGAGAAGGCACTTCTCCAAAGGAGCTCAAGAGCTCCAGACTCTACTCTTCCATGTTCCCATCTTCATCTTCTTTAGAGACAGCCAAGAGCAGAAGGCATTTCTGTGTTGTGGCCTGCATACAGTATAGATGTATATATTTTATAATATTTTAAAACTAGTTTAAATTACAAAGACAGATAAATTATTTTATGTTATGCTTCATATTACTATGGCTAGTCTTCTTCCAGTTAACTAACTGACAGATGACTTTACCATACTTACACAATACTGCAAACTGCAGGATAGGAACAACTTTGTAGATAATTGGCTCTGATGATCACTAGTATTGGTTCATCAATGAAGCGTCAATTAACATTGTTGCACAGCACTGCTTTCTGCATATTCCTGGAGGTTTTATACTTAGTTTTCCCTGGAAGTGCAAGGCAGGGTTGATAATTTGACACAGATATACTCTAGTCTGTCTCACATCTTTTCTCTGCTATGATATATTTCTTCAGTGTCTTTATTCAACAGAATTTTCTTTCTTACAATCAGGTACATATGGTGAGCAATGCAAGCAATTCTTTATTATACTCATGTTCTCAATTAGTTCTTCCTTACTGAAGAAGTAGATCCAGGACAGTTTTTCCTCTAGATGGATTTTCTACTTTCTGGATCATAAAGCTGTCTTCTCTGTATTCTAATAACTACTTCCATGCTTTACTGTCTTCATTACCTAATGGGCTTCAAAATGGTTATTGTTAAGTCCCTCATGAATATAGTATCTTCTGGTTTTTAACACTTCAGTGTCAATGTAGGAATTTTCCATTTCAAGTCCAATGACCTATAACAAATGCCCATGATCATTTCTTCATTGTACACATTTATTTTTTCCAAGGCATCCAGTAACAATAACTGGTACTGTTCTGTTTTTATTATTTTTTTTCTAAATAATAATTCAAATATTTTATTTCAGCCTTTGTTATATATACATAATATATATTTTTTTTAATTTTCACCTAATTATATGTTCTCTTCTGTTTCTTCCTCGGTTGCTGTCTTAGCACTTTTCTTTGTACATATTAAACCTTTATTTTCTTCTATTATTTCCAAATAGCATAGGGTGTGTGCAGCTAAAAGTTTTTTGTTGTTGTTTTGTTTTGTTTTGTTTTTCCTTTCACCTGAAAATTAATGATTTTACTTTATGGGCTTTGCCAGAAAAGATAAAGATCTTTGCCATCCATTTGTATTAGTATTTTCTTTTAGGAAAGCATGTTCTGTGTATTAACTAAAAGATACAGTAAGACACGGTAGTTGCTAGGAGATTTTTTTCACTACAACAGCAGAACAAATAGTGATTTGTCTGAAAATAATTTAGAGCTACCCTGAGGCTGCAGTAAATTATGCATCTTCTTTTATTCACAGAATGTCTTCGAAAGTCTTACAAATATCTACTGAAGATACTTTTTTCCACCTGATTTTTTTTCCTGTAGTGCTGCATATCTTTAATATAGAGTAGTAATGTGTTCATAAGAAAAAATAGCACACTTTACTTTTCTCTAAGCTAACTTCTACAATACGTATGATATCTTCATAAACACACTCTATAAAGTAGCCAGCTTCTTGTCATACATAACAACTGCTAATGTGTAATCATTGTTTACAGACAAGGTGAATGTTGTAGGATGTCTATTCCTTCTTCCTCCTCATCAAGAGTGTAAGGGACATTTTACAGAATCACAGAATCATCTAAGCTGGAAGAGACCTCCAAGATCACCGAGTCCAACCTCTGACCTAACACTAACAAGTCCTCCACTAAACCATATCACTAAGCTCTACATCTAAACATCTTTTAAAGACGTCTCAACCACTTTCCTGGGCAGGCTATTCCAATGCCTAACAACCCTTTCAGTAAAGTTCTTCCTAATATCCAACCTAAACCTCCCCTGGAGCAACTTTAGCCCATTCCCCCTCACCCTGTCACCACGCACATGGGAGAATAGACCAACCCCCACCTCACTACGGCCTCCTTTAAAGTACCTGTAGAGTGTGATAAGGTCGCCCCTGAGCCTCCTCTTCTCCAAACTGAACAATCCCAGCGCCCCCAGCCGCTCCTCCTAAAACTCGTTCTCCAGACCCTTCACCAGCTTCGTTGCCCTTCTCTGGACTTGCTCAAGCACCTCGATGTCCTTCTAGTAGTGAGGGGCCCAAAACTGAACACAGTACTCAAGGTGCGGCCTCACCAGAGCCGAGTAAAGGGGGACAATCGCTTTCATAGACCTGCTGGCCACACTGTTTCTTATACAAGCCAGGATGCTGTTGATCTTCTTGGCCACCTGAGCACACTGCTGGCTCACATTCAGCCAACTATCAACCAATACTCTCAGGTCCTTCT
Source organism: Anser brachyrhynchus (assembly GCF_964034855.1). Lineage (NCBI taxonomy): Eukaryota > Metazoa > Chordata > Aves > Anseriformes > Anatidae > Anser > Anser brachyrhynchus. The sequence continues at coordinate 28,241,888 of NC_137695.1, read as the reverse complement.
CTGCCAGGCAGCTTTCCAACCACTCATCTCCCAGCCTGTAGCGCTGCTTGGGGTTGTTACGCCCCAGATGCAGGACCCGGCACTTGGCCTTGTTGAACTTCATACAGTTGGCCTCAGCCCATCGCTCCAGCCTATCCAGGTCATCCCGCAGAGCCTTCCTACCCTCGAGCAGATCAACACACGCACCTAACTTGGTGTCATCTGCAAACTCACTGAGGGTGCACTCGATCCCCTCATCCAGATCATTGATAAAGAGAATTGGCCCTAGTACTGAGCCCAGGAAGAATGAGGGTTAGTTTTCAGAATTTTTACTTTTAAATTACTTGTTTATTTTTAAAACCTGCGCTGTGGAGTGTGGAAAACTGGAGTAAATTTTCATTTTTGTGTTCATTAGGTCCTTTCCCAGGGAATAATTCTAGTGAACTCCCTGTGTCTTTGTTTCTTATATCCAAAAAGCAACTTCTTCAAAGAGAATTCTGAATCAATGTCTTGTTGTTCATGTTGGTCATAGAGTGGAACATCCAAAACTGATCCAAAACTATCAGAACTGGTTTACTGACATTGTAGGCCTCTACTAAATTTTCCGGAAATCTTCTTATCCTAAAGTTTATAAAATGCTTTTTTTTTTTTTTTTTTTTTTTAAAGTATAATATTGTCATGTGCACATGGAATCAATTTAAACTGGTTCAAAAGGAATGGCAAACAATCAGAACACTTGCATCGGATGAAAGTGTAGCTTCACTGACACAATGAGAAGACTGAACATGTATTTTTGATGCATGTGGGCTATGAAGTCTAAGAGACTGAGTATCCAGACGGACACTCTAAAAACTGTGTTAAAGATGGTAAAGACTTATAGTAAGAAACCACCTTACTTAAATGATCAAAGGATATATCAGTTATGGAAAAATGCTCTTTTCACCTCATACTCACTAGCTCATATTATCCTCAAGCTCATGACAAGGCATAGAAGACTGGACAAAACCAAAAATTTAACTAAAACAAATTATTTATTTCAGTCATAGATTAAGTCCAGTAAATGATACTTGACACAGAGCAAGACAGTAGAAGACAAAGGAGATAGCTTTGGGAACTCCAATTTCAGAGGGCAAAAAGATCTTAAACTAGTTCAGCAAACCTTGGAGAAAATTCAAACCCGTAGGCTGGTTAGAGGATTCCAGTATAAGACTTCTTTGTAATTTTTTTTTATTTAAAGGGAGGAGACAATCATTACAGCTAAAGCATTCAGATTTTTTCCCCTGCTGGTTTGATCTTCTCAATTGACCTTATTTAGATTCTTCAGCAAGATCATCAGTTCCAACACATATAAGGTTGGTGATAACACAGCTTCAATGAATGTGGATGAAGAAGATGTAAATATAGAGCATTGTCACAGGTTGGCTTCTCTCCTAGAGGAAAATAAATAAATAAATAAATAGATAAATAAAAGTCATCTATGTATGGAGAAAGAAATCCTGATCTATGTCTTCAGGACTTGCTTAACTTCTTAGGCTTGTGGTATTGGTTTCTAAATCCAAGAAAACTTCCTCTGACCCTGGGAGTTCAGTCTTGCTGTGAAAGAAGTTCGTAAATATTAGCTATTTTTAAGGGAAAAGTTCTGGTAAATATCACTCAAAGACCTGAACACTGAAGAATTGAGCAGGAAATTAGAATCTTAGCCTGTGGTCACTCTGCATCAAGACAAAACTGAGATTTCTCAAGGGCTTTTGTGGAGAAAATAGAATCTCCTCAGAAGAACCTGAAGTAGCTAAGTATTACTCTTTTGGAACAACGCAGTTGCAAGTTAAAGTCCTTCTCATGAAATAAATAAGAGCAAAGATCTGAAATCTGCTTTTTCATACTGCCAGTACATGGCTATCTGCTGGCAGTGACAGGTTTACTTTTTTCTAGTTTTGACAGAAGTTAAACACTGAAGAAGAGAACTCTTCCATGTTAAAAAACAGACAAAAAAATAAAACAAGGAAGCAACAACAACAGCAAAACATATATATTCATGTGGAAAATTCCCTTTCAATGTATAAGCATTTTCTTAAAAAATAAAAATAAAAAATAAGAAAATAAAAGAAAAAAATCTCCTTTTCTAGTATAATTTTTATACACTGTGTTACTTAGTTTCTGGATTTTAAGACCAATAAAAGCTGTCATAGTATGTTATAAAGTTCCTCTTTAATACGAATTCTTAACACAAATAAAGTCTAGAGCTAGCAATAAAAGATACTTCATCTATAGCTTATTAGAGGAAAGTAAAATCAGTCATAACTCCAATTTTCCTACATATTCAAACTAACCCATTACGTGGACTCAACATGAACATTAACTTTTAGCTTTTCCTAAGCAAAACTGTATCATCTATTGTTCTTTCTGTATTTCTAGGTTATAGAAATAGGTCTTGTTTGCTTCATGTATTTTGTGATAGTGTTTTACTGAATTTTGTTTGTCCTTTATTGTATCTAAGAACATGTTTTCTGGAATGTAAATTTTTCATGTTTCACACAACTAAGAAACTTCGCAGGCTCAGAGGGGCTTATAGCAGCAGCTGTTTTGTGATATGTTTTTCTTGCAATTTTTACAAATTTGAAATTTAAGAGAAGGGCTAAGTTGATCCAAGGAAAAAAAATTCAGGCAGCGTCAGGAGTTTTCCAAGTTAGTGGAAGACCTGCCTCTGTGAAATAAAAAGTTTTGAGCATGGGCTGAGACATCCTTCACTTTGATTTCCGACACTCAAAGAAAACAAGAAAGGTTTTGGTTGTTAGCTGCTGACAAATGTAAATGAAGTTTGGTGTTTTGTTATTAACTGGATTGATATATCCTGGGTAAAAGCACTCTTGAGCACTCCTGTTAGGTAGTGATATTGGGTGAAATAGCTGTTTTGCATCTCCCCAGTTATCATTATGTTAATTAAGTTAATAAAGTTACAGCCTCTAGCTGTAATCATATTCCTGTGTGTAAATCTTATTTGCCTGAGGTGTTTGAATCAACATACTAGTCTTATCAAGTCTGACAAAATCCATATTTTGTTACACAAAATTACCAGTTTAAAAAGAAAGTTTGGAGGATTGGGATGTATTCAGTTACTGACACCTTGAAACATTAATTTTTAGGAAATATACCAAACAGAAACTTACAGAACTTTCTAAGTACAATTGCTGTCCCCACATGTAAACTCCAGTTATAATGATGAAAATTTTTTTACCATACACAGGAGACTGCAGAAATTCATATTTCTTTCTAAATAATGTTTCATAAGTTTTTATCACATAGTCATCACAGTATCAAATTTTCATCATAGTAGTTCATCAAATGGAGTCATCTCCACTTATTTAAATGAGATTTTACTTTTCTATATCTTGGTGATGTTTTGCCAAATTTTCTAAAATCTCTCATAGTTTTCAGAACATTTTTTTCAATTTAAAATATTTGTTCATCAAATAATAAATTTCAGACCTTATCTGAGATCTGCTAAGGTAAACGGAAAAGCTAGGGTGGGTTAGAATCAAATAGAATCTAAATGAATCAATCAAATTGAATAGTTTAACTTGGTTCAGTTCAGCTGCAAAGGACCTACAATGATAATCAAATCCAACTCTCTGACCCCTTCAGGGCTAACCAAAAGCTAAAGCATATTATTAAGTGCATTATTCAAATGCCTCTTAAACACTGACAGGCATTTGTCATCAACCACCTTACTAAAAAGCTTGTTCTGGTGTTTGACCACCCTCACAGTAAAGATTTTTTTGCTAATATCCAGTCTGAACCTCCCCTGCTGCAATATTGTGATGATCCCTCATGTTTTACAGTTTACCAGGGAAAAGAGACTGGCACCTCCCTGTCCACTCCCCTCCCACCCACACCCAACCCCCTGTCCCCTCGAGGTTCTAGAGAACAATGAGGTCACCTCTTAGCCTTAGCTCTCAGTCTACTTTTCTCCAAACTAGACAACTGAAGTGTCCTCAGCCTCTCCTCATGTGGCATGACTAACAGGTCATTACAGGTCAAAGCTTACTTATAAGCTTTGTTACCCTCCTCTGGACACTGATAAGTACCTTAACCTACTTTCTACATTCTGGAGCCCAGATCTGTACCCAATATTCAAGGTGAGGTTATACAAATGCTAAATATAGTGGGAGAATCATCTTTTATTATCAGCTGGCTATGCTGCATGTAATGCACCCCAAAATGCAATTTGCACACTTGGCTGCCAGGGCACACTGCTGGCTCATGTTCAGCCTACTGTAGACCAGCTCCCCCGGATCCTTTTCCACAGAGCTGCTCTCCAGCCATGCATCTCACAGCCTGTGCCTGAGTCCATCATTGTTACTCCATCTCAGGTGCAGAACCCAGCATTTATCCATCTTCACATCTTTCCAGGGTGTCAACAACACCTCCCAGTTTACTGTCACCAGCAAACTTGTGGAAGCTGCATTCAATATCTCCATGTAGATCACTGATAAAAACGTTGAATAGGACTGGCCGTAGAATTCCACCCTGAGAAACACCATTAGTGACCAGCTACCAGCCAGATGTAGCCCCATTCACTACAACCCTTTGAGCTCTACATTGGAGCCTGTTCATCACCCAGCATATCATGAGCCTATTCATATCTCAATTGAGAATTTGTTTAGAAGGGTGTTGTGAGGGAAAGTATCAAAGGCTTTACTGAAATCTAGAAAGATTATACCACTGCCTTCATGAGCCCATATTGACTACCCCTGATAACAGCTTTTTTCTTTAAATGTCTTTTGATAGCACCCAGGACAATCTTCTCTGTAACTTTTCCAGGTAACTGAGATTAGACTGACATGTATACAGTTTCCTGGGTCTTCTTTCATGATCTTGTTGTAGATAGGCATAACATTGGTTAGTTTCCAGTCGGCAGAGACCTCCTAAGACCTTTAGTAAACTGTTGAGAGGGATCCAGATATAACATCTGCTTTTGATCAGACTTATAACCATTTTGTTTTTCTTGAAAGAGAAATGACATCATATTTTTCCCTGAAATATGCTCATTGAAGATAACAGTTACACCAAGCTTGATGATGTATTAAAAACTTTGGCACAGATATATATATATATATTTTTGCAGCTAATGCTTTCCTTTTCCAGTGTGTATCTGCAGACAGTTTAACTATATGCTAAAATTTAAAGATTCTCCAAAATACTATATCATCCAAATTTTGCCCAATAATTTCATTCTCAAAATAAATTTTATTTACTAGTCCACAAAAATGTATGATGATTTTATCAGACTGGATCTGTTTAATTTCAACCAGAAATGCTAGTATATCAGGAAAGTTTAGCTCAGTCCAACCCACTTTCAAAGCTGTCACTGACTTGGAAGTTCTCTGTTGGGTTGACACAAAGTGCATGAAGTCAACAGGCATTTTCACTTGAATGGTAGCTAGGACACTGCATGTATAATGATGGTATCAGCACTCCCATAGTGTTCAGACTGTTTTTTAACAAATTTTTAATAAATTTTAACAATTTAACAAACTTTTAACAATTTTTAACAAACTCATCAAGGATACCAATTTACAGATGTTCTCATGCTCTTTAGCTTTTAAAGAACATAATTATGGTGTGACTGTGATGTTTATTTTTAGTTCTCACTTTTGATTTTCTTTGGGTTTGAGATTTTTGAAGGGGTTCTTTTTCCCTCTGGTTCAGCCAAATTAACAATGTGAGTTCTAGTACAAATCACAAAGTTTTGGTATTGATTTCACAGGCACCTCAAACAAGATTTTAAAAAGGAAAACCTATTAGGAAACTTAATCATTTGTAGTAAAATTATGTTAGCTACTACTCGGCAAGATTGTTTTAGAACTAAGGCTTTGAAGCCTGTCACAGGTCTTAAAACTAAAATTGCTTGAGTAGTTGAGGAGAATTGTATTAAAATGCAAATTTCCAGCTGTTAATATTTCTTCAAAAACCAATAATCCCTCAAGGCCACCGATATGTCAAATACTTAATGGAAAAATATCCCTTAGGCAGAATGGCCTTTTTAAGTTGACTTTTGATTAAACTTAAAATACTATATAGAAAAAAAAATTAAAATCAAAAAGGGCTATAAATATAGTACTAGACTAAAATGTCATAGAGAATGCAATTGGAGGGGCAAATTTAAGGTCACTAATTTTTAAGTAATTGTCTACCCTTTATGAGGATTAGCCAAGGAAATAATTGCTAATATAAGGTACACCTTATAGCACACGTTTACAAATGGGCTTTGGAGAAACAGGGAAAGTAGAAACTAATACTTTTTCAAAGTAATACTTATGTCTACCTGAATTTAAGGTATATTTGGAATGTATACTACTGTTGAACACTTCTGCTTCTATACTGCTGTACGAAATCTGGAACTTGAAGATCAAAATTATCAAGTAAAAATACAACAACAGGTCTCTTTCCCTTGCATCAGCTTTGAGGACTCTTTGTGTCTCTGTCAAACACAGGAGTCAAATTTCCTTTGAAAAAGAATGACTAGATCGAAAGTCCAAATCTGCTTCTATGAAAAGCAGTGATAAAACAATAATGTAGACAAGAGATCCTGTTTTGCATACATTGAGGTACACTGTGACTGAGTACACCAGAATTTTGTGGAAGATAAATTGTCATTTAAATACTGAATCAACCTTAGGATGACTAGCTGTTAACAACTTGAAGTAAATAATTCCTAAGTACTGTCCTATAAAAAGTATTTATGGAAAAGAAATCACAAAATATCTTTTTATTGATGAGCATACTCTGTGACATCTGTGCTACTGCAATATCAAATTTTGTGATGGAATCTGTGGCAGTAAGGTGAAAAAACATGACAGATCCACATTGCTTGCAGTGTCAATGGCTAAATAGAATTTTTAGTAACAAGAAAAGGCAAATCCAGATGCCTGAAGTACAATCCAGTCTCAATTAATCTCTAATGTACATTTGTTTTTAAATAGGAATTAGACAAGTGTTTTTCAGATAACAAAATCATATATGATCATGAGAAAACAGCAGCTATATTCTCAGCTAATGTGAACCAGAATAGTAATACTGATATATCTTGAAGATATGAAGAGCTACATCAGCTAAGAACATGACATTATATTTGGTCTTTAGAAGATGTGGTATGATGTTCTTAGTTTGTAATATAATTCCAGAGAACATGCTTTCAGTACTACATCTGTTTTACAGTCCTTCAAAATATAATCATCTGTAGAGCTTTGCTTTAACTTTTGAGACTCCAGTCACCTGTGCATTACTCTGGTGATTGTGAGTTACCTAACAGCAGTGAAATTACTCAGGAAAACAAAGCATGAGGCAGGGGCAATATCAGGCCCCTGTTTTTAAACAGAAGGAGTGTTAAAATCTGTAGTTTGCACAGAGAAAAAATGTCAAACATAAGCTTCCTTCCTCTTCTGCAACAAGCCCTGAAGAGAAAATTAATTACTGGAGATGATTTACCTGATATTCTAAACAGAATGGGTTTGTTTCAGCTCTAGAAGATGCCAGAATGGATGAATATACTCCAGAACCGCAAGACTCAGGCACCAAGTTGAAATCTGGATTTCACAGTTTTTCTTAGAATTCTGTAGTTTCTGGATTTCATTTGTCACTTACTAAGGAACATTAACAGCATAAGACTCCATGTTCAAATGGAGGTGCAAGCATCTGAGAAGGACATTTGACAATTTATATATCCAACTCCAGATTTTATGTGCATCTCTGTATTGAGAACTATTGAGAACTTCCTAAAATGGCTGGGGAAGGAAGAAGATGAAGTTATAACAGCAGGTGTGGAGAAAAAAAAAAAAAAAAAAAAGAGTAAGATATAAGCACCTATCTTTACTAGAGGTCTACAGGATCTGTATATCAAATCAGAAGGGGCTCTAGTTCTTAGCAACCCTGGTCTTTAACATCCCAGAAGAATTACAAAGGTACCCTGAATCCTGTACTATCCCTGATCATTTCTCAGTTGCTAAGGAAGCCAGGAGTCCTAGATCTCATCTTAAAATGTCTGACCATCTTCCTGTATAATCTCAGATCCTCATACAGGATTTTGGATTTTAGTTTCAGTGTAAAGACTATACATTTTCTCTCAGTATATAATCTAGTCACTTAGAGAGGTACTTCAAAAAGAGCACCCCTACTTTTGAAAACCCAAGGATTTAGTTTTGATGAGCACTCAGAGCAAATAAAGTAGAACCAGATAAGAACAGTCAATGTGATCAGCAGGCTTCCAATTTGCTAAGTGCCAAGCTATTTTCTGGGAAAACAAATTGAAGTCTAAAGAAACAAGAAATTATATTTTAATTTTTCATGTCCTTTATAAATTCTTGCTCTTTTTGCCACAAAGAAGTTTCTTACTGGGTGTTGAGGATGCCATGTTAAACACAATGACTGGTCTTGATTATGACCAATGATCACATTCAAATCTGGGCTGTGACCAACAACAAAAATGTAGTTGCTGACATAGTGTATCAAAGCAGTAGAACTCAGAGCATCAAAATAGATATACAAGCAGTTTCATATACAGCAGCTGCAGGATGAATAGTAGCACATTTTCAGTTTAACAAGTCTGTGCTAAAGAAAGGGTAGAAAATGAAATATAATTAGAATGACAATAAACAAAGTTTATTTCACTTACAGTATTTACTTTGGAGTTTGTTTTATGAAAAATGTCAAGTACATTTTGACCTAATTCTCTGACCTTGTCTTAGAAATTAATTTTACCAATTTATGTTGAAGTCTTAGCTCTATATCCAGCCAAAGTACATGTACCAATACCATATAACTACAGTCATTTTTATCCCAGCTTCTCGTGGCATTTAATGATGGTTTGCTATAAATTCATTTTCAGTTGTTTGTGAGTCAGACTTAGCAGCAAAAAAATAGTTGTTATGAGCATTGTGAAGCTAAAGATGGAACCACATTGTGTTCTGTATTCAATTCAGGGAGTTTTATATTCCTTTCTCTCCACTATTTCAGGACAGAAGCAAAGAAGGTCTCTTTCAGGGTTGGATGCATTCGTAATTAACAGTTGTCACACTTTCATTCATTAAACTCTTTTTTATGTTGTCTTGTTAATCATTTAAACTCATGAATAGGTGCTCTAATACAGCATATGTAGTGGGGTTACAGTTTTATTTCACAGTCACAATCATTTTGCCTTTGTTTATCTGGCAGGAAGTTCTGACAATCTTTTTAAAGTCAGAGGTCTTGCACATTTATTTAGTCCATTTTCTGATATTTCCCTTTATTTTCCCCAGGGCCCATTAGGAGATGAAATTCTGTTTCAGCTAAGTCCAAACACCTTTTTTTCTACGTTCTCCAAATAGTGGTAAAATTTAATTATTATTTAGGGGCCTTCTTACACTTAAACGGACAATCGAGCAGTCATTCTTATTTTATTTTTTTTTCTCATTTACTTTTCATCTTTGAAAGGTGGATCAAGGTGGATCTTGTCTTTTTTTTTTTTTTTTTAAATTTACTAAGAAAGGTGCTTGACCATTCATTGACAGATTTCTAATTATTTCTCCAAAGAATAGTCTTGTTTGGGGTTTTGGTTTTGCTTGTTTTGGCTTTGTTGCTGTTGTGGTTTTTTTCTGTTTTTGTTTTGTTTTACATTTAAATGTCTATTTAATTTGTTATCCAGTCATAGTATCAGATGAATTTTTCATATTTTGCCTTTTTTTTTTTCTTTTTCTTTTTACTATTCACATCACAAAGGAATCAGGAAGTTGTTACACAGTGGTGTACATTTAGACACATGGTATTTTAAACCACAAATTTCAAAAGAGACTTGTTATCTTAAATAGTTTAAAAACAATTAAGGTTTTTATCAGAGAAGCACAGAAGGAACATGAATAATTTAAAAAATATAACTTTCTGTAAAGCATATCCCAATAATGTATTGTCTAAAATTTAAATCCTTTAGTGTTCTTACAAAAATTCTTTAAAATAAGAATTGTATGGACTTCTAACTTGAGGTTTTATCATCAAAGAAAGATAAAAGTAAGAAAGAAAAAGCCTAGTAACAGATTTGTATTTAGTACCACAAAATAATACTTCTTCTAAATATCCCTTTTGAATTATTGGAAGTAAAGGAGTTTTTCATATTTGGTCTGTTGAGTCATTTTAAGTTTGTTGTGTGGGTGATGTTATACTTATCTGTGAGACCAAGTATTGTCTTAATAGATGAATTCTTTTCTTTTATATAAACTTATTATTTACTTATCTTTTAACAAAGGTTGTAAATAGATTTATAACCTGTTATTGCTGACTGCCACAGTTTTACCTTGGTCAGACAGCCACCAAGCTGCTCTCTCACTTCCCCTCCTCAACTGAACAGGGAGAGAAAATAACATGCAAAAAAGTTTGTAGGTCAACATAATGACAGGGAGATCACTTGAAAGTTTATGTCATAGGCAAAACAGACTTGACTTGTGGAAAATTAATATATTGTCAATTGAAACAGATCTGGATGATGAGAAATACAGGTAATTAAAGCAACACCATCTTCCCACACCCCGTTTTTCTCATGCTCAACTTCACTCATTCATTCCTGACTCCTCTACTTCCTCCCTACATCAAGGGATGCAAGCAAATGGGGAACGAGGTTTACAGACAGTCCATAACAATTTTTTCTGCCATTCCTTGTTCCTTACTTTTTCCCTGCTACAGCACGATCATCTACATGGGCTGCAGTCTTTCAGGATAAACGTGCTCTGGCACAGGCTACAGTTCCTTCAAGAAATATCCAAATGCTTCAGTATGAGGTCCTCCATGAGCAGCAATATGGCTATCTGCTTCAACATGGTTCCCTCCATGTGCTGCAGGGAAATACATACTCCACTGTGGGCTCTTCCATGGACTGCAGGTAAGTCTTTGCTCTGTTGCCTGGAGTGCCTCTTTCCCTCTGGCTGGTGTTTGCTCTGACATTTCTCACTTATTTTTTCACTCTCTTCTGCCTGCCTCCTCTGCCTGCTTGGTGTTTATGCCTTTTTTTAAATACATTTTTCCAGAGGCAACACCACCTTGATTGGTGGGCTCAGCTGTTTCCCAGGTGGGTCCACTGCAGCTGGCTGGAACTGGCTGTATCTACCACAGGACAGACCCTGGCTTCCTACCACAGAGGTCTCCTGCTGCCAATAATTTGCCACCATCACACCATACACCAGTTTATCAGAGCTGGTTACTAGATACTTTTTGTATTTTATTCAATATATATGTTTAAAAAATAAATTATATTTTATATAAATTTTCCTGAAACAAACCTGTGTGATTTATAAAATTAAATCAGGAAAGGAGTTATAATAGAAGTGTTTCACATCTGTAGAAATATGGGCAAGTTTAGTAAAACTTTTGTGAACAACAAAGTACTATCTTCCTGGGCGTTTTGTTTTTACATAGGTGGCAAAGTATAAGTCTTTCAGCATTCCCCTATTTAGGCTGTATATCTCAATAAATTGAGAAAAGACTGAACAATATTTTTATATCATGATATTTATATTCTTCAAGTATTATTTGTAAAACTGAGTGTCTCTTCAAGTCAGTAACTACACAAGCAAGAGCTTAATAACATAATTTTCCCCAAATAAATTAGAATTATTTTATTAATAAGTGTTTTTGTATCTCTGTTAAGATTTACTTTCTATATTGGTTTCACACCAACATGCTAAAACAAGCAGCAGCTTCTTGCTGGTAATGAAAATAGAGGCAATGATATTGGATGGAGGAGGTTACAGAGGGTCATATTCACCATAAACAGATGTGTCAGTAGAAATCTGATTCATTTTCAACTTGTTGGTAAATGAAGAACACCCTTTCATACAATTTGCAGACTAAACAGCAGATTTAAAACTGCGGTGTCATAGGCAGACACTCTATATATGCATTTTACTTGAGCATGTGAACAATGTGGCACCAAAGGGGCAAAGATGTTCACTATTGCATGTATGAGGTATCCAGGTAACAAGAAATTTAAAGAAAAAGGTGAGCACAAAAGACTGTAAATACATATGATATATCCAAGAAGGATACTCATAGCTGTTTATGAAACAATTGTTAAAGACTAACAGTTATGTAGATGCAGTCATAATAACTTGTAATATGTCAGAACCAGCGACCAGCATATAACAGTGGGGGGGGGGGGGGGGGGGGGGTGGAAGGTGGAGGTATGATCGATTTCAGTAAGTTTCACTTTAAAGCCCAGAAAAGGTCTGTTTTTTCAGTAGGTTAAGCACTCACATCATATCAATCTTCCATTATATAAAGACTATATGAATATAAGAATAATATATTATATGAATATATTATATTGTATATACCTATATGTAGATATATTCACTTGTAATAAACTTCATGAAATTTCTCCATCAACATATTTGAACATGAAAATTTTAAAATTTTAACATCCAACTATTTTCAAAATGCCAAAGAATTACCGAAGCGTCAATATACAAACTCATAACAAGTCTGCTGAAATATGGGAAAAAAAAAAAAAAAGTGTTTCAGAACTATTTTCTTACCCCTCCTACTGAGAGCAGAGAGAGAGCTCTTCAAGCTAAGTTAATCTACCAACCGTGCAAGATGCTTAGTCAGCAAGAGTAACTTATTTAAGTTCCTCTTACATTATATATAATAATAAATGTTTCATTTCTCTCTTTACTCGAACACAGTGTTATCCCCTGCACTACATAATCTTGGGCCTTCAGAGAGAGAAACAAGAGATACCCTCTCCTCTGAGTGTTCCTTCTGTGCTGGGAGATGAAAAATATCTTGGAGAGGAGAAAAGAAAGTTCAGACATACAAAATTTCACATAACATAATCAAAAGTGAAAAACTTGAGGCATGAGGCTGGCAATAGGAAATCTCTTTTAGGAAGCATGGTATGATAAAGGCATGTTTACCAGCACCAGAGGTCCATCCAGACCTCTCCATTGCTAACTGAAGGGCCTGTTTTCAGTGCTCTTCAAGAGCCAGTTGTGACAGAAAATTCCTCTCAGTCCCACTGATCCACCTTCAATTTCCATGATCACATTGTCAGTTCTGATGATGATCAAGACTGTATCCTGTATCTTGCATCCTGTATCTGTACCTATATCTTGCATCCAGGAAAAAAAAAAAAAAAAAAAAAAGTGCACTCCCAACATCTTCTCCTTTGTATTCTTCATATAGTCAGCCCTCTCTGAAAAAAAAAAAAAAAAAAAAAAAAAAAAACAGGCATCTGACTAGGGATAAGTTGTGTTACATGGGCAGGGATACATCCAGTATCTTGGGACTTGCCTATGTGAGTTTTATCAGCTTTATATTGTTTCATAAAGCAGTCACAATGCACAGAGACAGAACCTCATTACTGTTTCCCGCAAATCAGAGGCACAGATGGTTTTGTTATTCTCATGTTATGTGCAGCATTTGGGAAGAAATAAATTGGCAGTGTAAGAATGTATTTCTACAGTATGTAACAAATTATGTAGAGAAATTCTCATATAACAAAATTCCGCAACCTTAATATTCTTTTTAAAATAACTTTTTTATTTGCTTTTCATTCCAGTAACTCAAAGTTTCTTCTAAGAGAATTTCAACCAAAAAAAAAAAAAGAGGAAAAAAAGAATTAAAAAGAAAGCTAATGAATATAATGTTTAGTATGTTGTCAGACATTTAAGGTTCATGCTGCCACAACTCCCGTTAGCTGAGAACAGCAGTAGTTATGAGAAGTAATGAGTTTGCCAGACATTTTGAAAATCTCTCCTGCTGTGTGCTATCAATTGAAAAAGAGGGAAACAGCGATGGCCAACAATTTAAACACAATGGATTGACCATAACTGGCACCTAAACAACAATAAAGCAAATACCAATGTCAGGATCTGGCCAACTATCTTGTAAGTACCCTGAGAATGACAAAAGCTGTTGTATTTTAACTTTTGCTCAAAAATAAAAGTTCAGCTATGGATTCAGAAATCACCAAATAGTTCATTAGAAATAAACATATTTTATTAGAAATGTAAGATAATTTATGGCAGAATGATAAATATTAAAGATTGTGAAGCATATTTTCATTTTTTTTTACTGCCTAATTGAAAGCAGAGATTGCATTTCTGCTGTGAAAGGTTGCAACCAGGATTAGGAAAAAAAAAAAAAAAGTCATAACAAAGTAGAACTTCATAGCTGCCGCCATGCTGCACAGTTTGGTCATCTGATATTTTCTGGTAAAAGAGGTATTGGACATCAGAATTTCCACTCCAGAAGAAGCCCCCGCTTTTTGAAGTTAATTAGATATGGAAAAGTTATTTTGCTATAACTTTATTTTTTAAAATAATCCTTTAGTTTTGCCAAAAAGGTAAAAAAATGAAGTCACAACAAATCTTATGTGTCATTTTTTCCCTCCTTTCCAATGAATAACATTTAATATAATGCTTCACCATTATGGAATTGACCAAATAAGTGTCACTTGAGTTCAGTTCTACTATTCAGCAAGAGCAAGTGAGCCTGGAGAGGGCTATGAATCTGTTCTTTATTCAGGGAATAAGGCTCATTCAGGGTGCAGGGCTCATCCATGATAGATAGGAAGGGCTCATGCACCCCACTAAGATAGACAAAGCTCAGTGTCTGAGGCTAAGCAAGTCACCCCAACATCCTGATATAGCCAATGGAGAGAAAAAAGCCACCTCTAGACAATAATTTAGCTCCCTAAAATGGGCATAGATGGATCAGATTAATCTGGGGTACCTATTTTTTTTTATAGTGCCTATAAAGAGTCTCAAGTGTTTAATTCTGATTTAAACATCCAATTTTGAGTCATCTAAATTCTGTGCAAATTACTTTTTCATCATAATTCAATCTCGAGTATTTTGCTACAGATATTCTTTTTCATTTCCTTTGAGATAAAAAGGTAGAGTTTCTTCCTAAAATCCAATTCTGTAAGATTATGCAACAGCCTGCATTTTCAGACAGAAGAATCAGGCCTAAATATATGTTATTTGTTTCTTGTTATATCAGTTAAGTTATGCAATAAAAATAAATGTAATATTGATTAAGTTTGACAATGCATCTCTGCTTATCTGGGTTAAGAGAAATAACAAGTTCCTAGCTTATTTGGAGACTACAACAATGAGTTGTTGCAAAATATATTTGGGGAACTGGAAGTCCACAGTCCACAGCTGATCCTCTGGTAGCCCCCCAGAAGCCACTGGAACTCATCAGAACAATGCTACTAGGAGAGTTTTTAGTTCACAGAATACTATCTTGACCAAATATTGAAATATATATTGAATATCTGAAATATTTAGCTATTTATTTTTTATTTTAAACTATTAAAAAATAATGGAACAAATTTATTTCAAACTATGAAAACAAGAATTCATCTGTTCTGTGCTCATCATGTCTGTAGAAAAGCTGTGCAAAAAAGCCTCTAGACTACATGGATAATGCATATAGCTTGCTCAAGGAGGCCATGATGGATCACAGGGTTGAAATGTCTGTCTAACAGAAAGAAGCACAGAGATCCAAAGTCAATACAATGGGTAAAACTCACCATTGGATGTAACTGTAATCCCAGTCTGGTCATACAATGAGAAAACATGGTTTTGTCTTGTCACATCACTTTGGTTGACACATACCTTCCTGTTACATCGTATAAAGATGTGAGCTTTCATCACCCAAGAAGCAGTACCTGTTGTGCTTATGTGCGCAGGAAGAAGGAAACTGCAGCTCTGTACAGGCCATAAGGAAGCTCCTTGTGTTGCAGCACTGGAATGAAACCTGGGGTCTGACATTCCCAGATAATTCTCTGCCTCCTTAGCACACTGTCTAAGCACCACAGAAAGACTGCAGCTTTTACCACTGGAAAAGGAGGGCAACTTACAGCAGGAATGTCAATAGGCTTAGGTAACACAGTGCCACAATACACAGCCATGGCTATAACCTAAACAGTGTGCTCAGAGGGGTAATTACGTGAATCTACTCTGTTAGATCCTTAACAGGATCCTGTTAAATCCTTATTCAGTTTCATCTATGCGATTTTTTTTTCTCTGATACTGAAATGCTTCCATAAAATAAACGTATTTATTAAATATCTATCCAAAATTCCATAATGATATTATCTGGAAAGACTTATCATCTACCATTTTAAAGTGAACAGAAATACAAACTTCTGAAGTAGGTGTATTGCTGTCAAAAGAACACAAGAACGAGACAGAAAATCAAGAAAAAGAGAATGATCTGTGTTTAGAGAAGCAAGCAAGCAGAAGACTTTGGAGTCAATTCCTTAATCTGCCACTGACTGTCTTTACGTCTTTATATCCTTAGAAACACCAAATAGCATTTCTTTGTATTTGTTGGTCTTTTCTGAGGGGTTAATAATGTTTTCTCCCTATCTTACAACATTATTTCACAAATAATCCGTGTGAGACTGAAGCACTTGGATAAAAATTCAAAGAAATAAAACAATTAACTGTCCATTCTAAACATTCTAAACTTCTCCCTCAACTCTCTTTCTACTGGAAAATTAATAATAATAATAATAATAATAATAATAATACAATAATTAATAATAATAATACAAACATGTCTATGAAAAGCATAGTCTATGAAAGAGCATTCAATGTAGACTCAACACCATATTACTCTTATGGGTTCCTCTTTTCACTGCCATAACTCCTAACTTTTCATTTACGTCTGTCCAATCCCCACACTGCACAAAGCATAACCACTCAGTGATCAAAATCTTCTGAACCAGCTTTAACATTTCTGTTTCACACAACTGATTATACCAACGTTGAAGCTTTTCAGATTGTTTTGGTCTCAAATTCCTCTTCTACATTTTTGCTTCTTTTCTTTTTCCTCCTCCCACCTTTATATCCCATTTCTGAGCCTGAACTATATTCAGATACCTCTTGCAATTCAGGCTTCACAGTCCTCTCCTAATTGGCAAAAGCCTCCTGGGAGGATGACTTTCTAGCATTCTAACATCTTATGATATTGCTGTGATCTTTTCTGTATAAGAGCTGCCAGACACAAATGATTCACGTTGAGTTTGCCAAATGAGATGACTAATGGGAATGGACAATGATCTGCAGATGGACCATTTTGTCTCATTCTACCCCATGCATGTGCAGATATATCACCATTTAGTTTACTGCTATTTTGTGGGGGTGGCAGGAGTTATTTATAACAATTTTGTACATTCAAACTAGGAAATAATCCTCCTATTTTCGAAACCATTGTCTCCCAGAGATTACATATCCTCAAAGTCATATTAAATCCTTGTGTAGGGTGTAAAGGCTTTTTCTAATTAATTCAATTTGGTTATGCAGATTTGGTTCTGTCTACGTAATTTTTTCACATAGCATTTTAATCTTACTCCTTTTACAAAGAGATTAGACTAGAAATTAAAATAAAATCTATGTGAAAAATAGGATGGTATCAGTCTTGCTTTAACCCTAACAACTACATCCTCTGTAAGCTAACAGGTGCTGAGCACACTAAAGTTCTTAAGTTGAAAAGTGACTGCATAAATTATGCAAAACAATTCAAAGTTTCTAGACATCAAGAGGCTTGCAGACCTGAGGTGTGATTGAAGAGTAATAATGTACTTTTGTCAGTGAGTTAGCCTGGGTCTGAAAAATAGACTAGCTGATTGAAGGACTTGACCTAATGATCTCATTCTTTTATCACTACTCTGTCCTTGTTTCCAGTCCTCTCTAGATCTTTGTTCTCCAGTTCTTACTGGATGAAATTTTTCCCTCAACTCCACTTATGTAAACGTATTTCACTGAGCCTGTCAGTTTTGGTGAGATCACTTTTTACAGTACTTTACAATGTTCAGCTGACATGACAAAGCTAGCTATAAGTAACACAAATGCCTTTGGCACAGAGATGACATGGAAAATTCCAGATGAGTTAGATAAAAAAATGTTTGACTTAAATAACAAATCTTTAAGCAAGTTTAGACAAGATTCCAGGAAAGAAAATATGTCTCAAAAACTGAGAATTAAAAATTTGGCTAAATATGGCTATTTAGATTTATCTTGATTTTGTTATCTGATAGAAAGTTTCATGTGCTTTAGATGTCTCAGATCAATCCAGTATAGAAATAATTCTTATGGGATTGGTAGGATTTTTCACAGACTCTATCAATTATTTTACAAATAGACACTGTCACTATTTAATATCTGTGCTAAAGGAACAACTGAGATTCCTGTTTATGACCTAGACCATGTTGTACTTGCCTTGTGAGAGATCTTGTGTGAGACCCTCACACCTGGGGAAAAAAATAAAATAAAATAAAATAAAATAAAATAAAATAAAATAAAATAATATAAAATAAAATAAAATAAAATAAAATAAAATAAAATAAAATAAAATAAAATAAAATAAAATAAAATAAAATAAATAAATAAAAAACCCACAATGCTTTATTTCAGAAAACCAGCAAACATTCTGTATATTTACAGGGCAGGTAAAGAAGAATTAGTATCCAAATCAAAACTATAAATAAAAGCTAATTTTAATGAACCAAAATACAATACACCTTTTACCTTTTGTAAATTAGTCTATCCATAGTTGTTGGCTTTGTTATCAGAACAGAAGGCTATTCTGATTTTCACAAAATATATGTGAATGGCTTTATAATAATATGCATGTGATTCTAGATTTTGGTGTTCTTGCAGAAAATGTAGGCTTGATTTTAAATGATTAACAGGAAAGTTAGTGAAGACACATGATTTAATTTAGATATAACTGAAAATGGCTTCTAAGTATTATTATTTATTGTTCCTAGGGATTTAATCAAAGTTTCCCCATGAAGCCTAATATTTGAAACCAATTTACAACTTACTAGCTCTTCTAAAATAAAATTAATCAGCAGAAGACCCATTTTTATGTTTATTTTTTTTTTAGCTGAGAGGGGGATTTTTTAAGGGAAAATTCATCCAATACCAAAAAGGTTTGCAAAAGTTCTGCATTTGCTATTTATGCCCTGTGTTCATGATAAAAGTGAAACTCTCAATGGTGCTTGCTCAGGAGACTTTAACCCAATTAAAAAACCCTTGACAAAACAGGCTACTGCATTTCAGACTCAGCCTCTGGAGAAAACATCAGGGTAGGGACAGGACGACATGGTCAATTAACACAACTCCAAATGTGTTAGCCTGGATCTAGAATGAATAAACTCAAGTGAACTAACACAATTAAAGAGCAGAGACTCTTTATTCTTTCAAATTCTTCCCAAAGACTAAGAAGATGACCTACTGCCCAGCAGATCTTTTCAAGGAAGACAACATAAAAACTCCATCCCATTTTTATCCATTTATTCAAGTCAAATCTGAAATCAGTTCTTCAGTGCTGCACTAATCCATTGAATCTCATGTTTCTTTTGCATAACTTTTTATTATTCAAATTATTTATATATGTAGTGAAATGTAATGCCTGTCCTGATCTCTTCAACAGGCTAGCATTGTACAGAAACCATACAACTCTTATGGTGTTGCTAGACAGCTGTTATAATGAAACTTGTTATAATGAAACAAAGGAAAGAAAGGATTTTGACTTAAGTTCTCTTTTTCCTTAAATCATGTTTAATCCCTGTCTTGTTTTCAGTCCTCCAAAATAAATACAGAAGACATGTATGTGCCTCTTTAGTCTTTGAGGCCAAATTAGCCAACCTCTGTTAATCTTCTGTAAGGTAAACTTTTGATATATTTGCTCATACTGTCTTCTCTGTACCTTTTCCAATATGATTTTATCTTTCACAAACATTAAGAATTTAAATGGTATTCTTCGATTAGAGATGTTGATTCTTCTATGAGGTTTTCTGCATTAAACAACTTCACTAATATTCTTAACTACTCAAAGTTCAACCTATGCAAGTCAAAACTTCTGAATTTTATCCAGTTTTGTCTATATTCACAAACCTCAATAAAGTTCATTTCAATCTTTTCCTGTTTTCTGTTTTCCTTTGTCTTTATTCTTTTATTATTCTTTATTTTTATTCCATATATGATATTCCATATATGATTATATAATAGTCGTTATAATTATTATTCTTTATTCTTTTATTTTTCTTTATTTCTTTAAAATAGTCTGAAAATCTTTTATAAAACATACTACCAAGACTGTATCAACAAGTCAGTAGTTTTTTTCATAATTATGGTACTATGCTTGGAAATATATTCTCAATTGTCCAGCCAATTTTTATGGATTTCTTTAATGCTTGGAACTGAAAATTTTCTTGTGTTGTTGTACAAAACACACTTTCTCCATCTCTCAGCAATTCAGACCTGGATTCAGCCTTTTCCTGTGTTTTTTCCCTTATTTGAGCTATGGATACAAGAGAGTTTTTGCAGATGGAGACTCCTCTGAATGTCAGGCTCCTCTGAGACTTTTGTCCAGACTGTTTCCAGAAAAGAGTGTGCTCCTTTAAATTTATAAATCATAAAAGCATTTTTGTTTATCTTTCTGTTATTATTGAATCATCTTCTTTCAATAACTCTCCTAAAATAGCTCCATTATTTACTAAAAATAAATAACATGTCACTTTATTGGTTTTGTTATTACTTGGTTAAGAAATCTGTTATATCACACACAAAAGTGAGTGGGTCCTACTACCATCATCAGCACTTTTTCTACACTCTATAACTGGAAAGTTAACCTTTCCTAATGTTGCCATTGAAGGTTCTACCTTTAGCCTAATTTGGACTATTCTTTGTAGGTACTTTACTCTTCACTATCTGAACTTACATCCAAGCATCTGATTAAAAGTCATAACTCACTTTGAAAATTTCTTTGACCACAATTTCATTGAAATTCTAGATTTCCAAACACAAGTGGAATATTTTTTAAAAGGTATTCACAGACCAAAGAAGCAACAATAACTTAATATTCTTTGAATGATAAAGCCTCATACCTTGTACAATTTGAAGAATCAGCCTCAGCAAATTTCAAATGTGAAAAGAGTGACCAACACAAGAACTGCATTAAACAGTGGGTTTGCACAATATGATACTGGTGACGTCAAAAACAAAGTTGCCCCATGTAACACAAGGATAGAATAATGCAGATGGAAAGAGACATAAATGCAAGTACACTTTTATAGCATTAAGTAAATGTTATAACTTGTACTGGATGTTAATACACAGCAGCTTTACAGGGATTCATTTAGTCAGGTGTTTTATCAACCTATTAAGTGCAAAAAAACTGTAACTGCCCTGTGCTTGTGAGGAAACACCTTTCTCACTGCTGAAATCTGGCACCTCTGGATTGGCACAGAGCATTTTTACGTGTTTGTTTGTTTACATACTGAAATGAAATGAACTGTCTAGACATACACACACACACACACACACACACAAAAAAAAAAAAAGCTGAAACTTCCAAATTATTTGTAACTACCAAGCTATGTGTGTGTGGCAAGCCATAAAGCTGTTGAACTTCTTCACCTTTATCCTTCAGTTTTTCTTCTCCCTGCCTTGTTGCTTATTGCACTCATTACGATCCATCTCAGAGCTGATCCTGACCTCTTCAAGACAGAGACTGTTTTCTCTGTGTATTTTCTACAAAGTGAAAATTGTTTTGGACATCAAATAATTTGTTTCAAATAATACTTGAAAGAACTATGAATTGATCTGGATAATCAGCTTGTCTCTTAGTGGATCAGAAAGGAATAGCTACATTTGCTGAATTATCATTTTAGATTAAAATCTGAAAAGATTTGACTAGGAATCTGACGTACTCTAGTAGTTTGCAATTTGTCTTGCAATGCTCCTGGAGAAGTCTCATAAAGGAACTGTGGTGAATGCTGCCTCTTGCATCTAAAGGGTTTCCAACATGGAGGCTGTAGGTCTTTACAGACCTGCGATGGTTGTCATCTCTTCGGGTATGGATTTCACCTCTTTCCAATGACTCAGAATAATATTATAATGATCTCTTTGTTGCTTCTCTATGGCAATCATAGCTGTCAGTTATGCTACTCTTTGTAATTTCATGGTTTTCATGACCATAAGTAGCAATAAAACAATGAATTCTCCATTATAACTAACCTAAACTTCTTCCGCAACTCTCTTTTCACTGAAAATAAATAAATAAATAAACAAATAAATAAATTTTAGTAGTATTTGACCTTTCACTTTCATCTTTCAGCACAGTACGTCCAATGTAATTATGGAGATGATATGTAATCTCTTAGCAATCAGGCATACTAAGACTCTACAATAACAAATGATTTTTTTAGTCAGATAATACTAAATGTTTTAACAGGTTCCCCTAAAAAAATGTCATGACTATTCATGAAAATTCAGTTTACTGTCATTAAAGGAACTGGGTTTGTTCAGCCTGGAGATGGCTTCAAGAGTAACCTGAATACCAGAACCTACAAGGAAGGCATCATGGAGGGCTTGTTGTTTCAATAAGTTGAAGCAAAAGAAGTTCAGCCCGGATGAAAAGGTTTTTTACCATGAGGAAAGCTAAGTAACTGAGTAGTTTGCCCAGAGATGTTGGTCAGTCTCTGTCTTTGAAAATTTCATTACCTGACTGGATAATGTCCTAAATATCCTGGACTAATTTCATAGCTAACAAAGAGCAAGACTCTTTCCATCCCAAATTTTCCAATGATCCTCTAATCCTATGAGTAACACAAGCAGGGAAAAAGATATTGAACTATTCGTGTGCTTGTATTGCACTCATAATTCCATGTAGATACATTGAACACATATTCCTCTTTTCATCCATGGAGAAACATCACTGACAGTATATGTGAACCAATGAAATTCTTATTCTGCTGACTGAATATCTTGTACAATACCTAATATAGCAGAGGGCCAGGGATCAGGGAGTTTAAGTACTCAAGTGGCACAGGTCATAAATAGTGATATTAAGCGTACTTTACCAAGGTATTTAAATATTTTGGCTTATTTACAATAATATAGGACATTTAATCATTGTAAATGTACTACTAATCAAAGATAACCTACAAAATTTCACTGTGTTTACACATATTTCCTTGTGCTCTACACATGCACCAACACACAGCATATGACATACAGAAAACAATTAAAGCAACCATCTCATAACCTATAACATAGTGACTTGTCAGGATGCAGCCACAGGGATTTTAACATAAACATACAGCTAGAACTACTCATAAATATAAATTTCAACCTTTCAATGGCTGCATTAGAGAGATTTAGAATAAACAGTATCTGCAGAAAGTGTCAGTACTGTTGAAAGTTATTTCGTAAACCTTCTTATCACTTCTTAGCATGGTGCAGAGGAAAACCTCTTCACCCTCTTCCTTATATTCACTTATCCAAGTATCCATGTTTTAGTGAAGAAAGAGATGTCACCCCTTGCGTGTGAGCATGTGTGAATAATTTCTGTAGGTATCTATGTTACTATCTAGTTACTGGAGAAACAGTAACTGGAAACCAACAGGCTGAAGAGATTAGAAGGATGTACGGAGAGGTAACGTGACGGTCTCTCAAGAACTGGTATGCTTCGGTGACCAGAGGTCCTGTTGAATCTATACAAACTTAGAAACCAAGAACACCAAGGACTGGCCAAATCTACAAGACCAGCAGTACACGCTGGCATTATCAACAGCTTGTGTATCTTGGAACATATTCATGAATTTGATGGCTGCAAAGACTATAGAACTGTGCGCATACCTCATAAAAGAAGGGACCCATTAAGGGGCTTTCCAAACACCTACCTAGAAGTCACCAATGTAAGAGATTTTAAAATTTTTAAATGGATTGATCTTGGAAATCTAGCCCAGATGAAAAAGTAGCAGGTGATTAAACTTAATGGAATGGAATGATTTCAAATAAAGGCGATGATGAAATATAAATATCTTGATTCCACTGTGATTGGTAATGCCCAAGGACACATTTGTGGAAACATTTTTGGTCCAGCTTTTCTTCACAGGTCTATTAAGATTAATCGATTACACAAAGAATGAAAACATTTTTCAACATCTTCAAAAATTGAATATGTCATTTTATGTTGTCCTAGATGTCTCAATTTACTTACTGTTTCCATAAACAAGAGATGACATTTCTTGTCACTTAGAGACAAATTATAACTTTTAAGGTGCAAGATATGCACAAATTGCCATTTTGTTTTACTCTATGATTTTTATACTATTGCTTTGATTTGTAATGTACTGCAACTTCATTTGCAGTTTGTACTATCTTTCTAGGGAGATCAATTAAAGATAACCAGACAAATTCTTGATTATATTCAGAGAGTCAATTTTAATATTACTTACATAAGGGGATTGTAATCTTATCACAGATGTAATCTCTCCAGTTCTTTCGCTTACTGGGAGGTTTAAGCACTGTAATTCAAACCAATGTGATATGGAATATGAGCAAAGTCCAATTTATCAGTGTTCAATCATATAAACTGAATAAATAACAGTGCAATGAAGAAAAATCAAAACTACAAAAAAAGATTTCCATTAAGTTTTCCAGAAATACAATGACATTTCTGAGAGTATATTCTGAGGCAGTACATCCCAAAGCCAAAGCAGAGAGTGAGAGAGGAATCAAAATAATACCGGTTTCAGACAGAGAAATATACAATAGCCTGTTAGATTCAGAATGACTTTATGTTGTCTTTATATTCAAAAGACAGAATGACATCCTTGAAAGAGCAGAACAATAAAGTAGCTTGACTTCACTAACTGCACCCTTCACTGAACATGGAAATGTCAGCTACTTGCCTTTTGTATAGCACTTCATGAATGGTCAACATCAATAACTCCCAGCACTGGCCACAATGTGGATAAGACCCTCACCTTACTGAAAGTCAGGCCTCTTATCTAATGTATAATTTTAGATGTATACCTTGAGACTTTGACTGAGTGTAAGACCTAGTTCAGCTTGTGTGAATTTAAAAATAAATAAATAAATAAATAGTTAATTATTTGGGTTTGATTTGGGGTTGGATGACTGGGCAGGGAGTGAAATAACACCATTTTCTGTGACTTTGGCTACATTTTTGTAAGAGAGTAAGTGACTTTGCCCTTGCAATAAAGAAGCCTATTGATGTCCTGGGCAGTATTGCCAGCAGGCCAATTGACCTGATCCTTCCCCTCTACTAAGCACTGGTGAGGCCATACCTGGAGTGCTGTGTCCAGTTCTAAGCTCCCCAATACAAAATAGATATGGAGCTACAGGGGTCCACTGAAAGACCACAGAGATGATTAAGGGCACTAAGGCATCCCTGTGGAGGGACTGTTTGGACTATTCAGCCTAGAGAAGAGAAGGCTCAGGATGAGTTCATCAGTGCATATAAATACCTGTAGGGAGGCTGTGGAGAAGGTGGAACCAGGTTCTTTTCAGTGCTGCCCAGTGACAAGACAAGAAGCAATGGGCACAAACTGAAACACAAGATGTTCCGTCTGAACATAAGAAAAAAAGTATTTTTACATTGAGGGTGACCAAGAACTGGCAGAGGTTGCCCAGAGAAGTTGTGAATTCTATATTCATAGAGATATTCAGAATTTGCCTGGACCTGGTCCTACGTAACCTACTGTAGGTGGCCCTTCTTCAACAGAGGGGTTAGGCAAGATGACCTCCAGGATTCCCTTCTAACCTCAATCGTTCTGTGATTCTAAGTCTGTGACTTAGGTATCTCACATCTCTTTTGGAAAGTAACTGAAACATATAAGGGCTTTCAAGACCAATTTTGGCAAATATGGGACTTGTGAAACCAGGGAAGTGGGAAGAATGGCATAGTGAGAGTCACAAGGAAGTGAACTCACAGAATCACAGAATGGACAATGTTGGAAGGGACCTCTGAAGATCATCTA
Source organism: Anser brachyrhynchus (assembly GCF_964034855.1). Classification (NCBI taxonomy): domain Eukaryota; kingdom Metazoa; phylum Chordata; class Aves; order Anseriformes; family Anatidae; genus Anser; species Anser brachyrhynchus. The sequence goes on along the minus strand of NC_137695.1, from coordinate 28,216,075 downwards.
GTCCAAAACCCCTGCCGAGCAGTATCACCTAGAGCACATTGCCTGGGTTGACATCCAGGTGGATTTGAATATCTCCAGAGAAGGAGATTCCACAGCCTCTGTAGGCAACCTGTGCCAGTGCTCTGTCACTCTCACAGTAAAAAAGTGCCCTCTCATATCCAGCCAAAACCTCCTGTGCTTCAGTTTGTGCCCATTGCCTCTCATTCTGTTGCTGGGCACAACTGAAAAGAGACCGGCTCCGTCTTCTCGACACCCTCCCCTCATACATTTATACACATTGATGAGGTCTCCCCTCATTCTTCTCTTTTCCAGGCTAAACAGGCCCAATTCTCTCAGCCTGTCCTCGTACAACAGGTGCTCCAGTCCTCTAATCATCTTAGTAGCCCTCCTCTTAACTTGCTCCAGTAGTTCTATGTCCCTCTTGTACTGAATACTGTTACTCACAGGTCAGTAACACCATACTTTGGTGGGCCTGCAGTGCTTGAGTTCAGTTGCATTCCAGCTGACAGGTGTAAGTTGGCCTCTTGGAACCTCATAAAGTTACGAGGTCTGTGTTCACTGAGAACAGCTTCTGTGAGCTGCAATGATCTGAAAGCCAAGTGGCGCTGCAGGCCACAGGCAACTTCATACTTACCCCAAAAGGAATCTGAAGTGCCTCCTAAGAGCATATTCCTCTGTGGCAGCATAAGATTTTATATGAATATTTGGGCACAATTTTAAAAGGATTTTGGACATTTTTTAATTGATCAGACATACTTCCACTGGTTCTAGGTAGAATAGTGCCTTGTGAAACGCTCAAATTTGAATAAGCTACTATATAGGCCTTCTTTATTCATCACATAGAGGTCATGGGAAGACCAGGTGCAGGGAGTGGAAGGACTAAGAAGCTGAATCTGGTAGCACCCAGACAGATAGCTTGTGCCACTGTGGATCCCAGACGAAGTCAGTCTTCTCAATCTCTCTTCCCATGTTCAATACTTCTTTAAGAAAAAACTGGTGCCACTTTGTTGTTTGTGTAGATGTTCCAGGTTTTGGAGACTTTAGTCAGGCCCTCCAGCTACAGAGTTTACAGGATGGCAAGCATTAGGCACTTTATATGATTATATATAACTCACAAACTAGACATTCCCAGCTTCTACAGTAGTCTATCTCCAAAGCTTTAAGGATGGAGCTAGTGCTCTGAGCAGCCCAGCAGGGAAAGTTGCAGCAGTACTTTGGTTGCTTTGATGAAGCCAGTTGCAAGGGACTATACACGTAACTGAATTAGACACCTGGGAGATTAGGCTGTAGTTATAGCTGAGAAGGCAACAGCAGTACCAATACAATGAATCTAAGCAACAATCTGTTGTTCAGGGAGTCTGAATTATTTTGAAGGCCCTAGGAAAATGGCTCAAGGAGACTGAGGGCTACAGCTACACAAACATTACTTGTGATAGGATGTTTCATAGAGGTACTATGCCAGGTCTTGAGGTAGTCAAGTGGGTTCACGTCAACGCTAGTAAGTGTATCTTCCCTCTCAAAATGTGATGTTTACCTGAACTAAGAACCCCACTGAGACTGGCATAGCTGCTTCTAATAGGAAAGGGAGAGATCTTTTTTGCTCACAGCTGTTCAAAACCCCTATGTCTCTCAGCAACTTATGAAAATTGGACATTAGGTTCCCAAGTCATTTCATGTGGATAAACATGTCATAACATGTGGATTCTAACTCATCATTCCCAATTTCTAGAACAAAAATAATAATTATTCGACCAGTAAGGAACATGTGGCACTGTCAACTAGTGCATTCACTAACTTATGTTCCTGTGAGACGTGTCTCACAAGACTTCAGGTCTCTCACTTCCCCAAGCTACAAATCCAGAAATACTTTTTTTAAAGAGTTTTGCAAAATGGTTCCAAAACAATCTCATTAGATACTGTGGAATTACCTTCTGACACTTGCATGTGTTCTTCCTGCTTGTAGGAAAATCGTGAGATGCTACCACCCAATATAAGATTTTAAAATTGTAACAGTACTTCAGAAAAAAAAAAATATATATATATATATATTTCTAAATTACAGTAAAAACTAATTTTGCTTACATGTTCTCCATTTAGAAAATCTGACATGGTTTAAATTAGTCTTGAAGTAATATTAAATGCCCCATATTTATTTAGTAGTTTTAAATAAAATTTGCCACCCAGCAGGGCTAGCTGCAAAACATAAGGCTTACTGGCATTTTTTTTTTCTTCCTAAAATGAGATTTGTAATTCAATTATATACTCATAGGGGGAGAAAATGGTGTATGTTCCAGGCTGCAGCCCCCATTGTCCACATGTGCATTCTCAGATCAAACAGATCTAATAATTCCTTGTTAAAGTCATCATTTCCCATTACATGAGCAACTGTGGCTGGTAAAAGGTAATAGTTACAGTGTGTTACACAATTAACACAGTGTGAAATGAACTGAAATATATTTTCTAAAGAATATTTTCAATGGAAATGGAGTATTTAGACTCTATGTATCAAAAGTACAGATCCAAATGTTGGTTGTGGTGAATGTTTTTACAAAATTGACAGCGTGCTTACTCACAGCAGTCTTCTACACATTACACAGTCTTCTTCTACACATTAACATTAGTATGTTGTCTAAAGCTCATCAAACATTCTTTAGGGCTATGAAAAAGAAAGCTTGCATTAGATGAAAATCACTTGAAGTTGTCTGGATATACATAAATGACAGAAATGTCTTCAGGCTTTGTAATGGCTTCAGCCACACACACACACACACACACACACACACAAAGTGCTAAAAATTCAGATAACCACAAGGACTGAGATATATAATAATGGCAAGTTTAGTGTAACTAAAATGAATTTTGAAAAAAAATAACACGGGAAGGGAAGGGAAGGGAAGGGAAGGGAAGGGAAGGGAAGGGAAGGGAAGGGAAGGGAAGGGAAGGGAAGGGAAGGGAAGGGAAGGGAAGGGAAGGGAAGGGAAGGGAAGGGAAGGGAAGGGAAGGGAAGGGAAGGGAAGGGAAGGGAAGGGAAGGGAAGGGAAGGGAAGGGAAGGGAAGGGAAGGGAAGGGAAGGGAAGGGAAGGGAAGGGAAGGGAAGGGAAGGGAAGGGAAGGGAAGGGAAGGGAAGGGAAGGGAAGGGAAGGGAAGGGAAGGGAAGGGAAGGGAAGGGAAGGGAAGGGAAGGGAAGGGAAGGGAAGGGAAGGGAAGGGAAGGGAAGGGAAGGGAAGGGAAGGGAAGGGAAGGGAAGGGAAGGGAAGGGAAGGGAAGGGAAGAAGGGAAGAGGGAAGGGAAGGGAAGGGAAGGGAAGGGAAGGGAAGGGAAGGGAAGGGAAGGGAAGGGAAGGGAAGGGAAGGGAAGGGAAGGGAAGGGAAGGGAAGGGAAGGGAAGGGAAGGGAAGGGAAGGGAAGGGAAGGGAAGGGAAGGGAAGGGAAGGGAAGGGAAGGGGAGGGGAGGGGAGGGGAGGGGAGGGGAGGGGAGGGGAGGGGAGGGGAGGGGAGGGGAGGGGAGGGGAGGGGAGGGGAGGGGAGGGGAGGGGAGGGGAGGGGAGGGGAGGGCAGGGGAGGGGAGGGCAGGGGAGGGGAGGGGAGGGGAGGGGAGGGCAGGGGAGGGGAGGGGAGGGGAGGGGAGGGGAGGGGAGGGGAGGGGAGGGGAGGGGAGGGAAGGGAAGGGAAGGGAAGGGAAGGGAAGGGAAGGGAAGGGAAGGGAAGGGAAGGGAAGGGAAGGGAAGGGAAGGGAAGGGAAGGGAAGGGAAGGGAAGGGAAGGGAAGGGAAGGGAAGGGAAGGGAAGGGAAGGGAAGGGAAGGGAAGGGAAGGGAAGGGAAGGGAAGGGAAGGGAAGGGAAGGGAAGGGAAGGGAAGGGAAGGGAAGGGAAGGGAAGGGAAGGGAAGGGAAGGGAAGGGAAGGGAAGGGAAGGGAAGGGAAGGGAAGGGAAGGGAAGGGAAGGGAAGGGAAGGGAAGGGAAGGGAAGGGAAGGGAAGGGAAGGGAAGGGAAGGGAAGGGAAGGGAAGGGAAGGGAAGGGAAGGGAAGGGAAGGGAAGGGAAGGGAAGGGAAGGGAAGGGAAGGGAAGGGAAGGGAAGGGAAGGGAAGGGAAGGGAAGGGAAGGGAAGGGAAGGGAAGGGAAGGGAAGGGAAGGGAAGGGAAGGATGATGAAAAACCATGGTTGAGCAGTTTTCTGAGTTTTCTACACGATATGTGCCAAATTAACCAAGTATAACTCAAGTAGTCAGTGAATCACAATATCCAGCAGTTCATAGATGCAGAAGTTTCATATCAATTCATGAAGAATCCATCTATCTTAATAAATAAACAGAGCAGGTCTGGTGACAGATATCTGATCTGATGAAAAGTTCCATAATTCCTTTAATGTTGTGGAGTATTTTTCACTCCTTATTGGCTAAATGCAACTCCATGGAATTTAAGGCAATGCAAAAATTTGATATCTCATCTGGGCAATGACACATTGCTGGGAAATGGCAGAACGTGCTCTGGAAGAGTGTTTCAAGTTCTGTTCTTCAACTGCACAGATCTTTAGAACCAACTTTCTAACGAGATTTATGGCCAGTGTACATTGTCAAGTGGTGACTGTTATGCACCAGCTCCAAGTGTGCTCCAAGCCAGAGGAGATGAAGCTAGCTGAGATTCCCAAGTCATTTAGACTGTGTCCTTGCTGACTATTCTAGCTTCTCATACAAATTTATTGGTATGAGCCAGTATGACTAGCTTAGAGCACCAGCAAGTTTATGTCCAAGTGACAGCCTCTGACCATGAAGACAAGTCCCACATATTGTTTTGCTCAACAGAGCAAATATCTACCCTTGAGGCAGCCTGACAGGGTCTTAGATGCTAAGAAGCACCATGTTAGCAAGGTGCAGAAATATCACTAAACTTCTCAGAAAGGTATTTCAGAAGACACCCATATACTATGGCTGAAAGAATCAGGCTGAATCTGTAATATGGGCAGTAGAGCTTTTCAGGATCCCTTAGTGCAACAAAACTAAGTTCACCTTCCGGTATGGGTGAGATGAGGCCAACTGACAGACCAGGAAGACCTGTCACATGAAGGGGTACAGAAAACTGATGTGGAAGCCAAAAGAGAGGGTCTACCTGTACTGTGTAATGGAGCACAGTATAGAAATTCTCCATGTAGCTATTGGAATAAGATGGTGGGCTTTACCTATTTTACTATCTTGCTCTTGTGCTGCATTTCTTTCTCATTGTTGTTCTTCTATTTTTCTCAAGTGTTGTTTTACTATATACCCCTATGTTTGTCCCTAAGGTTCTTATTTTACAAGCCTACAAGTTATCATGTTTGATAACACCAGTTTAGCGCGTCCTTATTGTACACATTTTCCCATAGCAATAGTGTGGCAGCACTTAGATGGTTTTGAGACACTAACCAGTATCTCTATATCTTATTTTCCTCCTCTTCCTCTCTAGTCTTCCTTTTTATCATCCACGATACCTGCTTTCAATCTTCTATATCAGTTTACCTTGTTTTTCTGACAGGGACTGTCTGTGTTTGTGGCTGACAATGGCTAAGATCACAGATCTCATTATGCAAATATTAAGTAATAAATAGTAAGTAATAAATAAAATTACATAAGGAAAATGTCAAAAAACAACAATTCAATTCTTCTTTTTGCAATGGTCTTGAAAAGACACAGAACCTTTTGTAGGAATATTTTTCTTGAAGCATCAAGACCACTTTCTTTATGTTTCTTGGGAGTGAGATAAAGAGATGTTTTGTTTTCAAGACGAAAAATATCAGCCATGAAGTAATCTACTGACTAGATCTTGCCTTTCAAAGATAAGAAAGACTGATTAAATTGTCTCTTCCATCTCATTGGGTAAGAAAGACTGATTAAATTGTCTCTTCCATCTCATTGGGAAGATTCAGTAACGTTACTCTATAAGACACACCATTACATAGCCTGTGACATCTTTGGGTTGTGTCAGTATTCAGTAAAATCTGGACAGAAAATCCACTGACTGCAATGTGAATCTTGTCGCAGATTTCAGTGGGCTTGAAGTTAGGTATCACATGAATAGTGAGACTTACATTTAAGACTGCCCCAAAACTGAGTACTTCAAATCATGTCAGTGGTTTTATTTAAGCAACAAATGGCAGGAAATACAGACCAAAAAATGACATAATGGGACAACTGTAAATACTTAGAAGAGTTAAGTCCTTCAATGCTTTAAAGTGACTTTGTAACTATGACCTTTGCAGAAATGATGCAGTATAATGTTCCTGGACAGTGAAATGCTAGAGCATGATTTCTTATTCCAGAGTTGAAAATGCACACAACAGAAAATATCAATCTTAAATCAAGCAGACTGCACCCATTTGTGTATGATGTCCAGCTAAGTTACTTCAAATGATTGGCAGACAGAGTTTACAGCCAAATCTCTTATAACCAGCAATTTATTTTCAGTCCACAGAACTTCCAAACTGCTCTGTGATTCAGATTGTCCACACATGATTTGTTTCAATACAAGTGCATTCGATAGTTCAAACTTACAAAGAAAAGACTGGCAATAATGATGTTCTTCAGTAGCTCTTTTGAGAAACTTCAAAACAATGACCTGTAATTGTAGATGAAGAAATGTTGTGATTTCTCAGCAGAAGGGCATTTCTTCAAGTGGAATATCTGCAACAAAAGCCTTTATATAATTCTTTAGAGTAGTGGTGAAGGAGATGGTAGGAAGTATAAGAATCTTCATGCAGGGCATGCAAAAACAGCTACTGGTAGGAAAAGGAGACATCTATCTTCCCTCCTTGAACAGCAGGAAGCAACGTGAGTGAGAAGAAATTGGATGGCTGCAAGAGTTGATTCGGTGCCACACAAAGGAGCTGTGTGGAGTTCACTGTCTCCTTCCAGTATCATAGCCCTTGGAAAGGTGAGGTTCCATTCTATACCCTACTTAGGATGATGATTAGCAAGACTAATAATAACAGAAATATAAATAATGAAGTAGTGGAAGGACCCACCTCTGACAGCATGTCTGCAGGAAATGAGCCAATTTATTTGGGTCAGGCTGTGAAGCAATAGAGAATAATTGGTATTTCAGTTCTAATAGTGAGCAACACTGCAAATAAACTCTGAGGATATTGACTAATCAGTAAATGAGGAAATGGGGGAAGACACTGTCCTCCTTTGCAGTTTAAATAGTCTTTCCTTTGTTTAATTAAGCTGTAGAGGTTAGGTTCACAGAAGCACCTTGAAGCCCGTCAAGTTTGCCCTAATGACCACTGAATCCAAAATTTCACAAAATTCTTGCTTAGCCAATGTCTGGTCATACAGTCATAAGATAAGATTGAATGGTTGGAAAAAAAACAGGCCAGGAGAACAAGAAACAGAAAACTTTTTTCAGAAGCACTCTGCAGAAACTGGTCCAGTGTTAAAAAAAAAAAATTGCTTCCCCAGTTCCAGTCCAGGCTCCGCAAATTTGTAAATACATTTTGTTTTGTTTTATTTTTTTAACAGCAAAGCTTGAACAGACTTCACTTATGCTGCAAGATTACCATACCTCCCTCCAACCCAAAAATGTGCAATTGCATTACCTCAGTAACATTCTTACATTTATACCTAGCACAGACTTATATTAGCACAAGAGAGTGTGTTAATGACGTGACATTGATTCATCCTCATATCTGTTATGGTGAGAACACTGGTAAAGTTTGTCTCTGCAGGCAACGAACCAAAAAGACCTGCCCATTTGTTTCCACATGAACATACTCTATATGTTATGATAGCCACTTTGGAACCAGAGGTAAACACAGAGCTAACAATTAACAGTAAAATAGTGTAAACAGTAGCTTTAGGTGGGTTTTGTCTTCCAAATATTTGCATTTTAAGGTTTTATAGATGAAGATCAAACTCAAGCTAAATGACCTACATTTAATGTTCAAAATTAAACAATATTTGTAAAGGTTCAAATCCTTGTTTTGATTTAAAGGTTAACTTATAATGCAAACTTGCATAGCTTCTGTTAATCATATGATGCATATTAAAATGTAGGAGCTTGTCTAAGAATGACGTAAAAGCCATTTCCCCAGACTGGAAATTCTGGTCCAGGCAATGCTTGTATTTGTAATACAAACATACTAACAGGCCAGAAAAAGACTACAGATACCCTCCTTTGGAGAATTACTTCATTTGTTAATATGAGCAAGAACTAGGCCTTTATTAAGTGTAGATAGGTCCAAGAGAGACAGTTTTCTGCCTTGAGTTTACACATGAAAATCTACTTAAAGTTTAAAGTTGCTGATCTACTTTCCTCCCAAAAGAAGATAAGTGATAGAAGTATCTCATTCCCTTAACACATGAAGTCATCTCTTCTGGTAAGTAATCTGGTGAGTTTCCTGTTTAGTGCCCAAATAATCATTTATTTAAACTTGTGTGATTGCAGTCTAAAAACTCTAAAATTGCCAGCTTGGTTATTTTGGCAATGTTAAGACCCCACCTGTACCATCTGGTAATCATTTACAGTATCATTAAAAACTATGAAGAGCTGATGTTGTAACTTTGAAAGAAAACAAAACAAAAAAAAAAAAAAAAAGGAGGGGGTGCATCACTGAAAACAAACAAACAAAAAAAAAATCATGTTGATAAATGGGAAGAATGGTCTGAAATCAATAACAGGAAATTCAATAGAGACGAGTGTGAAGTACTACACTCGAGACTTGTCTACACAAGCAGGTTAGTACAGCAAGCTAAAACATGAATTTGCAGTATACTTGCTGCTACATACTAACTTCGTGCTGACACTTGCTAAGCACTAAATACAGCACTGTGTGATGCTGTTTACTCCACATGTTGCACAGAGCTGGCATTAGTGCAGGCTACAAGTATCCACAGGGGAATCTGGCAGAGAGAAGCCAGTATGCTGTAGATTTGTACCCCATCCTACTGTGATTTACCAGTGTAAATAATCCCTTAGACAGAAAAGTCAAATGCACAAATACAAAATGTGGATTTACAGGTTAGACCACATTACCGCATAAGAAAGTTATATTATAGTCAGTGTAGAAAGAACAGCAAGCAGTCAGTGACAAATGATGAAAAATAACTGTGGTTTTAGTATTACACACAACACTACTGCTAGTAAATAGATAGAAGTAGAAAAGAATTTTTCATATTGTGTTTTCCTTACTGTTGATAAGGCTTCAGCCAGAATAGACTGGTTTCTTTGGTCAACCTAACAAAGGGAAACCTTTGAGTTGACTGCATTTCTCTTCCACAAAGACAGCAGATGGAAAAGACATAAAACTGGAAGATGAAGAATCAATGTCCGCTAAGAAAAATGTGGAGAGCAGGATTAAATTATGCTTACCCAAATATTTAACCCAAATAAATTAAAAGTTCTGTTTATTTGCAAATTTGAAATGTGAAAGTGGAAATTATGATAACAAAGTTAATTGCCTTATCTTGGCAACTAGTTATCAGATGTTTAATGACATATAAGAAAAGCAAAGGAAAGGCAATATAAGGACTTTTTGAAAACATTAGTATTTGGTGGAGAATGAGAGATAGTAGAAGGAATAGAATAAGCCTACAGGTTAGCATTGCAACTGTATGTTAGTCTGCTAAATAGAAACATAGAAAAATAGGAGGAAAATAAATGGAAATAGTGTGTATTTACTATAAATGGTGTGAGATTATTTTACTGATTTGTTCTACCTCCAAACAAATCAGTCTGCCTTCCAGTGGTATTTAGACATTTAAAAGCATCATTCTATACTGTAGTTCCCAGCCCCCTGAATAAAATGCCCATTTATTTTTAACGCAAACTTAAATCTTTACCTAAGGATTAATTACAAGTACCACTACAGTTTGTTAATTTGCATTTCTAAATAAGTTAATACAATCATGTCTTTAGCTCAACTTTAGTAAAATACATAACTATATCTCATCTGATCCTATGTGCAAAACAAAGTAACATGGACCACTATTTGCATGTGATTTAAAACAAGCAAAATAACTGAACAAAAGGTAGAGTAAGAAAAAACACAGGTGAAGAGGAAGGGTAATATAATAGGCACACACACGCAAAAAAAAAAAAAAAAAAAAAAAACAGTCAGGAGTGTTAACCATAAACCATTATAATTTGACAACACAACAGCAATCTAAAAATAGGTCTAAGTAATTTCTAAGTTCGCTGGGTGGTTCATGCACTTGTGAGGTTAAAAATGTGTTAGAAAGAGGCCTAAAGAGGTAAAGCAGCAGAAAATAGCATAAGAAAAAAGCTACTTAGGCATCTGAAGACTACTAGTTCAAAACTCAAATGGTGACTGAGAAAGACCACTGGAAAGCAATATAACTAAGGCTTGCCATTTTTATTAGAATTAATGGTGGAAAACTCATTAGAAGTCATTTTTTACAGTTTGAGACTTGAGAGAGACCGTTGAAACTATGCACATGGAGGAATTTCTTTAAAAAATAAAAGATGAGGCCCTCTATCTTTGGGATTCTAACTGACGTCCTGAATTCATTTGTAGTGTTTAACTGCAAGAGATGTTGAGGAAATAAGATTTGTTCTAAAAAGATGAACAGAGTTATTTTGGAATGGTTAATGAAAGACAACCGTACAGATAATATTTATGCAAGCTAGATTGAGAAAATTTGTGTGATTCCTATGAACAAAAGAAATGCATGCTTTTAACTCAAAATGAGCAAAAGCTTTCTGCAGGGATCTAAATTAAATACTAGCTTAATCTGTGGGGAAAAAAGTAAAGACTTGCTTTATACTTCCAGAGAAATGTTAGAAAATTAGAAAATAATACTTCCCATGCTACAGAGAGATATTATGTAAAAAAATGTTTTTTCACTGTAAGAGTTTTGATCATGGCCAATACGTAAGATGTTGGTATGCAGAGAAGAGAGTATTATCCCAAAATAGGGGTGGAGTTACTACTGAAAAACACTATTGATCTCTGAGAAAAACACAGTCCAAAGTTTGCAACAAATCGAGTTAATTACTCTTGTTTTCTGAAGGACTAGAACTAACATTAAATTTCATTAACTAAAGGTTTCCATTAATTGCTTTCAAGTCATGGAAGACCCATTCAGGAATTTCCTTGTTAAAGTCTCATTGACACACAGATTGTGGCTACTGAATGCCTGCATTTTTAACCAAGAATAACTTACATGTCATTAAGAAAATAAAGACAATAGACTTAATATGACATACCTATATACCAGTCCCTTTCAAACAGTTATGAATGAACATCACACTTGGAGGGCTAAAATGAAAAACTGCTACGTAAATGCCTTTCCTAGAGCTTTGCATTAAAAATGAATTTATTATTATTATTATTAATAATAATAATAATAATATAATTTCATAGAATCATAGAATATCCCAAGTTGGAAGGGACCCATAAGGATCATATTGTTATTATTATGATGATGATGAAGAAGAAGAAGAAGAAGAAGAAGAAGAAGAAGAAGAAGAAGAAGAAGAAGAAGAAGAAGAAGAAGAAGAAGAAGAAGAAGAAGAACAAGAAGAAGAACAAGAAGAAGAAGAAGAACAAGAAGAAGAAGAACAAGAAAGAAGAAGAACAAGAAGAACAAGAAGAACAAGAAGAACAAGAACAAGAAGAACAAGAACAAGAACAAGAACAAGAACAAACTATCATGACATCAAGATCACCACAGTCCCTATGAGTCAAACTTTATTATTTCTGTTTTTTTCACCATCAGCAATAATTGTTCTGTAATCTAAGTGTAGGTGGCAAAATGGAACTTAGTCTGTTGTCTGTTGATGATAAAACCCACTTGATTTCATGAGGAATATTACATATGTCTTAAAACTCCTATATAGATTTCTGCTCAAAAGTGGTGTTATTAGACATTTTTCTCACTATAATTATTGAAAATATATCTCTCAAAACTAGAGAGGGACTTATCATATATCTAAACAGAATATCCCCACACATAATAGTGGGCAGAGAAACTGAGCAAAATAATGTTTTATGTATAGATTCAGTATATTTGAGGTAAAGACATACTTTATAACTTGATTTTTGAATGTTTGCATTTTTATACCATAGCTTTATTAGTACTAATTTAGTACCAGGTGTTATAAATCACTTACCTTAAACAATTTCTCACTACTGAACAAAACACAATTATGTCCCCGTGGTATAAAATACTTTTTTGTTTGTTTTTGTTTTTGCTTTTGTTTTCTTCAGCAGTGTTTAAAGTACTAACAGAAGTGAAAGATTGTTGTTACATCTAAAGATTCACTGGCACCAAATTGTCTCCTTGTGTTATAGCCTCAGTCTTGGCAAGGTTCAGATCTTCTTAAGGAGAGCAGGGTTGGAAGGCTGAGGCCATTCGTGAGTACCTGATAACAAAGCAGTAATATTATCTTCACTGGTCTACATGCAACCCCCCTACACAAAGTTAAATACAATATTTAGCAAAATTTACCATCCGATCAGTCCAGAATATTTGGAGGGAGCATGTTGCAATTGTTGGAACTTCTTTGCAAAAATTTCCATCTTTATTTCCAGGACCTCCCTGCTCTATGACTAAACAAAGTACTTACTTCCACCCAAGAAATTCAAAGATACTTCAAAAATATGGCATGATAAAAATCACCACACTATTGGACATTGTAAGAATTAATATGACTTTTTATTCATTTTCCATATCTTACCTCATTTAGGTTGCCTGTTTCTTATAGTCTTTTGCATCTTATTTTAAATTTGCAGTGACCTAAATGAGGAATTGAATGTCTCATGCTATTTATGCATTTGCCAATTCTAGATTAACTTAACTCTCTAGGATGAACAGATTTGTAAGTACACTGGTCTTTCCCCAGGAATGCAGTAGTTCTTCCATAAAAATGGACAAAGTATCTTACTTTTTGGAATGGCTAATTTTCACAACTTCACCAGTGTATTTCACCTTTATGATTTTTTTTGGTCCCTCTACTTCCCATTACCAACAGACAGAAATTCATTTCAAAGATCACTAAAGCCTTCCTCATAGCAATACCTCTACTTGCTATAGGGCTGAGGTACACTTTGAACAAGGAATAGACCTCACACAGGCTCCACCTTCTCAAATCTTATCTTTGACAATGGGACTGAAGCTCTCAGAAATAAATTTCATGTGAGTCATTGGTTTGCTCCTGATCTAAAGTGCACCTTAAAAAACAAACAAATGGTTTAAAATGTGTACCATGCAGTGTACATCAGCCTAAGCTGAAGTAGGGACCTAAGCCCTTTGAACAGAATTAAAATATAAACAAAATTTAAAAAAAATAAAAAATAAAATTAAAATCACAGAAATATTAACATTCCAATGAGAAAACAAACTTCACAAAACAAAGTGATCTCTTAGTTTGGGTAATGACAGAATTTCAGCCAATTCATAGGGATTTTACAAATTAAAAAAAAAAAAAAAAAAAAACAATGTAAAGATTTTATTTTACCTATATGGTTCACCAACCCTTTTTGAGAGATCATGCTATGTGTATTAGACTATATTACCAGGTGTGTACTACCTAAGTGAACGTAATATTTCCAAAGTCCTGCAACTTATTGCACTATTTAAAGTGATTTTAATCTTAATGAGCGCTCCTTTCACAATCAGCAACAAGTGTTAAACTTATCCATAGATACTGACTTTCTCAAATTTATCTAGAAAAATAATTCATATGTGAATTTTAGCATAGGTTCAGTAAGACTGCCAATTCCTTATTAATAGGAAAAAAAAAAGTTTTATTAGGCAGTAGTCTGTGCTTCCAGTGTCAGATACTTATGGGTATAGTACTTATACATTAAAGCAGTAACAGGGAAAATCACCAAAGGACTTTATTATGCATTATAATCAAGGTTTCAGCTTTTGAATACTCGTACAAAGTGATCCTGTTACTTCACTTCTCATGAATTTCAGACAGATATATTGGGATCAGAAGTTTTGAAAAGGGTCAAGAATGCTTATATTTCATTGACATATACAGAAGCATTGAAAAATAGTACTTTTTTTGAGAACTGTTCATACTTTTTAAAAAACTAATTTCATAAATTTATACACATATGATTTACAAGACATCTGCAGTACACTGTTTTGAAAATTGGGAGTTCTTTGCATCAAAACTCTTTCTGAGTATGTAAAGTAGCTACATATTTCTGTATTATAACGAAGTTCTTTGATGCTGCCATTTAAGGTCTTTGGAATGGTAGACACATAGTTACATATGGTTCAGGTGGTGAAGAGTAATTCTTTAGATGAGATGCCTAAGCTTTAGGTAGCTCTTGCTGTCCAAGTAAAAGCAGCTGTAACCCTTGTTTTCATCCACAGTCTTTGAACACACAGTTTTCAGATCAGTCTGTGAAATTGCTATAGGATTCTATGTTACAGCATAGGAGTCAGAGAACGTATGAAGATGCAATGATTTAATCACAGTAACACTGCACTCCAAGTAAACACCTTAGTGTAGCATTACTTAAATCTCTAGGCCAATTTATACCAGAACACTGCAAGACTTCCATTCTGATCTCCTACAGATGGAGTCTGAATATTACTTAGTTCAAAGGTATAGTGAATTTCAGCAGTTTCTGGCATCATACTTTTTATGTAAGGGAAACTTTGAAAGATAAGAGTTTTTGTAAACATGAACTTACTATTTTGCTTACTATCCATGCAAACATGGGGAAAAAGGAAGAAAGGGATAATACATTATGAGTGACTTCATACGGAGGGAAGTATTTTCTGTCCTGTGCTGAACTATTTTGATATAATTAACAAGTTAATGTCTTTCAGCTTTTTAGTACTGTTTAGAACTTTGATCTGGGATAACTGCAGTGTAAAACCACCTGTTTCTTGTATCCCAGATTCCTTGTCTCAAAACACAGATGACGATATATAAGTTCTATTACTGATCCACCCAAGGCAAGTTTAATATATTGATCTTTACTCAAATGACTGATCCATGTACTTTTGCAACATGAATAATTGGTTTCATTAAAATATCCACATTTGTGACCTCTCTATGCAGTGAAAATAAGACACAAAGCATGCTTTAAATTAAAAAAAAAAAAAAAGCACTTTTTTCATCTCTTAAAAATTACTACCTCAACCTTCTTTAATCCTAAAAATATACCTTTAGAGCTATACATCTTTATTATGTCTAGAAATGGTGAGCTATAGTGAGGCAACATTTGCCTGACCTAGGGTTCTATTAAGGCATTGTTCATGTACAAGATCCAGATACCCTTATGTACATTGTTTAAGTGAATTAAATACATTTATGCTTACTGAATTCCTTTCTCACCTAGAAAAACCAATTTCTTTCAAACAGAAAATATTTCCCAAAGAGACTGAAAGAACTGTAATGAACTAACAGCTAATACCACATTATATGTTATGATATTAGATCACTGTTTCACAGATAACCAAAAAAACTCTTCCAAGTTCAAGCTCAAGAGGATTTATGAGGAACAGCAAGTTATTCTAAGGCTTAAGACTAAAAAATATCATGAGTGGCTGTGACAGAGGCAGATAAAGTACCAGCTACCATAATCGGAAGAATCAGAACCATTACATGATGAATGATCCCATTGTGTATTGATGCTTCTGGAAATGTTGGTATACATATATATAATTATATATATATATATATTTATATATATGATCACAATATAAATACTTCATGTTTTTTATGTTTTTTTTTTAAATAATAATAATAACAAAGCTGTACCAGTAGTAGTCATTCACATCCACTTTTCAGAAATATAAATGAGAAATCACACGTGTAATGCTCAGTCGTAATATAGATTGCTAATCATATTTAGCACTGGAATTCTTATACTATTAAATGAAAATTAGCACCCTATTGAACTAAATAGTAAAATCCCAGTGATTTCAATGGAGCCAAGATTTTACTCTTAGTCATAGCACAAATTACTTGTGTGTTTTATGTCCAGAATAATTACTTTCCATAGAGCACAAATGAGGAAACATTACTCATATAATCACAGAGCCTGTCAAAGAAAAATAAATAAATAAATATACTGTAGCTCAGCATATTCCTGAATGAGATCAGAATCTGGACTGTATGGCTTGGACCATTTCTTTCTCCAAATCTAAATAAGATCCAGCATCACAAGGTTGTTTTGGGAAAAGTCACAAATAATGAAGAAATAATTCCCACAAGCATATTGGTTCGAAGGAGCCAAAGCATTAATAATATGTAAGTCTCCTCTCCTACTTGTACATCATTGGAAAATATATACTTGTCAGTAAAGTTATCCATTTGCTTTGTTTCATTCTCATGTTCAAGTTCTGCATGTTTCAGCAACAGAGGTCCACAACTGGAAGTTGTTTCAACTTCTTACTTCTTGAAATATTGATAGAGTGTTTATTGGGACTTTGGAGAAGTTGCTCATGATATTGTGCATATTTGGAAGCTGACCCATATCTGCTTTCACAGCTTTGACAGAAGAGCAGAACCAGGGGACAAGGATGGGTGGGGGAAGGAAGCATTGCCAGGAAGTATAATTCTGAAATGCTGAGTTCTTCTTTGGGCAGCCTTCTTTTAGGGATGGACTTGTTATAGTTGCTGGTTATCTGGATGGTGGGGGTAAAGTATGCAACCATACACACTAAAAATATAATAAAGACATGAGCTTTTTGTTCATAGGAAGAACATTCCCTCATTCCATAAAAAGGGATCTCTTCATTCCATAAAGAGAGAGCAGTGCCTCAGAGGAGGCTAAATTAAGGCAAAGTTTCCCCACTTCTAAGCAATAATGAATCATTTTAAAAAATGCCCTGCTCCGGTAATTTCTCATCTGAGTGGGGTTTTCCACTCAAGTTATCTAGACCCTTCACAGTAATGATATCTGCTTGATAGGAAAAGGGCCTGAGAAGTTTTTATATCTTCTTCATATATGTCTACATGTATTCACACACACACGCACTCACGTGTATATGTACCCACACAAACATGCCCTCACACAGAGTTATAAATATATATATGTACATATGCAAAGAGACAAGACTGAAAACCATGTCAAATGTGGAGTATTACCCACTTTTCAGAACCATTTATACTACTATCTACACAATACATATTGAAACTCAACTTTAAGATGTTTTATTTTTATGTACATTTTTTTGTTTGTTTGTTTGTTTTTTGTCTGGAAATAAAATATCTAAATACAGACAGATTGTAATGTTGTATATGTATAGCTTTCAACAATACTTTAGCTGAATAAATGCTTTGTACATAGTTCTGTCTTTTAATGGAGTTTACAGCTACATTGATAAAATGGATTCCTCATTTCCTTGATTGTTTTTAACCAATAACAAGCAGAGAGACAATTACAAGTTAATATTAATAAGCAGCTCAAATAACACTGGTTAAATTATGTACAATACAAACCATTCATACAAATGAAGACTAGGATATTGAATTTGTTACAATATTTTATAATAAAGATAAGACAGCCACTTATAACTTACATGTTCTCCTCCAGGCATCTTCCTTCCTAGTGATCAGTTGAAGGGTTTTAAAACAGCTTAGCTTGCCTAAACTCAACCAGGTTTAAAGAATCAGAGCATAAAGAGTCAGAGAAACATGAAACCAGAATGTCTGCCCACATGTAAATTCCAAATGTTTGCCCATCTTTACTAGTAACAGGCTCGTTCCATGGAAAAAGAGCCACCTAACGCCACCTCGAATGTGCCTACTGTATGCTGGAAAAAAGTCACGATGTTTTGTTGTGTTCATATAATAAGGAATACTGAACGCTAGACACACATTTCTCCCATTTTAACAAGTATTTACTCCTACAGTATTATTTACCAGTACAGCTACTCCAAGCAGTAGAATGTGTGAGTGGGGATTATTGGTTGGCATGTATTCAAAGGACTATCAAAGAGATTTCCATAACAGTCTGTGTTAGAAACCATTCTCTGTCTAGTTAATCCATTTTACTTGATGATAGGTTATCTTGAAACCTTAGATATCAGACAATGAAATCTCCCTTAACAGGAATCTCAATAGATGTGAGCTGAAAAGAGTGTGTGTCTCTGTGTACGTGTATGGTTTTATTTTAAATCCATAGTGATTTACAACTAGATTGATACATGGAGCTGACTGGGTAAAAATTACATTAGATTGTTTTCCACTAACATATTTGCAGCCATTTGACATCAGCAGCAGCAGGTAGACACATTCCAGGCAATAGATGTGGCCTTCCTCCTTGAGGTTACAGCCCTGTCATATGACCTTTTTTATTCCTCAGGCTTC
Organism: Anser brachyrhynchus; assembly: GCF_964034855.1. NCBI lineage: Eukaryota > Metazoa > Chordata > Aves > Anseriformes > Anatidae > Anser > Anser brachyrhynchus. The sequence goes on along the minus strand of NC_137695.1, from coordinate 28,197,801 downwards.
AGTCTCAGATACGTGTTCATCCTCACCCTGAAGGGAAGTAGGGTGTGTCACTGTGGTAGTTGTAATCAGGACACACCTTCTGTACTAGTTTATAATCTGTACTATAAAAGGAAATGTAAATACAGATTACTTTAAAGGGCTTGGAGCAGAGCCATGACACATGGCTCTGGGTCTGCTCCTGATAACAGGTTTTTGAAGGGTCATAGTTGCAGAGTGTGTTCTTGGTAGCCTTGTCAACCTTTTCGTACTCAATTCGACAGTTAAAGGACTTGGAATCTTTGGCATCAATCACTGTCTGTTGTGCCAAGTCAAATTCCACTATTTTTGTAGGGGGCACTAGGCTCACAGATACATTCCCTTGACCAGTGGAGTTATGCCTGAAGTAAACGCTAAACGTCCCATTGCCATGGTCAACAATTTTCCCTGTTATTAACAGATTTAGCTTCACAGTCTTGATGTTGGAATGAAAATCGCCCCAGCCAAACATTTTCTTAAATTTCCCAGTCTTGACAATGGGCCGTCTCTTTGCTCTGGGCCGAGGCTCTTGCAGGTCTGTGGAGTTCCTCAGCCAGTCCCAGAGATCTTGCTCAGAATAAGTTTCTGGGGCATCATATCGCAGGTCCAAATCTGTATCATTTTCCTTTCCACGAAAAGTCTGTGACAGCAGTCGGCTGATGGACAAGTCTTTGTTACTTTCTGTCCATATGTGCTTTAGTGTGGATTTGGAGCTTCCTGATTTTAGAAGTTCTGTTTTTCCTCCGTTTGTTAAATTTGCACAGGTAACCTGAAAAATAATGAAGAGAAGAAGAAAGAAAGGATATGTTGAGATATGTAATACAAAATCCATCATTTCCACATGATACAATGAGCAAATTTCAAAATCATAAGAATTTATGGGGGGGAAATAATTATATTCTCTGTACTCGGGTAAAACAAAACATAAATGTCTCTTATCCACTTCTTTCCAAGTAGTTATTATTTAATTCTTTTTTGGCAATCTTTTACACTGGTCTTCAGAATTAATTCTGACCATTCATTTAATTCTTCAGCCTGTAAGTCACCTCTGTTATGATGCCTTTAAGTGATGAGTAAGTAATGAAATACTGCAAAAACTAAGATACACAGCCATGTCATCCTCCACTGTGTATGGGGCTTTCACTGGCCACTTCTCATCTCAGAGTGAAGTACTCTTGCTTGAATGTTCTCTCTGCATAGTGGATGTGTTTTCCACCATCAGAGGCAAATCCATTTTTCTTTGCTGCCCCTGGAGTTCACTGTCAAGGTCCTGTCTTGCTGGTGCCAACTTGACCATGTTCAGAGTCCATGTTATTATAAAACAAGTAATAGCAATATAATTTTCCTCCTTTTATAAGAACACATTGGTCTGTAGCCTTGACTGGGACCTTCAGTAACAACTGAAGAATAAATAATGGGATGAAAGTTTTAATGAGTTGCTTTGACAGCAATAAACATACTGTAAGTTTTACCTCAATTAATGCAAGAGGAGTCACACTCATGCTCCTTTACAGATTAACTACTGATTTGCCTTGTCTGTATCTAGTATGACATGTATTTCTCCTTCCTCACTCGACTTCTTTCTTCACACCTTCCTCCCCAAACCAGTGGTCTCTGCAAGACAGAGAGCCATTTGCATATTTTCAAGAAAAATATGGCCACCTATCTGAGAGTAGTAATAAAAAGAAATCTTAAAAATCACATTTTTATTTTGAGAGAGAGAGAGAGAGAGAGAGAGAGAGAAAAAACCCTGCACCGAGATCCTAAAAATCATAAACCTCAGAGACTGTTTTTCACAGAATTCAGTGTCAGAACAATTTTACCTCATTTATTTTCTATTTGCCTTGTTTGTGTGGAAAACAGAGAACAGATGCAGCTTTACACCTGTCTGACGCAGCACTGATGGAGAGCTCTGATGGAAGGTAGAAGGGATAGCTAGAATTGGCTGGGGACGGCAGGTTGACAGGAAGAAACCTACAAACTTTTCCCTTAAAAACACACAAGACATGCTGCCACATTTTTTAATATTTGAACTGGTCTGAAGAAGCCATTGAGTTTCTTATTTCCCTTTCCATGGCTACATAGCACATTCTGAAAATGTTTGCTTTATGACTCTTGTGTTCTGGCACTGAGTTACACGCTTCTTTCATATCTTCAGTTATATCTTTCTCTTCACTTAAAAATGAATTAGGTGTATTCCCAATCCAAGAAACACAATGGAAAACAGCTAGTATTTAAATTATTTAAGCCATGGCCCCTTCTTACTGGTACAACTGCAAGTATATGTCACAGAGGTTATCTATTACATGGCCTTTTCATTTCTTAACAATCATGGAATTGAAGCATATTTTCAACACTCTTTCAAGGTCAGTTGAAGGCATACACATAAAATCAGTTTAAGCTTTCTCAACACCCTAATCAGATACGAGGTATGCCTCCAAACTTTTACAGTAAACAAGTAGGTAAACAATTCTGTCACATCCCTTACTATACCTCCTCAGTGCACTTCAGGTTGAGGGGACAGTAACAATAATAGATAAAATATGGGTTTTCTATAAGATCTCGCCAAAGGGATGACTTTCTCCTCCTTTGTACTGAAGGAAGGATAAACATACTCTAGAATTTTGATAGACAGTTTGTAGATGCATTTTAGCATCAACACAGTGAGCCAGGAGAGAAGCTGTAATGAAATGCACTGATTGTGTGATGGTTAATGAAGCAGCAATGAAGATGTCACAGGGAGAGAGAAAGAGACTCAGAATGTAATTTTGCAGTGGCATATGGGGAAGGAGTGCAAAATAAGAGGAGAAATGTGGTTAAAAGAAAAAATGTGCCTCTCTAGTAAGAATCTGTCAACCTGGTACGAGTCTAGCAGTTAGCTAGCAGAGCTAATATACCTGCAATCTGTAGGTAGGACACAGATTGCTAGCCACTGTATATTTCTTTCCTTAGAGCTTGCTTTTCCTTTGTTTTGCTTTCTGCATCCAAGGATTTACATTTCATAGGATTATACTACAAGTTCCATGTAACAAGATGTAACAGTATAAAAACTACTTAAAAAGAAGGTCTGCTTTTTTCAGCTGTGTAAAACTAAATGCTGAGGAAAAGAAGTATTTTCTGAAAGAGTTGCTGACTGATCCAATATATTTGTGTTCTTGAAAGGCAGTATATTTGATGGAAATGGATGATTCAAATCCCATGCATGCTGTACTGCTTCATACCTGACCTAACAAATACAATTGATTGTTACTGTCATTGATTTTGTAATACCTAAAAGGCTTCTGGTCATGCAGTTAGCCCTGAGACCTCTACGATTTTCAGTGTGGGTAACTGTCTGCTTCCATGATTAAAGGCCTGAACCTGCCCTCCCTAGTCAAGTGTGTATGTAAGCACTGGAAAAAAACAGCCCATGAGGGTTAATAAAAAAGCTCTAGAATTCATTGCTCTTCACTAACATTTTCCAGCCAACTGCATTTTCATATACTGTTAGTCTACTATGTACTATAGAAAGTAGCTATATGTATCCTCAGAGACTTGCACACCCAATAATACAGAGCATTGCTGCGTAATAGAATTTCTGCAAATGCAGCAGTTATTTTCACATGAACTAATCTACGATTTTCTTCTCTCTCTCTTCTTTCCAACCATAAGTCGGCAATAATACAAGAAAGATTGTACAGATCCATGAGATTTTGCACTTACTCATACAAAAAACAGCTTAGACCCATTTTAGCAAGGCATGAAAAAAAGTGTTGATTGAAAATGTCTGATAGAGTTGAAACACTGAGCATCCAAAATTCTATGGTGGCTTTTGTGTTCTTCTTTGAGTATACATGTATATAATTCAGAAACATGCAGCTGCTCCCTTACCAACTAATTCACCGTAACAAGAGTTGTCTTCTCTTCCAAAGCCAACTGTCACTCCCAAACTGAAATGCCTTGCCCTGGATTATTTACCTTCTTTACAATAACAGTTCACTGGAATTGTTCAAGTCTATACAGGATTGGGATGAGTATGGGTATTTTTCTCTATATTTAGATTATATAAATTTATGGAGTTGACAAGTAACACATTTCACTGTACAAAAATAAGTGCTATTTCAGTTTCTGTTGGTTGAAGTGTTCGGGGTCCAGACTTTTACAATGTATATGGAACTTTCTATGGTAGTCTCCCAGTCTTCATTGGTAGCTTTAAGATTTATTCTGATGAAGTAACAATGATAAAATACACATGAACGTTGAAAAATTTAGCCCAGTACAGTGCAATATATCAATGTTGTAAAAGGGCTGAGGAGGGGTATTTCCTATGCCAGCATACCTAGAAGTGAGTGATTATGATGTCAGCAGTGTACATATAGAACAAGAGTAAAGACAAAAAAATATGGGAATACTTGGCCAATACTACAGATGTCACTGGAAAAGCACTCACTAAGACTAGGAGACTGACCTTTTGTTCCAGTCTTGTATTTTTAATGGAAAGTACAAATTTCCACTGCCTAGTAACGCTTACTGATCTCAAAAAAAAAAGGCACAGGAAACTGATCGCCTGGTAACTTTTTCAATGAATGACAAATTGCTATCCCATTCTTCTTGTGTTTCTAGGCAAAAGCAAAGACACTGGGCACAATATACCAAAGCATCAGTAAAAAAAAAAAAAAAAGAAAAAAAAAAAAAAATTGATCCATAATTTAGTTTTTGTCCCATTAAAATAGAATATTCCATTCATTCTGTATCCTCCTTTTTGAGGCTGAAGAAATTTTCATGATGAACTTTAGCTTCATTAGATGTGTTTTAACGAATATGTGTAGCTCATTTAGGACTTCCTAAAGGATAGGTAGTTGTCTCAAAAAGCTTGATGTTCTCTTTCAAGACTAAACTCTGAATGTTTAGTCAGGTCAAATTTAAATATTTGAAACAGAGAAAACAAAGTTGGAAAGTCATATCAGGAAGCCATCAAGGTCTCAAGTGGTGATTTAGTCCCTCTTCTCATCCGAGGTTAAAATATACCATAGCTGTATTAACATTAATTTAAGACTGATAAATCTGAGATTAAAAAAAATAATAATAATTCAAAGAGGTACAGAATGCCACTTGATTTCTCACTCTTTTTATTCTAGCTCTATTACAGTTCATTACCTATAATTACAGTATTGGCTTAGAAATTATGTATTTATTCCTCTGAATGTATGACTACTTGAGGGCAAATGAAAATGTAAACAAACAATCTAATACTCAAGGTAGAAAATCTCTCTCTTCAGGTAAATAACTAATCAAAACCAAGATCATTTTTGCTGGCATAGCACTGTAAGAATTTGGCATCACTGTGTTTGTATGTGCTCTGTATACAAGAATTTGGAATTTTCTTTCTTCTGTCAGATATCTCTGCATTGATAGAACAGTACTGATGTACATAGCTGTAAGCTGGACGATTATCAAGGCAGGATGGCACTCAGAATTTTTTTGCTGAATCTAGTTTTCCTACTTTAATCTTGTTTTATCCTGTTTCTTCCTGTTAGGTGGAGGAAAATCTGGACCTAGTTTACTACACTGCTTTGACCAATTTTTATTCCTATACTTGTGTACATACCATACAAAGTCACTAGTGGCATGGATCTATTTTATCTAATGAATAATTTCCAGATAAGTCAAAGCCAATATTCTACAGATATTTGACCATTCACATAGAAACTGAGAATTAATTTTGATAGAGAAATGTTTGTAACAGAGGGAAATAAAACACAGTGATGGACTTGCAGCTGTTACAAATGATTACAAAAATGATATGTGAGAAAGGGAGGACGAAAGCAGAATACCACACACAGTACTACTTCATATAAACAGAACTCTCTGTTTCTAACTTTCAATTCTTTTTGCTATATGACCAGCAGAGAATAAGCATGTGGACTGGTTGATCAAAATGTGCAAACTCAAATGAATCTGACAAAAGGGGCAGTATGTCTTAATTTACTGTGTCAAAAGAGAACACAGAAATGACTATGCAGGATCAGACCAAAAAGTCATTTAGAAGTGTTCTGCCTCCAAAAACAGCAATGAGAAGCCTCAAGAAGAGCAAGAACAGGTCAAACATATGATAGTCCCTTAGATTCTCCCCAGCTACCAAATATTTTTAGTTTCCTCAGCTATATATTATTTCTCTGTTTTCTTTTTCAGTAACTTTCAGTAGTCCTTTTCTGCACTTTCATGGTAATTTTGAGTAGATTTACCCGAGTTTTCAGAAAAGCTTGCTTCGTGCTATTTCAATTCTGCATATTTCTTGTTTTACTTTTGATATATTCTGTTTGTTTCAAATGACTCTTGCTAGAAAGAAAACATGGCTACCTGACCACAGCTCTTTCACACAACAGAGGTTATGCAGGACCAGAAGCTGATATAAATTCACCTAATGACAGCTGATATAAATTCAGTGAAATTTAATACCATTAAATTTGAGTGCCCGTATCAGTTGATGTCTGATTTGGATCTGACATACAAATAATCAGAGGGTAGTTAGAAAATTCATACCCACAGAAAGATGAGGGCACTAATAAACCAGTGGAGACACTTCTTTATTTGGGGATATTATAATTCTTAAAATATGTTAATCATTAAGTATTAAGATATTGCAATGGGTTGTTCTGCAAAAGAAAAATACTTAAAATAAATTACAGCTTTACAGTGCTCTTTTACACAATGCAAGTTATCTGTTGTAAATAAGTCTGAAAACTAATAAATTTCAAATAATTTTCAATAAATGTAAAGGTGAAGGAACACCTTCAGTGGTTGGTTTCCAATAAGAATACCTCAGAACCGTGATTTTGTTTTAGTTTCATTTCCTCTCCCTTGCATTCATGTTGACTATAGTCACTGCCACAAGCTCTGCGAATGTTAAGAAACAGACTGAAGAAAGGAAGTGGCAGACTGCCACCATAGTTTACAAAAGTCTCAGAACATATTCTGTACTAGCCCAGTTCATGATCTAGAGTGGGAATCATCTCACTTACCACCTCACTTGTATGGAATTTAGGTGGTAGGTACAAGGTATTCTTCTGGGCTTATTGCACAACTAATACAGAGAGAGACACAGAATGAACTACATCATCTACCTCAATTAGCTATTGATGGACCCTCAAGGATTGAATAAATGTCCATCATCTTGTATGCCTCAGGGTATGCAAGAAAACACTGACCTACAGGTCATATTACTTATGAGTTTGCCATGGAGAGAACACAAAGGCTGCAGGCTGGAAGAAGGTCAATGATTGCTCTGTCAGTACCCTTTATGAAATGCTCTAGTCATGTCCAAGTCCACTGCTCCCTATACCATTAAGGAGGGAGGCTAGTGCTATGCTACTTGTACAGCAAGGTGTGCAGGCTTAGAATCATAGAATTATTTACATAGATTTTTTTTTTACATAGATTTACATAGATTACATAGATTACATAGATATTTACATAGAAACATAGAATCATTAATGTTGGAAAAGACCTCACAGATCATCTGGTACAACTGTCCCCCTACTAACAATATTACCCACTAAAACACATCCCTAAGTACCACATCTAACCTTTCCTTAAACATGCCCAAAGACCGTGACTCCGCCACCTCCCTGGGCAACCCATTCCAGTGTTTAATTACTTTTTCTGAGAAGAAATTTCTCATAATTTCCAACCTGAACCTCCCCTGGTGCAACTTGAGTCCATTCCCTCTTGTTCTATTGATAGTTACCTGTGAGAAGAGGCCAACGCCCAGCTCCCCACAGCTTCCTTTCAGGTAGAATCATGGAATCAGAATCATAGAATGGTTTGGGTTGGAAGGGACTTTAAAGATCATCTAGTTCTGAGCCCCCTGTCATGGGCAGGGATGTCACTCACTAGATCAGGCTGCCCAAAGTTCCATCCAACTTGGCCTTAAACACTTTCCATATTCCAATTGAATGTTTGCTAGTATTGTTCCTCCTTTTAGATACAAAAAATTTCCTATACAGAAGTTCCATTTTGGAGGGAGTATAGCTATGTATTATTCTGTTATCTTTGGGGTTTTATTTGACAATACAAATAATTTTCACTGGTGTTTAAGTCTAAAACATAACTCTCCTTGTGTCTTTTTTGTAGACTAGTGACTAGAACAAATGTTTTATACACAGGATTTTTAAAAGTGTTTGGTGATTTAAAGACACAGATTGGCACCTGAAATCCATCAGACAGACTGTGATTATGAAAACATTTCTTCTAACAGCAGTGCCCTAACACATTTTTCTCTTTCTCCTTTCTCTCTGCTTTGCTTCGGCAGTGCTGTCCTCTCAGCTGTGGCAGCACAGCTCATTGTATACTCTTTGTAATGACTTTCTGTTTCCTTTCACAAAATTCCAGAGTGGAAATCAAACTTGAAGTTAAACATTAAGGATTTTCTAAGTGGATGGAGAAACCTGGACACGTTGAACCAGGAACCAAATCCACAGAGTCACAACAGGAAGCCATTAGATATCAGCCCTAAGAAATGTTCTTCCCTTTTTCTGGAAAGCAGAGGTGAATACAGGCACTGCTGTCACTCTTGTCTTTCAGAGATGAGATCTCACTCTTTTTCTTTAAAAATGTAGCTCCCAGAGGAAAAAAATAAAATAAATAAATGCCATTGTCAATTTAAGAGCTTGAGAACACCAGAGTCAAACCAAAAGTCCATCTTGTCTTGTACCATGTATCCAACATTGGTCAAAAGGTGATTTTGCTGGCAAAGAAAACAAAGAGGAAAATATATTAATTCTATCAGAAAATCTTCTCAATCTTAAAATACTTGAAGATCACAGACTTCTGAAGTTGGAATGGTGGTTAAGAATTCAATAACCTTCAACAAATATTACTTATAGGAACTGGCCTGTCTCTCTCTGAAACTCTGAACATCTGAAACAATCTGTGAACAGCAGTTCCACATCTCAAATTCCAATTGTCTGAGGAACCCTCTCCTGGATGCTAAGGACAGGGAGAGCTGTAGAAGTTTAAGGATGGCACTAGGGGAGCTTCCAGGTAAAGAAAATGAAGTGTTGTCTGAGTTAGAGGTACTTCCAGAACTAGGAAGCTCCAAAGGTGATAGTCAACAGAGAGTATAAAAACATGTTGTAACTGTGTTACTTAAATACATTGAAAATGTATGAACTCTCTTTATCAGCCAAATCCTGACCACCACTAAAGTCAACTATAAAACAAGAGTTTTACGGGAAGAACAGAAGGATGAATATAGCAAGATAATATGTAGTTTGCTTTCATTTTCTTGCCTAGTAATATAATTAAGGCAGATTGGATGCTGTTTAGCATGTAAAGCATCGTTTCTCTTTCAAATTAGAAAACATTAAATTATCCCATATAGTAGTCTGTAAACTGAAGGACCAACTGAGTTACAATACACTGTGAAAATCTTCACATTACCATTTTACAGCTGCTTTTTGCCTTAGAATTGCAAGAATTCAGCCCAAATATTTCTAATGGTGGAGATGCAAGTGAAATTATAAAGATTTGGAAAATGATTGAAATATAACTGTATGAAATATCCTATTAACTCTTGCCCTACGTTTTACATTTTTAGAAAGAATTTAAACTAAACTCTTGAAGCCTGCTGCCTATGTTGTCATTAAAGATTTTTTACTTCAGTGGATTATGACTTTTGAAAATTCACCCCAGCTCTGTTCAGCAGGGGATTAAACTTCCATGGAATAAATTAAAGTAGGTTGAAAATGTCTAACAGAGTTTTAAGACCCCTGTATTATACCAGTATCACAGACTGCTGCTAACTTTGAAATGAAAGTCTAGCTAGGTAAATAAATTTTGTCAAGGATCTATTTCTCTCATTCCACATTCCTATAAGCCTTCTTTTATTAATATTGGTTTGCCATTTTCTGAATACATGTAGAAAGTAATATTAAATAAAATTAGATTTAATATGAAAGGCCACAGAGCAACATTTTAATCAAAATTTGCATTGTATTTTTCTTTACATATAACACACTGAAGAAAACTTCCATTTCCATATTGTTACACATATCTTCTAAAGAGAGTGAAAAAGACTGTAATGTGTTCTTCACTAGTTAAATGGAGGATATCCCAGTACTATATCATGTTGTCAAGGTTTTGGCTGGGATGAAGTTAATTTTCTTCGTAGGGGCTCACACAATGCTAAGATTTGGATTTTTGATTAAAAGAGTTGTGATTATACACCAACGCTTTTAGTTGCAGAGCAGTGCTTGCACTGAACCAAGGACTTTTCAGCTTCTCATGCTGCTCTGCCAGCAGGTAGGTTGGGGGTGCATAAGGAGCTGGGAGGGGACACAGCCAGGACAGCTGACCCAAATTGTCCACAACATATGGTATTACACTCAGCAATAAAAGCTGAGGAAGAAGGAGAAAGGGAGGGACATTCAGAGTAAAGGCATTTGTCTTCCCAAGTAACCATTACACGTGATGTACCCTGTTTTCCTGGAAGTGGCTGAATATCTGCCTGCCAAGGGGAAGTAATGAACAAATTCCTTGTTTTGCTCTGTTTGCATGTGCAGCTTTTTCTTTACATAGAAAACTGTCCTTGTTCCAACCCATGAGTTCTCACACTTTCACCTTTCTGATTCTCTCCCCCTTCCTACCTGGGTAGAATGAGCGAGTGACTGTGTGGTGCTGAGCTGCCTGATGGCATTAACCCATAACAAAATGGGCAAAGCCACTTTGCACTATTAAGATGTTCTATTAATATTATTTATTTTCTACATCCAGTTTCCAATCATTTACTGCTAATATAAAAGTTTAATAAAATTAAAATTCTCCCACGTTAATATTACCCAAATAGTTTATTACTGCAGACATCATATTGTTCAAAGAAAAGTGCTAGAATTATGATATAATTGAGCCATGTAGATATTTGTGGGTGCATTCTGGAAACTCATATTTGAACAAAGATGTCTCACAAGATTCCTCTGAGTGCAAGTACACACTCTGCCAACATCAGTGAATTTGTAAGAGGTTCTCGTGCAGTACAAAAAAGGGATTGCACAAATATGTGAAATTCTACTGCAAAACTATAGTTTCCGGTCATAAAAATTGCCTTTTGTTCATTCATTTATAAAAAAAGCTCTGTACTTTGGTAAGGGTATTTATGAAAGTACAGGAGCTGTTCCACAGTCCAACAGGAGTTTGGCATATCCCTGCTAACATTCATGCCTTCATCTTCAGCTTAAATCCTTACCAGAGATGCATAATATCTCTCCAGAAGTCCTCTGTAATCACAAAGACAATGTTTTCTTCTCTTTGAATTTCAGCCAGAAATAGCAACATATTCCCTTTCTAAGTGTGTTTGTTTAATAAGCATTGATCATTCATTCATTCTGTCAGTGGATATGAAAATTTTCTAAAATCCATCTCCAAGAAGAGAGGTGAGTTCCTTTGATGATTTTCTGATAAGGAAGGGAAAGACTAAACAGCTATTCTATTGCAAGGGTACTCAATTATTTTTATTGAGACGTACATATCTCAATATACATTCTCTTTACATTCACTTTACAAATCTCTCTTACAGAGATTTGCTCAGCAGGAAACAGCATGTGGTCAATGTCTCTACTGGACAAGACAAGTGCTGCACATTGTTTTCCTGGCTATGACCTATGCAAACATGTTCCAGTGTTCCCAAAATGCAGAAGTGTGGAAGAAATATGGAAATATAAAATTGGCAAAAATTGTCTAGATCCAAATCTGATCAGGACTCCTCCATCAGTGTACATTTTCTCAGCTGGGATGCAAGAAGACCAAGTAGCCTCAGAAAAAGTACTACTTCTTTTTGCATATATTGCTGGCTTTTCTGTTACTCTGGACACAGGTAACATGCAACTCATTCCATTAAGAGGAATAAAGTTACAGACCACTAGAAGGAGATACCATATACCAATTTTTCTACTTTCTGTAAACTAGTAATATTTTGTTAAGTATTTCTTTGCAGTGATTATCTCTGAACTTTTAGAGGCCAGTTTTTAGGTCTATGGTATTTTTGAGTTGATCTAAACAGACATTGTGAGGGAGCTCAGCACGGCCAAACAAAACTGAATACCCAACAGAAAATCAATATTGCCTATGCCTACTAGTTGTCTTTTATTTTCTTCCTACAATAGTATCATACCTAATTAAAAGTGAAAACTAATATCCAGCAGGATTAATCAAATTCCATATGCAAATATCTGGCTCATGTGAGGCTTGGTCCAATTGCTAGTATCATCACTAAGGTCATTAATTTAAATTGAGATGAGTTAAGAGTCCTATGGGGATTGACATATAAGTTGAAGGAGGTTATTCATTGCTAAGTTTTTCATACTGAAATGAAAACTTAGGAAGAAAATATGTGAACAGTGCTTTAGCACATCGATTCCTAGGATAATGAGCAGTGCTGTGAGTTTGTCTGTGGAGGACCATGAGTCCTCTCCTGCAATATAGAGTGGTTCTGATACATTGCTTTAAATTCACTTTAAGATGTACTGAAGCAAGTTCAATGCAGATAGTTCAAGGTCTACTAGGCTGATATCTCTGTGATTCTTTTATCCTTGCTGACTTCTGCCAAGCACCTTCAAATAACACAGAGACATTTTTAATCAAAACTTGAGTGCAAGTTTCATAGACCCTTCAGAGACTCTTTCACAGTCTTTAGAAAAGGACCAAATATTTCCAATTAACAGAAAATATACACTCAATTTCCAAACAGAAATACGGGAGCTCTAGAGCACCGGTTATACTAGTGCAATATACTGCATTCTCAGCTCATCCCCTCAAGCTAGCTACCTCAGCTAGCTCCAGTGTCTTGATCCATAACTGCATTTCTAGGCAGGGTGACTAGAAGAAATGTAGTCTTTTAAGGCAAGTTATTATGGTGTGCTCAACATCTATGAACTTTCTCTAAATGCTGATGGCTGAAATATTTTGAGTAGTAACAAAAAGACTGCAGAGTAATAAAGTAATGATGGCATTATATTACTTTTCATACATAAAGAATAAAAGTATAAAATTTATTATTCTGTCCTTGTACCACAAGGACTTCTCAGATATGTAAAATAATTAAATTGGCCTATCAAAATGGACTTAAAATAAAGGGAACCTGCAACATGTGTGGCATTCAGAAACTTTTTGAGTAATAATTAAAAAAAAAAAAAAAGAGTCCAAAAATTAGGCTGTAATCCTTACATGTTTGGGCTTTAGTGTTTAATCAAAAGGGTGTTTTCATATTAAAGTATAAGAAACTCAGGTTTCAGCAAAAATCAGGCATTAATGATCCCAAATCTGGATGAGTAGAGAAATGCAGAGGTTCTAGAAAAGAGCAGAGTAACAGGAACTTTTCAAACCAAGTTCCAGAGCCTTCATCTAATTAGACTGACACTTGGAATCCATTCTGCTTTGACCTCAGACTGTTCTGAGCATCACCACCTTGACAACACTGAATTCCTCAGGCCAGTTCTGCCTGCAGCTCCATTTGTACAGACTCTTGCATGAGATTTCAATGGAGTGACTTAGACAGGAATTAAGTTCTTTGACTTCCAGAGAATAAACATTTCTTCAAAGGCAGGTCAAGATCACAGTATATTAATATATTCCTATGTCTGTCTCCTCCTCTCCCGCCAGCCCGAAAAAAAAAAAAATAAATAACTTTCTTCTATTGTTGCATTTTTTATATCTGTGCAGCTGAACAACATCAAAAAACAGTTTAACCTTAGCAAGCAAATTTCATTTGTTACCTGCCAAATGCCGATACAAAAGATAACTATGAAAACGCAATAAAATCCTCATTCTAAGGCAATAGGTAACATGCCTTTGCTATAATATACTTGCTAAATAACATTCAATGAACTCATAAAAGCATTTAATTTAAATATAAATGCTTTGCAGTTCCATTTTTCAGGGAGTAAATGACACTTTTGCTTGTTTCTTTGAAATGCATTTGCAGAAAAGACATTCTCTCAAAATCCACAGTTAGTGTTATATATTATCCCTATTACTGCAATACTCATGGACTGCCCTGTGGTTAGAGCTGGGATGTACTAGAAACTGTAAAAATATATAGTCCCTGCCCTAGACAGCTTTCTCACTGAAACAGTATTGGCAATGGCAAGGCTAAAAGAAGAAATACTGGTGATGTCTTATCAATTGCAGAGCTAAGAGCTAATACAAATCTCTGCACGTTTCTTTCAAGTATCACATCCAGGATGTCCCCCCAAAAATGTTGATTTCAGTAAGTGGTAGAAATATAAAATGCCACCAGATGTTTTAAACAGGATAGAAGTTCTGGGAACAAAGTCATTTCAGAGGGTATTGTGTTATTGAATTCACTAGGTCCATGTCATTAAGAAGCCTGAAACCCACTCATAGGGCATTAAGAAGCCCCATTTTTTTTCCAGGAGCAGGGACACCTGCCCTCAATATTGAGACATTTGACTTGTTGCTCTAATAAGAACTGCAATAAAAGTGATCATTTATATAGAATCTGTACTCCAAGATGTGAATCCCTCAATTCCCCCTTCATCCTTCAGCTGTCAGTCAACAGCACTTCTGGATAGTTCATAAACTACCTAGTGAATGAGAAGAATATTTCCAATTTTTTTAAATGCACTTAATCACATTCTAATGATATATTACCCATAAATTTACTGAAAACCAGGAACATCTTATTCACCTGGTTCAAGCAATTAGTTTTTTAAGGTGTTTTCTTTCTTATTTTGCTGTACAGTTAACAAAGACATGGGACTGTTGGACAGCAAGAAAAGTCCAACTTATACTTATTACAGTACTTGCACACTGAAAAATTTTTGTGCACTTATCTTAGGGATATTGTTGCTAACATACGTTTATAAAATAGTGAAATCCATTAATACCCTGGATGAATTAATAAAACAGATGTTCTAGTAATTTCAGAATAGTTTTTTTTCTATGGAGCACAGTATATATATGTATTTGGTCTAAAGATATCATGTTTACAAAAAAAAAAAAAGACATTCTGTCTTTTTTATTTGCAGGATAATATGAGAAAGCCAAGCTTTTTAATTCATAGTGTCTATATCACGGTAGTAACCCTAACCAAATACCGGAAGCCTAAGCCCCAAACCAAAGCCATAACCCCTTCATTCTAAACCTGTAACATTGAAACCCTCACTTAAACATAAATCTAACCTGTTTGGTGCACAGGAGGTAAAAGAAGAGCACAGGCTGTGAGGTTCTGGAGTGAACACACACACATATGTATGCACATAATTTATCTATGATACACTTTGTCTAAAATTACTAATGCATTTCCAAGTATCATCATGTACTTTGAGTAATACAGAAACAGATCCTTTGCCAACATTGACTACCACTTAATTAATTTTTCAGCAGATTCATGCCTGATAAATCCAGCTGAGGATCTGACCACACATATTTAAAATTATCAAAAATATGTCATTAAGTTGCAGGTCCTTCTACATTCACATCACTTAAAATAATATTCAACTATATTTGTGGTCCAAAATTTTATTTAATATCACTCAGGATAAAAGATTCCCAAATACACCAACAGAATATAAAAGGCTCAGGCAGATACAGCAATTTTCCGTCACGTCCTTCAGTCATGAAAAAGACGGCGTTTTTTGTTATGGGGAACTGCAGTAAGGGCTGAGTGGCAGTCTCTGTGCCTGTTCAAGTACTGCTCATTCTAATCAGACTGCCAGCAAGGAATTATTAGGTATTTGGTGTTTATGACGTAAAATATCTACTAGGAATTGGATTTTGATCATAACTTCATTTTATATCTGTTTCACAATAACCAGTAGAATAAAAAGTGTTAATCACTGTTGACCTTTGCTGGATTTGAACTAGTATTTTGATTGCTAATCCCTACTGAGGGACTCTGAAGTACACCATAGAGCCCCTAAGGCATGCAGCTTGACCCCTTCTGTTCAAGTTGGTTTTAACCAACAGCATCATCAAGAATATGCTTAGACTTGCCAAGGCTAATTACAGATTTGGCCATAGTTTTCAGCTGAAGTACAGATGAAACTGTCTAACTAGAAATATTAAAAAAGTATGCTGGGCTCTAGGTGATTCTAAATGAATCAAAAAGTAGCTCCAGCAAGAAGATCCTGCAGCCAAGAAGATTTAGATTTTGCAGACTCATGCAACTGCACTATCAGTTTGCTCCAAAGAAATGCCCAGCTCCTGGCAATTAGTATTCTTAAGGGGCTGGATTGAAATCTGTTAGTTTGGGCTTCTATCAAGATCTTCCCCCAGATGGTAATACAATTCCAAACCAGCTGAGATTCACTTTGTTTTGAATTTCATTGTAAGAAAGAATTATACAGCAGAGATGAACAAAGGTTTTCCTTCCTCAAATTTCAAACTACAACATGAAGAGAATTTCTTTGAGTTTTTTTTTTTCTTTTCTGAATACGATTAGCTTATTCTAAGTTCCTTATCTTCAGATCTAATCTTTTTCCTTGGTTATTTTCAAATTTACATTCAATTATGTTTCAGATGAATGATTACTGAGAGAAGTATAGAGACAATATGGCCTACCTTGCACTCAGCAACCAAACAGGTATTTTAGTAGTAGAGCATGTAGGCCTTCTTTCAAAGCTTAAAACTGGAAGAACATGGTCCACATTGTATTTGTTGTACAGTACTGACAGAGCCCTCATTTCCTGCACTGTGATCCACTAAATAAATAAATAAATAAATAAATATATTCCAGGCTAAATACAGATCACAATATTTGTATGTCTTCACTGCAGTGAATCATTTTCTGTATGAATAGAGTTCAGGCCAGTGCTTTGCAAATCCATTTGGAGTTGAGTAAGGACTTCAGCAGATACTAGGTAGTTCACACAGAGGGACACATTAAAAAATACTTCCTAGTTTGATGGGCTACCAGCCACTCAGGTTGCACTTCAAGAGACAAAAAGAGAACACTTGTTTTGCAATGTGCAAATAAAAGCATTTTATATTATGAGCTGACTACATTTCAGTGGAGTTATTCTGGAAATACACCAACATCACTGAAGTTCTAATCTGCTCCAGGTAGTTACTGAATAGTCCAGTGAATATCAGCTTACTGAAATGGGTAATTAATGTTTGTCAAGACTGATAATATTTTCCCTTTTTTGATATCTTGGTAATACAGGTAATACAGATATCTTGGTAATACTTGGTAATACTAACAAAAAATATTTTTAAATTAATATTTTGGGCAATTTAAGTCAGGAAAATAAAAAAAAACTCCTTTTCTCTTAATTCCTGCCCTAAGGTCTCAGCAAGAAACGTAAGTGAGTTCCTAAAATGGAAAGCTGACTGGGAAAATGTGTTTTGTGCTGTATTGGAAATATTTCCTCAACTAGGATTTTTCAAACTTTCATACAAATTGCACACCCATCTCTCTCAGACCCTTCAAAGGACAAACAAAACACAGCAAGAGCCATGAAAAAGACTCAGGACTTTTGAACCATTCCCAGCTCTCCTCCTGTTGCCACAGCTCGTCCAGGAAGGCAGCTCGCCAGCTTCCACAAAAAAATCCCCCGCACAAGGGAACTAAGATATTGGATTGACTCAGTCAACAGGAACTTGTGACCAGCATGCCAGGCCACCTGTTCTAAGGGGGATCAAGCCATGGAGGGGGCTGAATTCAATTTCCTTAACAATTCTCTTTACATGGCTTCGCAGTATTTATCAAATCTCTGCCACCTGAAGGAACTCTCATTGTGTCTAACAGACAGAGGGAACAAAGCAGCAGAATGTGCGTTCTCCCTTCCCCATACAAGAATGACACTGGAAACCCCTAAGTAACAACTACAGATCTTGAGATGGAAATGCAGGTTTCCAGCAAATAAGATGAGGACACTTCTGGCAGATTTAAAAGAACTATTATAACAATTCCTTATTAATTTTCTGTGAAAATCAATGAAAACTTCAGGGGACTGAAAAAGTGAAACATCTATAGTTATTCCAGGGGAAAATTTCTATCCATTACTCTCATATTATTTACCACAATCAGGCTCAGATATTTTCAGGAAAATAAAACCATTCACCAGAAAACCCTCTGTTTCTTACTTATCAATATATTCAAAAGACAAAGATCTCAGCAATGTATCAACAGGAAATTATACCACATACAAACACATATGAATACTTTTTTTCCTTTACTTTGCAACTAGAAAACAACAAATATTTATTTCAGTATTTGGGGAAAATATTTAAGTAATTAATTGTTACTATTGACCATTTATAAAATGTAACATGAAAAATATATTGTGAGATGAAGTTTATAATGCTGTGGGAACACAATATACAAATAATATTATGCTCAGATACATCACTTTTCCTTGAAGATGTCAAAGTATTTTACAGTAGAATCAAGTCTGTCTACAACATAAGAATTATTATAATCATTAAAAATTATAAATGGTAAAAAGAAAGTACTTAAAGTTACACAACTTGCTCAAGGGAATCCAAAACTACTCTAAATGTCACTTTGACTGCAAAATTGCGTCAACAAAAATCAACCTAAGAATAAGCAAGGCCAGTTAAGTTGAATATTTGGTGAGGATATTAATGTAAATGTGATCTTAGCTGAAAAGAACAGACAGTAGAATCTCTGTAGCTGGAATCAATTTTAAGCCAATAAATATCTGCTTTGATCAGAGATTCAGGAAATAATTGAAAGGTTAAAAATAGAAAATACAAATGACTAATAGCATATTTTGAAAGGAAATGTGAACAATGAAATCTAAACGATGCAAAATTTTTTGTTGTTGTTTGTTTTTGGGTTTTGTATTTTTTTTTTCTCCAATAATCTACCTGAATTGAGTATAATGAAAAATGAGACAAGATAGACAAGAGGACAAAGCTGCCCAGTGCTGGTCCATCATTGGCAAAGTCATAGAGAGAAAGGAAGGTCTATAGCTGGTTTGGGCCCATGTGACACTTTCTGGAGAAGGAAGCTTTTTATTCAGAAAAGAAACAGATGTTTCGGCAGATAGCATAGAAAGAATCCTGTAAGAGACTATAAACTAGCCTTGAAGGGAAGAAAAGAGTGTGGAAAAAATGTGAAGTATAAAACAAAAGAACCAAAATGACATGGATAAAATAGAAATGCAGAAAAAAGACAGGGCCTTTGTTATAACTGAAAGGAGAAAGTAAATGTGCTAAACTCCTTGTAATTTTTGTAGAAGTTTTAAGGAAAAAAAAAAAGAAAGAAAGAAAGAAAGAAAGAAAGAAAGAAAGAAAGAAAGAAAGAAAGAAAGAAAGAAAGAAAGAAAGAAAGAAAGAAAGAAAGAAAGAAAGAAAGAAAGAAAAAGAAAGAAAGAAAGAGAAAAAGAAACCGATTTCTCATCCACTGACACAGTTCATTGCAGCACGAGGCTGGGAGATTAATTTTATAACCACAGACAGAAATCAAATAAAAGGAAGAGTCAATGCCCTTTTTAAGCATCAGTAGAAAAAAATCACAAGCACACAGCCAATATTAAAATGCAGCCAACGTTTATGGCCAACATTTAAGTAGGTTTGTCCTGGAAAAACAGAAAATAACCAACCGTGTAAATGGAGACAGGCATACTACCATCACCTTCCCCTCCACCCAAAAGTTTTCCTCTTTCATTTGTTTGTGGTAAAGAAGTTTCTTCTGAGCCAAACAAACGTGCTAGAGAAGACTTTAAACTGAAACTTACCAAGCCAGTTTCTGTGAATACCCTCTGCCTTGACAAAGAGCTTTATCAAGAAACTCCCAGCCTGTTCCATTCTGAAATCTACTGCTGATGGACAATTACCTTTAACCACCTTAAAAAATATCTTCTTTAACTCCTAAGAATAGCCTTTTCTGCAAGATTTGAAGGAAGCTGCTATCAGAGTAGCAAAAACAGTTAGTCCCATCATTTGCTAAGAGACAGGTACCAGCTGAAGATATTATGGCATGTCTTGGTATAAATATTTAAATTGCAATGCAGCGTAGCCTTCATGCAAGGTGCACTCCGAGCTGTGTATCTCCTGTGCTCACACTGGTACTTAAACAAATGGTCAAAAAGGATTCAGATCATTTGTATGTCAGCTCCTCCAGGGTAAGAGCCTTATACGCTTGTCCTTAGCACATAATAAATTCAACATATATCGAAGACATTTATGCATAAAGAACAACAAAAAATAATCACAGGGAAAA
Organism: Anser brachyrhynchus; assembly: GCF_964034855.1. Classification (NCBI taxonomy): domain Eukaryota; kingdom Metazoa; phylum Chordata; class Aves; order Anseriformes; family Anatidae; genus Anser; species Anser brachyrhynchus. Next base: position 28,177,601 of record NC_137695.1, on the reverse strand, counting down.
AGCAGGAGTATGGGTTGTTATTGCAGAATATTCAAGGTCACACATTAGCTTCCACTGCAATAAGTATCCAACATCCTAAAATAATGCTAGTCAGCCAGCAGGGATGCAGCTTAAGGTACAGTTCCTGAAGATGTCTTTAAGTCAGAGTCTAGACTTAGTGTTTAAATATTGTCCTGAATAGCTGTTTCTATGAGGAGAGACTGCAAAATTTAATAATGCCCTACAGTTCTCATATGCTGTACAAGAGAAAGAATTAAAAAGGTACTATTTCAATGAAAGTGTTACACAATTTAATCCTTTTGATGGTAACCCCTGCATCAAGTCATTAAGATGTGCCATTTCTTGAACAGCAAGAGGTAGAATATGTATATAAAAACAGGAAACCATGAGAAAAACTATACTGAAAGGAATGTACAAGGAAAAGCAGCAAGGAAATGAATATAAAGTCCCAGTGAAGCTGACAGAAAGAAATAAGAAGGTTCATCTGGACAGAAAATTGACCATACCATTTTTTGCATTCCATATGTGTTTCCGTCAGTGGCTCCTATTTGAAAAGTTCTTAGTTTCAAGTCAAACCCAGATTTTCCTGTCTGATGGGCATGAAAGCTCAAATTCACATCTGCAAATTAACTATGTTCTCTATGCTTCATACATCAGCTGTTATGTGCAACATTATTTCTGGAATTGTATCTTAGCTTACAATTTGACTATTATGGTACATCAGGGAGAAGAAAGTGCACCTTGGTCTGCCACAGCTATATTTTTATTGACTTCACAGTCCTGAATGAGGAAATCTCTTTTTGTTAGCAAACTAAGCAGGTCTGACTTGGAAGATTTAAAGGGCACAGATATGCATCAGTGATCAGGTGATGTTTGCAATGAATATGGGATGGCAAAAAGTATCTACTTATACATCTAGGAAGGTACTGCGACTATTTAATAGCAGCAGGAGGAATTTTTATGCCAGAAATTTTAAGGGGTAGCAGATTTTTACTTGCTTTTTGTCTGGAAAGACTTTTTTGCACTCTCACCATCACCCCACCCCAGCATTTCCAGACTGTTATTCATAACTGAGAAATCGTACGAAGTAGTCTTGTCAATGGTTTCCACTGAGTCTGTTGTTTTCAGGTATTCTGATTTGATCCGTCCTCCCTAGGAAAGTCTATGACATACCAGTTTATTTCTTCCAATTCCAATACTATGAAATAGACAATAAAGCAGGATCTTTCAGCTTGCTCTCTCTCACTCATTCTCTGAGGCATTTAGCAAGGTCTTTCCTCTTCCTCCCCCAGACTTCTCAAAATCTTCTTTGACACTGAAAACTGGGTTTGTGTCTTCTGAGAAACAAATCCTTTCCTGGTCTGATTAAAAATCTGATGAAAAGTAAATCTCCCTTGTTCTGTAAAAAGGAAACAACTGAAGTCAGTTCTTACTGATGGAAAAGCCACAAGTCCAAAATGCCAGAAGACAGATGGACTGATCAAAAAGACAATGAAGTCTTTCCATTAACTTTGATAGACTTTGGGCTTAGGTCATTAATCAGCTCTGTTAAGAATTTGTAGGGTCTTGTAGGGAGTTTCTGTACTAGAAAAACAGAGGCAGAAAATACAACCTTGACATTTCTGTTAAACAAGAAAAACTCAGGAGATATACTCACAAGCATACTACACTTGCTAGACTATAATAATAAGTTTTATATTTAAATACAGCAGATCAATGACAAATTAAGTATGGAACTAATGTCATTTGGTCAGTCAACAATTTTTTTTTTTGACTGGTTGTGGTCCTGAGCTATGATAAACACATTTTTTAGAAATAAGTGCTGTGGTTACAATAAACAAAGGTATGTATGTTTTTCTTTGCAGAATTATTAGCCCATGCTTATTTATATTTACCTTCTCAATGCACCAAAACAGTTGAGATATTTTCATCTCAGATTTAGTGATTTTTTTAATAGCATACTAAAATAATTTATATTCCATCATTATACTTATGTATCCACATTGCTTTCTTTGCTTGTTCTTATTACACATAATGTAGGAAAAATGTCTACCATTCCTTTGTCTTGATCTTCCTCCTGATTAATGTTGATTTGTTTGTGGCTATGGTGAATTAACAACTTTTACATGTTATTTTACATCTTCCTCCTACAATTCTCTTACATTTTTCTAGCTGGTATGTACAAGTCAGTTCACTGAACTATGTTCCTGAGTTATCCCAGGCAAGCGTGAATTATTTTGCTTACTTCCATTATAATGCCAGATTCTTCACAGCTGCAAATCATTACCAATTCTCATCATTTTACTCACCTATGCTTCTCCTTCTTTGTATTGCTCTAGTAAACAAAAATTACCATTATGCTGATCCTTGCAAAATGGCTGAAGTCATTTGCTTTCATTAATGTTTGCCATTATCTGTTAACTCCAAAGCTCTTTCATCTCCTGAAGTTAATCATCTTCCCTTATCCAAATAATCTGAACATTTCAATGGCTGCTGCAGTTGACACTGGTATATTTATTCCAAACTGGCACCAATCATATTGTGGTTCTGATGGGTGCAGAACCTTTGTAGCACCACTGAACCCTGAGAACATATTTCAAGGAATCACAGACTCTGAAAAGGAGGCCCCTGGGATTTTTACATGCAAAAAGATGTTTTCTGGTCAGAAAAGCTTTTAAAAATCTGGTCTCTGTTTTAGATCATTCTGTAACCAACACTTCTTAGAATCAATTGCATTTATGTCAAAGAAGCATAGAATCATAGAATGGTTTGGATTGTAAGGGAGATTAAAGATCATCTAATTCCAGTCCCCCTGCCATGTCTCTTGTCTCCCTCCCTTAGTTAACTTTTAAGCTAGCTGAGGTAACAAGACAACTACTTGAAATAGTTAAATATCTTCCTTTTAAGATTTTGTTATGACTTTAATCAAATTAATACTTTTCTGAAAGTGAATGTTCAGATCTCACTATCCTCAAGAGCAGAACTGATGTTTAAATATCAATAATTTTCTGTTGCAGTTTCTAGTCACCACTTTTAAGTCTGCCAAAATCCTCCCTCTGTTAAAAGATGGGTTTGATTATGCCTGCTCAGGTTCTTGTGTTTTGGATCTCCAGGACAGACTCTTTCTGGTCCTGGAGCTTTGGTAATCTTTAGACATTTTAATATCCTGATCATCTGTTCAGGTATGGCCTTGATTTCCCTCAGTATTTCTTCTTCCTCTCCTAGGAAATTTACATCAATGTTTAGCATCTGTCACCCTCTTTTGAATGTTAAGGCAAATAACTAATTTAATGCCTAGAATTTCTGTCTATTAATTATACTGTTTTTATTTCCACTACCATTATAGACTTTTTGTGCAAATTACTTTAAAATGACTTCACAAAAGATCTCAGTACATCATCTCTCATGTTGACTCTTTCTATAGGCTTAGGCTTAGACACAAAAGGCACATATTTGACACTTTTTTCTAAAAAAGCTACAAAAAGAAACCTATTGTGTGTAATTTTTTTTCCCAAATCTTCCATTAACTACGTGGTCTCAACTATAGCATGTTGTAATGGCCTCCATCGCCTGTATTAATTCCCTGATTTTCAGGAAACCTATCTTTTTTTGCAAGCATTTAGGTAGTATAACTGGTCTTGCAACAGAACTACTAATGGCAAGGACTATGTAAAATTCAAATTAATCAGCTAAAGTTTTTGGGAAAAAAATAAAAAATAAAAATCCCAGGATAGCATAAGTATTTGGCCAATAAAAATAGACAGAATTGAGTTTCTGTCACTAGTACCATTGCTCACACTGTATTTTTGTATGGATGTGCATGCATTTGTATAAACATGTATGATTTAACTCCTTAAACTTCTTTCATTGCCTTCATTCAGACAAAGTATTTAGTTTTCCACATTAGAAAAGAGGGGCAGACTGCATCCTTGACACAACTTCTTCTCAACACCAGATAGTGCTTCCCTTTTACCTGTAAAAAACTATCTCACATACTTCTAGAAACTGATATCACATAGTTTCCTTTATAAATGTCAATGTTGTAACTAATGTTAAATAATTTCTCCCACTGTTCAGTGTAAATTTCATAGATGTTTCCACATAACATCTTTAAAGAACGCCCATTACTATTCACCCCTATAACCAAAGGTCTTATCCAGCCCATCATAATCCACCTCATATCTCCACTATTTTAACATTCATTCCTTTGCTGAACTCTGATCCCCTCACGGAGAAGCAAATGCAACAAAAGAATCGGCTTCTTTGACCAACCTCTGCATATAATTTTTTAAATAATCAGAAATGAACTGTTTGTCTTAATCTTCAAATTCTTTCTAATTTTTATCCTGCCTATCATCTCCAGTGTGTTCTGTCTCCAGTTAGACCATAATGTTGGCTTCCATTACCCATTGGAATTGACAGATATTTTTAAACAAACTCCTCTGTGATTTTTTTCCAAGCATCTGCCACATAACCTCATTATCTTCCTTCAAATCCCTCATTAAAACTCTCTTGCTGTGATGCCTACAAAAACATGAGAGAATGTTTAAGCTAATAATGAATTGAGACACTTTCTCTCATACTGACCAATGTTGCTTCATTGTCCTTGTGCTCCTTTGGCTGTCTGGATCCATGTGTTTTTTCTTATATTTGAATCACAGGCTCCCCATGAGGTCCTAGTTTATGACTTAGGGATCTTTGGTACTGATAATATAAATAATAATCAGAAGAAAAGATTTTTCCTTCTCATTATACATTGTTAGCTCCTGAAAACACGTTCACACTTCCTTTTTGTGTTAGTTTCTAGCAAGTAATTGCAGAAAGTAATATAATCTCAAAGTCCTCTCTCCCTTTTTGCAAGGGAACTCACAAGTGAAGGACCAATTCATCCTTTATTCAGAAAAAAAAAAAAAAATCTTTGAAAAGGAGAACTATGGGTTAGAAGAAAAAGCTCGTGTTTAAACATTTTTTTTTCTATAGATGACAGAGAATTTCAACACAATTTTTTCTCCACTGTGTTTCTGCCCCTTAGAACAGAACAGATAGGGTTCTCTTCATGGAAAGGATGATATCTTTTCTTTGAATTAGCAATTTCCTTGCTTCCTTCCCTGAACACCATTGGCTGCTGGGTACATTCCAAGTCCTGATGTTCATGAAGTTACACACTCTTGCTCTATCTCTTCCCATGGAAAGGCAAATGTTTTCCTTTGGGAAGGAAGAGAACCATTTATTTTTCACTGATGATAGAGAACAGAATGAAAAGCAAATTATTTTTTTCATTACACATTTCACAGCCCATCATTTCACAGCTCATCATTATTTCCATGCTCAGGTATTGAAGGTTTTTTTAATCCTCTGAAATAAACACACCCAAAGCTGATCTGCACCTACATTAAAAGGAACCATTCTTCTGAATGGGCCTCAGAGTGACAGCAAGGGCTGATGTTCCTAGTTTAGTTTTTAAGTCTTCTACCAATATGAAATGCCCTTAACCACTTCATTTTCCCTTTTACACTTCATCTCTTTCTTTCCTTTTTACCAGACTTCATTTAACACTCATGCATTGCTCAGGGAATGACCCCTGTTCACAAGCAGGATAGTTATTTTTTTGGTCTGACACATTGTTATTGTTGGCAGTATACAGAGTTGTATACTTTTTATATATAAATATATTTATATATTTATATTATATATATATATTTATATATATATATTTATATAAAAATATTTATATATAAATACATTTATACAACTCATTAATGTTGTTCAGTTGATAATTGTCTATCACCTGCAGAAAAAACTTCAGCATTTTTCTAACAAGAGATACATAGTGTTCAAAGACAAAGCATATTTCTACCTATGAAAAAAATGTAAACATTTATACACCTATAAAATATCCACAGACATCAATAAATGATACAGCAATTACTAATTTTTGCATGTAAATAATCAGTTTTGATGCGTATTTTTACATGTAGACAAAGACACAAGAAGTCAGACTTCATGTTGCTTAGGTGAGACAGTTCTCAAATCCATAGGATGTTTTTTTCCTCCATCGTATTTTGTAAACAAAAATCACTAACAATAAAATTGACAATTTATATTAGTTATGTTCATGAAGGATTAAACTCAAAGTTCTGTCCTTTTAGTCAATCTGAGACCTCAGAAAATGGTTCAATTATGAGAATTTAAGCAGTCATAGCGATTTAGTAGCACATTAATTCCATAGCACTTCCATGGGTTGCAAACCTGAAACTGCAGCTCAAGTGCTAGGCATGGCCAGAGCTATACAACTCTGATGAATGTATGTTATAAAAGAATAGATTTTCACTCCAAACAATGTACACAAAAAAGTTTGCGTGTTACAAACACAGCTGAGCTTTGACAAGTTGAAGGCCTTCATTTTCACTCAAACACTTCTAGCAAACTTTTTGTCTTAGTCTGCATAGAATAAGAAAGCTACACAAAGTGAACTGTTCTACCTTAAAATGTTGAGCCACTTTAAGAAGAAACTCAGATGCTCTTGGGAAACAAAATGAAACAACAACAACAACAACAAAAGATTGAAAAAAAAAAGAAAATGAAAAATAAAAGAAAAAGAAAATGAAAAAGAAAAGAAAAAGAAAAAGAAAAAGAAAAAGAAAAAGAAAAAGAAAAAGAAAAAGAAAAAGAAAAAGAAAAAGAAAAAGAAAAAGAAAAAGAAAAAGAAAAAGAAAAAGAAAAAGAAAAAGAAAAAGAAAAAGAAAAAGAAAAAGAAAAAGAAAAAGAAAAAGAAAAAGAAAAAGAAAAAGAAAAAAAAAGAAAAAGAAAAAGAAAAAGAAAAAGAAAAAGAAAAAGAAAAAGAAAAAGAAAAAGAAAAAGAAAAAGAAAAAGAAAAAGAAAAAGAAAAAGAAAAAGAAAAAGAAAAAGAAAAAGAAAAAGAAAAAGAAAAAGAAAAAGAAAAAGAAAAAGAAAAAGAAAAAGAAAAAGAAAAAGAAAAAGAAAAAGAAAAAGAAAAAGAAAAAGAAAAAGAAAAAGAAAAAGAAAAAGAAAAAGAAAAAGAAAAAGAAAAAGAAAAAGAAAAAGAAAAAGAAAAAAGAAAAAGAAAAGAAAGAAAAAGAAAAAGAAAAAGAAAAAGAAAAAGAAAAAGAAAAAGAAAAAGAAAAAGAAAAAGAAAAAGAAAAAGAAAAAGAAAAAGAAAAAGAAAAAGAAAAAGAAAAAAAAGAAAAAGAAAAAGAAAAAGAAAAAGAAAAAGAAAAAGAAAAAGAAAAAGAAAAAGAAAAAGAAAAAGAAAAAGAAAAAAAAGAAAAAGAAAAAGAAAAAGAAAAAGAAAAAGAAAAAGAAAAAGAAAAAGAAAAAGAAAAAGAAAAAGAAAAAGAAAAAGAAAAAGAAAAAGAAAAAGAAAAAGAAAAAGAAAAAGAAAAAGAAAAAGAAAAAGAAAAAGAAAAAGAAAAAGAAAAAGAAAAAGAAAAAGAAAAAGAAAAAGAAAAAGAAAAAAACATAAACAAGAAACTTAATCTTCCAGAATTTCCCCTTTTGTTTTTTCTGATTTTCCTCGGTGAGTTTTGATCATTTTCCTAATATCACTTTCAATGTGTCTTATATCAATATCAATTTCAATCTGTCCCTAAATTCGAATAGACATCTTCACCTGCAATTGTGTTCTGATTCAGCAGGAAATGACCTTGTAAAACATCACGAAGGGTAATTTAAGTGAGCAGAAGAAATATAAGGTAACAGTATATTAAGATATTAAACACTGGTTTATATTATTTGCATAATAATACCAATACCAAAAAAAAAATACTGAAAAAGGAAAAGCTATACTGTGGATCATATAACAGATGAAGTTAAGGAGGAGAAACAATTATATGATCTACAGTCTATGGACCAGATTTAAAGTTATGCACCATTTACGAAGTTCTTTTGAATAATTCACTCAGGGGAGAAAAAAAAAATGCTGTCCAATAAAGCACAAAGCTTTACAGTTCATTTAAGCTATGTTTCTTTATGCACAAGTGGCCATATCTCCATTTTGCATCCAAGGGTGCACAATCACAAAACAAGGTGGACTGTGACAGAAGGGGACATGACCTGTTCCAGTACACAAAATATATGCATTACCAGTGCTCATTTAGAAAAGGAAAAGTAAAATAGGTGTAAAATGACAGACTGCCTGATGTATCTTTAACTTAAAATAAATGCTCGTTACCTTTGAAGGTTTTATTCTTAGATTTGCTGCAATGGAGACTCTTCTAAAAGTCTAAAATCTAAATGAAAATATTTTTAGTCTAAAAACTAAATGAAAATATTAATTTTATGAACAAAGAATTGGCAGAATCTTACCATGTGCTTGAAACCACTGAGTAGAGAGGAGAGTGAATCAGCTGATAGATGCCATGACAGTGGCATCCTTATTAATTTTCAAGAAAAAGGAAATTTCAAGGAAAAGTGTAGTGATATTTGTATATTGTAGTACGTATGTATATGTATATATGTATATGTAGTATATTTGACAATGGCCTAAATATTGCCGAAACACTCCATTCCAAACTGCTGTCTACATTTTAAGAGGACTGCTGATACAATGTAGTCAGTTCACAGAAGAGCCTTGAGCATGCTTAGCAGAACAGATCTGTTCATAGCTAAATACTTCAGGAACTCAATATTTTTACAGAAGATTAAGAATGATTTGATCTACAGCTTAAAAGGATGCATACAGGAAACAAAAAAAAAAATTTAAATGGCTTCTTTGATCTACACTAAAGCACAATTTTAAGCACACATCTGAAAAAAAAAATCAGACAAAAAAAATGCAGATAATATGAATAATATCCTTCAGCTTCACAAAAGACTAGGGATTAGAAACATGGAACTTTTGATCTTATTTAGGCCAAAAATCCCCAAACTGCTATAGAGCAACTACATTGGAATTGTGCACACTTCATAGCCTTCTCAGACATAGGATACAGTGAAAAACAGAAGAATATACATTCACAATGGATGAAAGACTACAAGACGTGAAATGGGAATAGTTAAATATGTTACCAACAGAAATAGCTTTAAGGCCATTAGTATATGCAATTAAGATTAAAAGGAGATAGCTCAGCAGTGACTTCACCACTATATCTACTTTAAAGGAAGAAAAATAAAGATTAATAGATGATCAGTGCTTTGAGTATTTTCAACATCTGTATGATGTCTTAACGTTTTTACAGTCTTAGCATGGGAAATGAACATGTAAGAAAGAAAATGAAATAATATATGTTTTTGTGACATTTTAACTCTGTTAACTTAAACAGACTTTGTAAAGGACCTTTATAGAACTGTTTTCTCCTCAGACTGTTCAAAAACATTAAATAGTACAGATTGGGGTTACTATCAGCTAGACCTGTCTTACTCTTACTAGGTCAATCAAGTCTTTGTCTCTTGGCATCAAAAACCTGGAGGGAGGTAAATGTGAGTCATACCACTGTCTTATAAGAGAAATGTCTCTTAGAAATGTCTCATAATGTCTTGCAAGGAAAAAATGACACAGTAGAGAAAATGTGAATGATGAGTGCATATACAAGACATTGTCTTAGATAATCCAATTTGTGGACACAGATGTGATGTATTAATTCAGACTATATTATTTTTTTTCTGGAGTCCACTATATTAAATCATAAAAGTGTTGATACCAAAAAGAAAGACATAAGAAAAAAATGAAGGACAGTACAAAAACACAACTTCCAGAAGTACATCTGCATCCTGAAGACTGCAAATGAGTAGCTTAAAACTATTACTCAATGTGGGCATCGTGCTACTATAATCAGTGTGATATTGCAGAATATGTCAGGGCTCAAAGAAAAGCTGCAGGTCTACAAAGACAATACAAAACTTCAGGGAGAGAATGAATTGAAATGAATTTTTTAAAAAACTTGGGTATCCTTCATGGCTTTAGTACATAATTAACTACATCTGGAATCCTATGTATACTTTTGGACCCCTTGGTACAGGAGAGATGACAGCAAATGAGGGAATCTGGTGGAGTGCTCTGAAGATGGTTAAGGGGCAGAAGCATATGATGTATGAGGCTGAAAGACTTGAGTTCAGTATGGACATGAGTCTAAAGAAGGATCTAATCCCCAGATTTCTATTGCTTAAAAGGGAGATACAGAGAGGATGGAGACAGATTTTCCTCAAAAATGTTGTTCAAGGACAAGAAACAACAATCACAGAGAAATTCCTGTCAAAGATTAGAATAAAATTCCTCACCACAGGAGTAGTCAAGCACAGACTACAGTCTCTGCAGTCAGAAAGACTGTAACATCTCAGTTTACAATATGGGACTGAACATTGCCCTGATCAACCTGATTAACAACAAAATATTCCTTGCTTCAAACAAGAGGTTGGACTAAGTTAAAAACAAAAGAACAAACTGTGGTTATACAAGGCCTCCTTCACATCAGAAATAGGAATACAAAGTTAAACACAGTTTGAAAACAATTAGATACATTAACAATCAGCTAAAAAATTGACCAAAAAAAAAAAAAAAAACTTAATTGACATTAGTTTTAGTAACAGTTTAGATGATAAGGTGAAAGACAGAGGTAATTGTTACCTGATTATTATCTAAGAAGCACGATGGAACAGTTGGTGTAAAAAGGTGACAATTAATATTTCATTAAATCTGTATCTTTAAGTCCTGGCTTTTTAGTATCCAATTACATTAGGAATTTTTCTTCCCAAAAATTTCTTTTGAATGTCAGAGAAGGAAGAATTATGTTTTGAGAAGTATTCCCCCATCGGAAAATAAGTGTTTATACCCCCTCTTTATTTATTTATTTATTTATTTTATTTATTTATTTGGTAGGAGTTCATTTGAGTATAGATTTGTTGTTCAGCTTTACCACTCATTTCCATGAAGGCACTTGGTGCGCTAGGTAAAATATATTCTATTCTGGGAAATTCAGATACAAGATCTAGTGCTTTTTGTGGTTCCTTTGGATGAGATATTTACTATGGTATGATGGACAGCATTGGCAAATTGTACATTTGTTCCTCAGACAAGTCTAGACTGATTCAAAGCATTAAAATTTGCAGAGAAATTTCTTCTGATGGTTGAGTTTAGGGAGGCTTAGACTGTGCAAGAATTTTACAAGGGTATCAATGCATGAAGGAAAGAATATCAATAATGAGAAAGTCTGATAAAAGATAAAAATGGAAATGATTTTATTACAAGGAATGAAACTACAGAAATATGGTGTGAATACTTAGACAAGCTCCATAAACAGAATGAAAAGGCTAACAACAAATGGACATTTTCCAGACAGCTGAGCCAAATTTTTGAAGAAGAGATTCAAGAGGCAATCAGAACTCTTAGGAATAACAAGCACCAGGTGTCAACAGTGTTGCTGCTGAAATGTTAAAAAAGCAGAAGCTATAATCTTAGATATCTCATCCAATATTTTTTTTATAGGAAGGTTGGTGAAAATGCCAAAAAAAAATGAAGAAATCAGACGTATTTCTAATTTCAGAAAAGGAGACAAAATGTAAAGAGACAGTCTGCTTTCCCTACTCATTATGATTCATAGAATTCTAGCTTTAATGCTTTTATATAGATTTTGCCCTTACAGACAACAAACAATAGGAAAATGCCAGTGTTTCCAGGCATATATAACATTTCATAAATCTCATCTCCATGTATCAGATATTTTTAATGCTTCAATGACAAAGAAAGATTTTAGTCTGATCAGCATACATATTTAAATAAATTTCAAGAACTGTGTGGTAGTATTTTTCCAACCCGATTTTTGTACTGAAGTGAAAGAAGTGCCTAATAAAATTATTAGGGTGGTACAATTCTTTGTCATATGATTGAAAATAAAACTGTGGCATGGGAAAGCTCTATGCAATTTGCCAGCAGTATGGGATTAAAACAGGCAAAACTAAGCATGGAAAAAGTCTGGTGAGAACCTACAGGAAGTTTATGAAGAACCTAGGATTAAATAAATAAATGAGGCTTAGGCATATTCAGCAGCAAAGCAGACAGTCAGAATTCTGGGAAGACATAACAGTCACAAATCTTTTGGAAAACGATGCTTAAACTGTGATTGTATAAGCATGCAGAATGCTGACCTAGGAGGAGGCAGAAAACTATGACAAGCACCGCTAGGTATCTTTAATGTCAAGGTGACGAAAGAGGAGAAACAAGAATCTGAGCTTGATTCATCACAGTGATATTCAAGTTTTATCACTGTTGGCCTTCACTGAAATTGATAGTTTCATGAGTGTAATTTCAATAGTGAGTCAGGCCGAGTATGAATTCAGTATTAAGTTGTGTTTATTCATTGAGTTAGAGCTTGTTATGGTTGTTATTTATGGCCTGCCCTTGGAGTCATACCTTGTTTGAGGTATGTTTCTGAATTATTGTCAGACTTGATATTGTATTTCATTACATTAAAATTTTGCTGATGGACGATTTTAATATTCACGTGAATGATGCAACTGTACTTTGCCTTTATTCTGTTTTGATTTAATTAAAGTTACCTACCTGAATAATTTTTGCCTTCCCTTTTGCTTTCAATGACCATTTAATGTCCCTCTTGTTTATTTAATAATTATCGCTCTAGGCAGACTTTAGATCCAGTTAGACTGAGTACTTTTGTTATCAGTTTTGATTTGACAAATCATATTGTTATTTCAAAATCAGCAGATGGGGCACCAGATCTCTTATTGGAGATTAGCATATCTCTAGATATAGACAATTACTTATTCTTATTCCTTTTTAATAAACAAGTTTTTAAGTTGAAGAAAGCTGCAAATTGGAGTCTTTAAGGTAAATAGGTTATTGGCCCTGGAAAAGACTTATATGTAGAAATCAGAGTTATCTTGTAACATTTCATTGTTATGAGAAGTTCTGCAAGGTAAAATCTGCCCCTGCTCTCCTTTCAGAGATCATTAATAGCTTTTTAATCAAGAAAAATTAGCTGAACATAGTGTCATTTATCTAAGGCTATATGATGATCTTTACAAATGTTTCCTGAATAGTGTCTTCACTGAAATAACTCTCTGCTGGTTATTTTATTTATTTGCTAATTTCTGCCTGTCTTAATGTCTGTCTACTGTGTTATGAAAATTATAACTGAATATTACAGCTAAATTGAGAGGCCGTTAGGAGCAGCAGAATAAAACTCATCTCTCTAGTCCCTTCCTAAAACAATTGTTGACTGTACAGGTCAACTTACAGAATACTATAACAGTCAACAATTGTAGTTTTTCTTGGGCCAAAAGGAAAGAAAAATTACAGAAACCAATTGTGCACCAAAAAGATTTTTCTAATCCTTCAGTATTTAGATCAGGAATTGATCAATTAAATCTCTTATTATTCAGGATATATTTTAAGAAATATTGTTTTAAATACACATCTAAAAACACAGGTGTTTTTTTTTTTTTATATATAGACAAAGTCAACTGCACCTGTAAATGAATGGTTTATGAATGCTTAAATGTATCTCATGAGAATCAGCTCACTGGAAACAGGAAGCTGTTTAAACATGGTATTCCCAGATATGCCAAAAAAAAAAAAAAAGTGTGGCTTACAGGATACTTGTTCAAACTGCCAGAGCACAGCGATGAGGCTAAGATGGAAGGAATTCAATGCTTTAAACAAAATCCTTACGATCATTCAGGGATTTATTTGTTTTGATTTGATTTTTTTTTTTTTTTGGATGATTTGAAGAGTAGAACTCTTCCTTTACCCAAAGATTAGAAATTCAAAGGTATAATTCAAACGTATAAACAAACACCATACAAATTATGTAAATGTGTTGTTTGCTTAACCTAAATAGATATCATCACTGTCTTATTACTCTAACTTGAACTTTAGGAAAGACTTGATAGTTTTCACTTTTTTCTTTACTTGAATTAAATAAAAAAAAAAAAAAAGAGACAAGACTGATTCTACAGCTTTTTCTATCCTTACATGTATCTCTATGGCACCACTTTCCATTATTTCTTTGTTACCACTATGCATTTTCATTATAGTGTTGGATATTTATGGCTGGGTAGTAACTCTAGTTATAGCTAAGGACAATTGCAGCTGAGCTATTAGGAGTAACTACTTGTTTGTTAGAGTTTAATATTTGATTTTCACCCATATACTTCATATTTAGATCATGACTGCCTCTTCATTGATTTTTTATCCTTTCTTTATAATTATATTGCACTCATATCTCCACATCATAAGATCATATCACCTGAAGGTATAACTTCCCTAGAGAGACAGAAACACAAGATATCTCATGAATATACTTACATTTTACTGTACACCCACATATGCATATGCAAACCAAATAAAATAAGTATAATGTACAAACAATATTGTTTCAGAAGCAGTATTGTACCTGATCCCAAAAAAATATACTCCCAAGAAAAAATAATATCGTTGGTTTGGCTATACATAATAGTCCCTATATTTAGGGAGATACAGAAGTTCTTTAGTGTCGGACTTTGAAATAAATAACAAGTAGGCAACTCAGGTGAGTTAGGAACACAACACACCTCTGCTCTCACGCTGATCATGGAGTGAGCCAGGTACAAACAGATACTCTGGATCATGCATCCGAGGAAATGACACACTAGACATTTTCTTACCACATGCCAGAGAACACAGGGACACAGCACCTTGCAATGGCTCACTAACTTTGGACAGGCTCCAAACATTAAGCTTGTTTTAGCTTGTCATCAAAATGTCAGCTGAACTTCCAATGAAACTTTCTTTCCAGTCCAAAATTTTGCAAGACTCCTCTCATTGAAAAAAAGGATGGCACAGCACACTGTTCCCCTATGAGCTCAGCCAGCTTTGCAGCTCATTACAGAGTGTTTAAATGTCCTAGCCGTCCTGGGCTGATTTAGCAAATAGAGGGAGCAGTGCTTGGACTCTCTGAGCACATGCTGTAATTTCTGGCTATGGTTGCAGTAGAGGACTGGAGTGAAACAAAACAGATCATTTCTATGTTCCATGTAGCAGGCACTACTTATAATCTGATCCTACTAGAATTTCACTAAAATGATAAAAAAAAAACTCATATATGATTGAGTTCCACAGGTTTCAGTTAGGTTTTTACACTGAAGTGCTTTGGGGTTTGGACAGTGAGATTCAGTTTGGGATTTCAAAGCTGTTACACAAGGGAAATGCATGCATGAATCCCAAGAAAGAGAAAAGACTAAATTCTAAGGGTACAATTCTGAATCATTTATAATGCATTTTCAAATCCTGGAAAGGAAAATATTCCAGCAGATTAAGTTAACTATATAAAATACAGCACTTCAATATCCAGTAGTCTTTCAGGGCACAGCTCTTTTCTATTTCTAAATCTGATATAGAGGTTAAAGTTGTTGCGTGACAAATATAACACTGATATGGTCATACAGATAATTATATAGAACCACACCCTAGCGTTCTAATATTGATGTCCCTCCCCCACTTTGCAAAGATCCCAAAATCTTCAGTAGATTTCACTTCACAGCACCTCCAAGATATACAAAGTGCTCTTAACTTGCATGCACAAAATTGCACAGAGAATGATGCACAAAGTTTGTCCAGCTATTGAGACATCTAAAGAAGTAGATTCTGGCTTCCCAGAATTTTTAAAAATTTCTAAAGCCTCTGTACACTAAGATGTGAAGAAGGTGTGTCTTCAGAAAGTAAAAAAATATGAACACCTACACATCTCTGAGAATTCCACTGTACTTAACCATATCTTTAACCACATAAAAAACATTTCCTTGATTTGAAAATCGTTTTCAAGACTTCATGGAAAGAAATCCTCATTAAACAAGAGATAGAAGATGTAATTTTATGGATATTTGGATAGTGTCCTTTTCTTGAGATGCTTTTCCTTCATAGAGTTTGCAAATGATAGTTTGCAAAGACAGGCTCACACTAGAACTATGTAATCAGGAATGTGGAGCTAACAGAAAGTCATCATATATATTTGAGATACTGCAAAAGTGTCAAGCAGATTCGTTATGTGTTTAAACAGAAGCATCTTGTGCCATTTTAGACACACTAACTTATTCAAGTTATCAGATACCCTAAAGTGACAAAAAATGTCTCTATGTAATTAAATTTAGACACTTGAATATTTCTCAGTGTGACTACCTGGACAACAAGCTCCATTTACCCCATATTTGTCTGCATTCTATCTGTTGAGGTACCTAAGCTAATCAGCTAGCTAGGCTGTGACTTTCATCTAAACTATAGATATTTCCAAAATAATCAAAATAACTATGAACTGATAAGACTTTCTGCTCTGATTCTTGTGATTCTTGTCTTTTCAAATGTTTTTATCCTAATCTGGGTCCTGATCTTGCAACTATGACAGACTGTATTTCCATTCTTATGGAGATATACAGCAGCTTAATTACATCTCTGCACAGTCATTCAGTCACAGACTTGGTCTTCTCAGCTTTATAAATTCTTATGTGTGAGGAACAGATTTAAGGGCTTTTAGATTTAACAATTAAGAAATCAACAGTTCTAATGATACTGTTTTTCTGCCCCCTTCTACTCCTCCTCTGTCCCCCAAAAAAGGATAAAATTATATTGAAAATTCATTCAATGTTATTTTATGTCACTATTTCAGCTGAAGAAATTCATTTTATTATATTCTGGATGTTGCCTCAATAATAAATCAATTGTAAATATGTTACTATCAGTTTCTGGCACCAGTATATATTTTGACTTGTCACTACACATTTTACCTGGTAGAAACAGTTTCATCCACTGAAGGCAAAATAAATAAATAAATAAATAAATAAATAAAAATGAATAGATAAAGTAGGTTGACCTGCTAACAAAAGACTGAACATACATCTGGCAATGCATCTATCTTATGAGCTCACTAAAGCTCTTCTCTAGATTCAAGATCAAACTCTATAGAGGAACATATTACAGCTAAAGAAGAACCACAGTGCTAAGATGAAACTGGAGTAAACCCTGGAAATTTATGCTGAATGCCTAGAAATTTATGCTGAATGCCATTCCTAGCCAGACTGCCCAACAGCCCAGTTGTAAGGAACATTCATCACAGAAACCATTTTTAATTATTTCAGCCTCTAGGAATGTCAGTACTACTGTTTGATTTCCTGCAGAGACAGTGCACCACTCTGTAACATAAACAAAACCCTCAAATCTTGGGATTAGTGCTACTGTCACTTAGCTTTTTAACTCACACTGAAGAAGATGTACAGAAAAGTCTTACTTGAAGGTATCAGCTGCATAACTCAATCGGTGCATAGCTTTAAGTAACCAACCCCTATACACCTATTATCAAAGGCAAGAAGGAAAAGAACATTTTTCTATGAAACAAGGCAAAAAGATGTTTCAATAGCTAATTAGATGACAAAAAGTATTTGTCAATGGGTGCTCCTAGGAGAATCCCTCACTAGCACAGTCTTTGTTAGGTGTCTGGAGACCCCTACTGAACCAAGGAGGCATCTGAACCAAACGATCTCAGGATTTAGAGTTGCAGCCTATGCAGAAGGGAAGGCCAATTGTCATAGCGATAACTGAATTACAGATAAACTTCATATAGATATGTAAAATAAGAGGAAACAGAAAATGCAGAGGGTACATGTTATGGCAGGGCCACTGTCTCCAAAAATCTTTTCCCCCAACCCTGTTTTACTGTCCTCTAAGAAACATTTACACAAGATGAAGTGACTCTATGCAGAACACTGTTCTTTACTGGGTAGGCTCACTTGAGATCCCCATGTAGTCTTTCATCCATCTGTTTCTGCCCAAAACCACTTCATTAGTTCAGCTGTCTGAAGCAGCCATTTGCGAAATTTCTTTTAAATTCAGGGCATACATCAGAAACAGAAATGAGCAAATGTTTAATAAAACACTTGGGTTGAGGTATACAAGATAAGAAACTGACTAAGGCCTTGATGGTGGGTATCAGAGGTATGCCGCTGCACTGAGAGATTGGTTGGGAATCAGAAGAGTCTGGATGAAAAGGGAAGGTACCTGCTCCCATAGGTAAAGCTCCAGGGTGGCTTTGAAGACACTTAATCACAGTCCTAGATTTGCAGCTAACTTCATGCCCTCAGGCAATTCATTTTGTTTCTTTGTGCTTCTGTTTCCATTCCTGTCTTCCCTGGAATCTATTTTGGGTTGTATGCTATTTAGGATAGCAGCTGTTCTTATATACTTACTAAACAATGAGGCTCTGATCTCACAGGAGGCTTCTAGGCACTTCTAGAATACAAATAACAAAAAATCTTAATTTAGTAAATATTTATTGAGTTCTCTCAGGTATTATAACTAATTACTGCCTTTTTCCTTTAAAGAACTAATCCATCACTCTGCTGATGATAAAAGACCTTTTCAAACAATGGATTTATAATCTATCTATTTGGAGAAATAATTTGTTCTTATTTCTTTCACATCTTTTTATGCAAATTGTTTGCTTCCTTGTGGGACAACTCTAAAGTCTCTAAATTGTCTGAACCAAATAAGTATTGAGCAGATTCAAATTCTGTACAATATAAAGATGCAGAGAGAGATTTTCTATTTCTAAAGAAATTATGTACATACAGAGTCTACATTCCACTCGTAAGTCATTAATAAAAGAGCTGAACTACACAGGATAAGACTATCCAACCAATTAATTTGTCAATGATATATTCATAGTAAAATTTTTCTATTTCTGAACTTTGTGATTATAGTCCAGCAATTCTATACAATCCATTTCTATCCAATCTGTTTTTCAGTGCTATACCATAAAGTCTAACACACTTTTGGTAGACTGACACACTTTTAGGAGTAGTTCCTCATTTCAACTGGATCACTTTGAGAAGCTAAAGTGAGATATTCAAGGACTCGTTTGCAGAGTTAAATGAGACCTCACAGACCACTCTCCAGAAAGATCCAGAAGTTTGGCACTCTACAAAAGAGGTTTGCCTACCTCGACACTGTTTACTTCAGCTAGTTTGAAAGGGCTTACTCTTAAGCACTGGAAATATTCCCATGAACTTCAGCACTATTCATCACAGACAGATGGATAAAAAGCAGACATTATCCATTCTACTAGAAATCATAGACTAGCCAAACAGCAAGAAATGTTTACCTTTTGTCTACACATTTTTAACCTTTGCCAAACATGGGATACACCTATATAAAAACACAGAAACTGATCTCAAGTTTCAGTTCTACAAAAATAATCTCTTGCAATGTGACTGAAAAGGAAATGCTATAAATAAATTATTTCAATATCGATTTGTCTTGCAGAGGCTTAAAAACCTATTCTGTCTATATGCAGCAATTTGAAATAGATATTATTCTGATATTAACATGCTGGTATACCTTTGGTAACTGGAATGAAACTTTGATCGATTCTCATAATTAAAAATTCCTTTAGGGTAAAAGTTTAAGGTAAAATTTAAGTTTAAAGTTTAGGGTAAAAAACATTAGTGTAACAAAGGCTGATGGCAATTCTAGTTTGAATTTTAAAATGTTAGCAATCTTTTGTAGACACCTCTATATCAGTCCCACTGGTAAACCAGGCCAGTCTGCAGAAGATGTTGAAAAGATAAAATATTGGAAAGTTTACTTCGTTATTAGTTTACCCTGTTCCACAGATATCATTCTTCTCGGGGACCATTATGGATATTATTCTAATGACAGAGGACCGCAAAACCCTCTTTGCTTGGCATATGCTGTGGTCTAATCATGAACACATGGCTAGTAATCACAGGTCAGCTTATAAAATATAAGATTTCGCTAACTGTTTCAGTCCTTGGACTATCAAATAACCAATGTTCCCAACACCTTATCCATTGATTCCATATAAAACTGCTCTTAGTGAGCAAGGGAGTGTGTAGTAGTGGACTGAATCTCACGGATTATGAAACTAAACACAATTTGGCTACTCTGAGTTGTGTGACTTTCATCATTTCATGGTATTACTTTCTTTCCCATTCTGGCCATAGGTAGCCCAGACTGCAAGCTGTGTGTGGCAGGTACTCTCTCTTACTCTTTTTGTACGTACTTTCTAGTATGTTGTGACCTCAATTTCATGTGAAGCTCTTGGGAATGTCTAAAATTCAAAATGTACAGAAACAGTAGCTCCATCAAAGCAACTCACAATACCTCCAGAGACGGGTTGCATAAACATAAACCTAAGGGACTCATTCACCTCCCAAAATTATATGGAGATGAAACTGATAAAAGTGATGAAACTCCATCCAGTCACTGGACTAAGTATCTGGATCAATTACAGTGTTTTGTCACCGCTGAAGTCCATGTGAAGAAGATTTAAGGGAAAAAGAAAAGGCAATAGGAAAAGAAAGAAAATAGGCATGGAGAACGGAGATAAAAGTCAGTGGAGGTCCTCCAATGTCCAGGAATATGTGTACTGGAAATGTGGGAGAGGATTAGTCTTGGTCAAAAAGTTCAAGCACCACCAGAGAAGGGCTGTAGTACTGAATCATAGAATGGCTTGGATTGGAAGGGACCTTAAAGATCACCTAGTTCCAAATACTTCTCGTGCAACACTTGCTTTGGCTACATAAGATATCTAAAGACTGAGACTTCTACATTCTCATCTTGCTTTAGGGAAATTACAGGTTTTGGTCTTATGCGTAGTGTTGGTATTTGGTTTCAGATGATCAGTTTTTGAAGCTCAGAGTCAAATAGAATCATAGAACGGTTTGGGTTGGAAGGGACCTTAAAGGCCATCTAGTTCCAAACCCCCTGCCATGGGCAGGTACGCCACCCACTAGATCAGGTTCCTCACAGCCCCATCCAACCTGGCTTTGAACACCTTCAGGAATCCACAGCTTCTTGGGACAACCTGTTCCAGTGCCTCACCACCTTCATAGTGGTGCTATCTAACCCTAACATCTAATCTAAATCTCTCCTCTTTTAGTTTAAAACCATTTCCCTTTGTTCTGTCACTATCTGTCCTTGTAAAATGTCACCCTCCATCCATTTTATGAGCCCCCTTTAAGTACTGAAAGGCCACAATAAGGTCTCCCCAGAGCCTTCTCTTTTTTAGGCTGAACAACTCCTGCTCTCTCAGTTTCCTCATAGGAGAGGTGCTCCAGTCCTCTAATTATCTTTGTGGCCCTCCTCTGGATCCGCTCTAACAGATCCACATCCTTCTTGTGCTGAGGGCCCCAGACCTGGATGAAGTATTCTAAGTGGGCCTCATGAGGGCAGAGTAGAGTGGGATGATCACCTCCATTGACCTGCTGGTCTTGCTTCTCTTGATGCAGCTGAGGACACAGTTCACCTTGTGGGCTTCAAGCCCACACTGCTGGCTCATGTTGAGCTTTTTGTCTGCCAGAAACCCCAAGTCTTTCTCCACAGTGCTGCTCTCTGTGAGTTCTTCTCTCAGTCTGCACTCATGTCTGGGATTGCCCCAGGACAGGTGCAGCACCTTGCACTTAGACTTGTTGAACTTCATTAAAATCAAGTGTTCTCAGGCTTGTCCAAGTCCCTCTGGATGGCATCCCTTCTTTCTGTTGTATCAACTGCACCAATCGGTTGCTCTTCCCTTGTCAACTGATGCAGTCACACCATCATAGGCCACCAGACTGGTCAGGCACAATTTGCCCTTGGTGAAGCCATGCTAACTGTCTCAGACCACCTCCTTGTCTTGCATGTAGCCTTGCATTGCTTCCAGGAGGATCTGTTGCATGATCTTCCCAGGCACAAAGTTGAGGTGCACTGGTCTGTGGTTCTCCGGGTCTTCCTTTCTACCCTTTTTAAAAATGGGAGTGATGTTTCCCTTTCTCCAATCACTGGGGACTTCACCTGACTTCCATGACTTTTCAAATATGATGGACAGTTGTTTAGCAGTTACATCAGCCAGTTCCCTCAGAACCTTTGGATGCATGTCATTGGGCCTCATAGACATGTACCTGTAAAAACGTCCAATTAATCAGTTCCACTACAGTGCTCCAATCTCCTGAACTCCTGTTGATTGCAGTGAGTGTGCAATCACTAAAACAAGTCTTAGAGCTCCTAAGAGTATACCTTTGGGAATCCAAACCGATACCTCTGAATCAGTTTAGCATAGTTCCCATGCAAATCTAATATTTATCCTATTCAAAAATACAAATTCAAAAGATAGACAGGATTGCTCTTTTAGCCACGTGTGTTCCTGTATCTGCATGGCAATTACTTGTGCTTTTAGTTTTGTGCCTACTATTACAGGGAGTCTGCAATTATGTCAATCTATTAAAAACTAGGACCAAAGGTCAGAGGGTTTTCCATGACAATAGTATTAAAGTTTAAAAAGATATAGAATTTTTATGCATCTTCCCAAGTAGTACAAAAACATTCAGTTTAACAGAGACAACAACAGATAGTAATAGGTATAGTCTTAATGGCTTAATGACCACTTCTAATTGCTATTGGACCTGTATAATATAAAACTGTTCTTCCAAAATGATGCAAGACCAGCAGAGTATGAAACAAAAATAAGTCCTACCATTTCAGCATGAAGCTTGCTTAAAATATCTTTTTTTCCTCATTTGTACAGAAGCCATCACCAGGTGGAATGTTTTCTTGACTGCAATGCTCAAAGGTACTCATTAAGTCCAGGGAAAAAAAAAGAGATCAGATGAAATCTGGACATAACCTTCACCCAAAACACTTCTAAAGTTCAGGCTTATTCAGATAAGTTGGGAGGAGGGATTGTTTAAACAACTAGCTGGTGTTTTTGTGATTATACTACTCTGTTTCAGGTTGGCTGGCTGGCTGTGTATTTAACATAGACCACTCAAGCAATTTGTAATTTTTTGTTTATCTTCAGAATATTTTAAAATTAAGATGGTGTCATTTGTCCTATTGTATAGCTAAAGGATGGAGACACACAAGACTTGATACAAACTTAAGTTCAGTAGTGACTTATAATTTAGCTTCTGTAATTGATTGCAGAATCACAAACCATCAAGAGTGGAACCTCTCAGACTGAGTAAAGGTGGCAGAACTGAATCCAGATTTGTCAAGACTAAAACATGGAATATAGAGTTCTTAGTGTTTTAAAAGAAGAAAGAATATTCTCCAAAATCTTGAGTAAATTATTTCAAGTGAGCAGATGAAACCCACCCACTAAGGTCCTCTCAGACCTGGGTTAGTTGGGTCTTTGTACCTTTGTTTTACAATAGGTATCCTAATTTTCCCATCAACAAAAAGATTCCCTCTCCACCTTTGGAGCAAGCAGGACATTGCTCCAGGACAAGCACTGTGAGAGCCTGTTCTCTACCTCTGAAGCACAGCATCTCAGAGCTACTCCTCAATTGCTGCAGGTACTTAAAATTTTAAATTTAGAGTTAAATTACTTTCCACAGTGTACATAGGACATCCGAGAAACAAATTCTAAATTCCTGAGTCCTGATGATTTGGTTGTGAGATCGTCTTTTCTGATTGACTCCAATTCAGCATTGAAAGAAACTCTTAGATGACGTCCAGCTGAATTTATTTAAGGCCTCTGCAGAATTTAAGCAGCCTGATTTAAGATGCATTGAAAACAGTGGGGAGTGATTTCCTACAGATCTCAGTGGCCTTGATATTTCAGAGCACGTGTGCTCAAACAGCCTGTTTGCAAAAATACAAAAGTACTTTCCAGATGCATGTGCTCCATATACTTTTTTAAGGTTATATGTTAACTTGAAAAAAAAAATAGGATATTTGTAGAAGTCTTGTTGTAATTTCAAATTCCCATTCAGGCTGATCTATGGAATTCCCCTCTTGTTTATGGCTCTTTTAATGCTCCTCTTTATGGAAGCCATGAATACATATGGATTTGCACCAAGGACCTCATGTAAGTAGCTCGACGTCAGCTGACAAAACAGCAGTCTGGTTTAATAATATTTTTTTCTGCAGGTTTTCTCCATCTGCTTTGCACCAGTTACAGAATATCAGGTCAGAAAGAAGGCTTTACCTAGATTTTTTTTGCAGAGATTTTATCAATGCCATGTTCAGAACAGTTTTCCTGATCTTTATTATGTTGTTAGCCCATCATACAAAAGAAACAGTTTAAAATATGTCACAGTAGGAGCTGTCTTAATATAAAGTGTTAGATCACTGATGGTAGGTGTGAAATATTCCAGAGTTGTAATGTTTGAAGGCTTGGTATAGAATTGTTAAATAAAGCAACATGATTTTATTTTTTTATTTTGTTTTTTAAGAAATAAACAAACATGAAGGAAGGGATTACTGCACGTCCCTGTTAATACAAACTAAGCCAAAGCCCATGAACATATTATGAGGGTAGGTGCTATAATGACTACCTTAGAAAAAGGTCTGCTTTGTGCTTTTGGTTGTTTGTTTGTTTTAAAATTGGGTCATAAGATGTCAATCCTAAATCTCCAGGCAATTAACAAGAATAATTTTTACACAGATAAGGAGCAATATGAATATTCAAATATGATCTATTAGAATTACCCAGAAAAAATGTATTCACAGATTACTGTAATCTTATCTTTCAAATTTGAAAAAGAAAATCGTAAAAATCAAAATCATTCATAAAGCTTCCAATGATGAAATAGAAGTCCCTTCAAAGGATAATAACAAACAGTTCACAGGTTTCTTAAGCTATACAGATAAAAATACCTTTAACCTTGCAAAAATTTGAGATATAATATTCTGATGCTTTTCGTTCCCTACACTGTTATGATATATATCAGGACCACACAGAAAAACTTCTGATCTATTTTTTTTTTTTAATGCTTCAGGTTTTTTAAATATTTTGATCTTCATGTTGAAAAATTTGCACACTAAATTTGTACATATGGTGATAGTACACAGCCACATCAGCAATATAAATTAATTTCCCTACATACAATATATGTCAATTTCTATTTTTGTTGTTAATGATGTTTCTGGTTATTGCAGAAAGGCAAAATGTGTATGACAGCAAGCACTGTGGCTTCTAGTCCTCTGCAGTAAATATACCTGGAATACAGACAGAAGTGGCACTCAGCCTAAACATCCATCACTACTGTGATAGTTTGAAATGCATCTGGTCCTTTGGAGTATATTTGCTGTGATTACCCAGTTCAAGTATTTTCCAACTATTGTATGTGTCATCAAATGACAGTAATGAAAATAACCACAGCCATTATTGTACGGTTTAAGACTTTGCCATCTTTTGAATATTAGCCTTTGCCTTTCCCAAACTGGCATGCTGTTGTGCCAAAATCGGCACATAAAGAGTGTCACCGTACTACACTTGTACACATTTGTATAACTCTTTTGTTTTTACATATCCTAAGAAGTTCCACAAAATAGTGTTAATAGAGTCAGCAATCAACAAGGGAAAAAGTCAGACAGAATAAATGCAGTTCAAGTACTGACGTCCAGTCACAAGAGAATGTAGAACTGGGAGCTGAGTCGGTATTCACCATTGTAAGCTATGGATGCATAAAAAGTTAGTGCAACTCTGTCAAGCATGTGTTAAGATCTGGTAGGATCAAAGAGATCCTAACAGTTTTTTTTTACCTTACAATCAACATAACTTGATACACTGTAAAGTATCCTAGCTAAAAGGTAAGGTAGAGTACAAGCATAACATACTGCAGAACAGTTAATAGACTATTCATAGAGCTATCCTTATAAAATATTAATACTTGCCCTCATATACAAGATATCAGTTCTGTCCTGGTATCTGAATGCCAGGTATGACTGCCTAGACCTCAGACTATAAAAGTTTCTCAAGTCTTTGGAAGACTCAAGTCTCTTTGAAGATAAAAATGGACAGAAATATTCTGATACCAGTATCTCCTTCCCATGTCCAGTCTAGAGAGTTCATCAGTCACAAGACTGATGGATTAGGCTATATCTTCCATAAAAATATGTACGTTCCTACTGCATATGTCATGCAAGAGATCATTCTAAACAAAATCCTCATGTATGCATTATCACTTGCTCCGTCACAGATGATTAGGATTATTTTGTAAAATTCACATAGTATTTCCTAGTAAATGTGAAGTTTTAATGTTGACTACTTCAAAGATGGTATACAACCATTATTTTGAAAAAAAAATAATAAGTCAAGAAAAAGCACTGCACTAAAAAAATTTCAAGAGGAAATCCAATCAGTGGAAATGAAATCTATGAAATATAAAAAAACAAGCACCAAAGAACTTGTGAGTATTTCTTGTCTGGGTTAGATTTACAAGAAAGGGAGACAAGAAAGAGAGACTTTTCTTAGGATTAAAAGATCTTTGGGAACATTTATAATAGTCAGTTCCTGCCCACTTTCTGCCTAGAATGTATCATCTGCATTACATTCAATTTCAGAGGTTATTATTTTGGAAAAGATGTGACATTATGCTTTCATTCTCCAATCTGTAAACACAAGATGAATGGAAGATAATGTCTTAATCCATTGTCTTCGGCCAATGAGGCCATCTTAACCACTGTAAGCCATCTTAACCACTTAATTATTTTGCCACTGTAATGAATTTGATTAAAGAAAGAAAAAAAAAACGTGTGAAGGAGGTTCTTACATAACTTTTAATATCAAAAGTTCTTATTCATTTCTGAGAAGTCAGGTGAGACATGAACAGGCACAGAAAAAAGAAAAAAAAGTATCAGCTACAACAACAAAAATAATGAGGAAAACAAACATAATTCCACAGTTTGCAGGGCACAAAACACAACCTGACTTTTCCTGAAAAATGGCTTCCTGTTCTGTACTCAGCTAATCAGAGTTGTTAGTCTTTTATTAAAATAAAAATGTAGTAGTTTAGAATGCATAACCCCATGAAGAACCTATTATTGCTAGAACTGTTGAAAAACAAAATAATATAGTATTCCAGTAAGCACTGTGGTCATTAAATACTTAGAATTGTTCTTTCAGAAGCAAAGCTTACATTACTCTACAGTTTTATCTATAGAGGAAACGTACCTTGAAGTGCAAATGCTGTCCCTGTGTTTGGAGACCTGTTGATCTAGCAGTATATTGACTGCCTATAGAGGAAGAAGGTTTACAGCAACAGAAATCAATTTCTGTAGATCTAATTCAGTTTGCTTAATTCAAGGCACTAGATGACTCTCCTGTCATCTTCATAACCCTGAGTTCTTAAATTACATAGACTGAACATCAGAAAATGGATGCATTAAAACTTATGGAACCACTTCCATTTTTTCCTCTTGATTTTTTTCCCAGTTTCTTCTCAGCTTGCCACTATGTCCACACATTTCATCGGTGTTTTCCCTATTATCATTAGATGAATTTTTCATTTCAAAAAACAGATGAAAAGTCTAGAAGATGGGAGAGGGTAGCATGGTTCCTTCAGTGCATCATTTATGGAACACACGACTTTCCATAATGTGGGAGAAGGTTCCTCTGTCCATTGGGGAGGTTACAAGAGAAAATGAGCGAGAAAACAACATTCAGAAGAGCTGATATCCTGAGGAGTAACATGCTCAGCCACTAATATGGTGAAGACTCACTTTTGGTTTCTTTTCATACTCTCACCACGTTAATTAACATACTATGAGATAGTAGATGTGAGTAAAAGCTCTTCCTCCATCTATCTTACAGTTTATAATCAGAACTTCCACTACTGTAGGGAAAAAAAAAAAAAGAAAAAAAAAAACTTCTCAGTTAGACTTACTGAAATATTTAGCTTACTGTGAAAAAAATTTTGGATTCTGTATATTGGCATGTTTTTAAGTACCACTTTAACAAAATATGCCTGAGTAGTGTAATTCTTTGGAATTAGCTGGATCAGAAAAAAGAAAAAAAAATGCAGGATAAACTCAGACCCTATAATGGAAGCAGGACAACATACATCTTGCACTTCACCATAGCTCTGTAGGAACTGTAATCAGGCTAAGTGCTCTAAAATGTAGCTGCAATTATTTGCAGATGAAAAATTCCACCTACAGATATTTCTTGAATCAAAATTGAGGATGAAGAATTAGAGGTCACTGTTAAACTAAGAGCATTTTAATGTAATGTTTGTCAAGGTTGTGTCACTCAGGATTTTTGTAGTTGCTTTTATAAGATAGGGTAAAAATAAATTCTAACATTCTGCACACAATTTCTTCATATTCAAATGCAAAGCCATTGACAACTCAAAATGTTGCCAAGCAAAATAATGCTTCAGGCCATCTTCACTGATAGAAGCACAGCTGGAATGAGAACCTTCACTGAGAACTCCTCTGGAGCATAGGAGTACAAAGATTGGAGTAACGGCCACATAAATGGGCAATGGGCAATCTGCTGTGGTTTCTAAGGATACAAAATTGGACCAAATTATAGAAAATTATAAATCCAGACTATTCAACCATCTGTGGAGTCAAAATGCAGAGTACTAGGATTAGACAAAAAAGTTCTAATAGTTTCATTAGATTTTGAAGATGATTTATGTTTTGCTATTTCCCGCAATTCATATGGGAATAACCTAGAGCTTTTATCTCAGGTGGAAGGACACCAGGCTCTAAGGCAGAGGGGAAATATGATAGAAGCTACAAAGTAGAAAACAGGAAGCAACGAGAGAAGTCCATCTGGAGAATGAATGCAGGAGGTGTGGGGGAGTTATTTAAATTATTTATACTGCTATTCTGAAGAAGCCCATACTCAATGTTTTCATAAACAAAATTCAGTTTTGTGTTATTCCAACTGTCTCAGCTGGTTACTAACCAAAAGACTAGTCCCCTAATACAGACCCAGACTTTCTGAAGACCAAATTAACTCCTGTTAACTGAGCCTGATCAGCATCCATACCCTCATTTGAGTGCAAACACACAATATGTGCAAGACAACCAGGGGATCAGGCCCAGCCAGCGTGAGTTCATGAAAGCCAAGTCCTGCCTGACCAACCTCATCTCCTTTTATGACCAGGTAACCTGCCTGGTGGATGAGGGAAAGGTTGTTGACGTAACCTACTTAGATTTCAGCACAGTCTTTGGCACGGTCTCCCACAGTATTTTCCTGGAGAAGCTGGCAGCTCATGGCTTGGACAGGTACACTCTTTGCTGGGTTAAAAACTGTCTGGACGGCCAGGCCCAGAGAGTGGTGGTGAATGGAGTGAAATCCAGCTGGCGACCAGTCACCAGTGGTTTTCCCCAGGTTTCAGTGTTGGGGCCCATCCTCTTTAATGTCTTTATTGATGATTTGGATGAGGGAATTGAGTGCACCCTCAGTAAGTTTGCAGATATCAAGCTGGTGGAAAGTGTCAATCTGTTGGAGGGTAGTAAGGCCCTGCAGAGAGACCTGGACAGGTTGGATCAATGGGGAGAGGTCAATGGGATGAGGTTCAACATGGCTAAGTGCCAGGTCCTGCACTTTGGTCACAACAACCTCCGTGCAACGCTACAGGTTTGAGGCAGAGTGGCTGGAAAGCTGTGCAGAGGAAAAAGATCTGGGGGTGTTGGTCGATGTTCACCTGAACATGAGCCAGCAGTGAGCCCAGTTGGCCAAGAAGACCAACGGCATCCTGGCTTGTGTCAGGAATAGCATAGCTTGCAGGACCAGGGAGGTGATCGTCCCCTTGTATTCTGCTCTGGTGAGGCTGCACTTCGAGTACCGTGTTCAGTTTTGGGCCCCTCACTACAAGAAGGACATCAAGGCCCTGGAGCATGTCCAGAAAAGGGCTACAAAGCTGGTGAAGGGCCTGGAGCACAAGTTCTATGAAAAGCGGCTGAGGGAACTGGGATTGTTTAGTCTGGAGAAGAGGAGGCTCAGGGGAGACCTTATTGCTCTCTACTACTATCTGAAAGGAAGTTGTGAGAAGCTGGGGGTCAGCCTCTTCTCACAAATAACTAGTGATAGGACTAGAGGGAATGGCCTCAAGTTTCACCAGGGGAAGTTCAGTTTGGAAATTAGGAGACATTTCTTCTCAGAAAGAGTAGTCAGGCATTGGAATGTGTTGCCCAGGGAGATGGTGGAGTCACAACCCCGGGAGCATTTAAGGAAAGGTTAGACATGGTGCTTTGGGAAATAGTTTAGTGGGTGATATTTGTGGTAGGGGGACATTTGGACCAGATGATCTTTGAGGTCTTTTCCTACCTTAATGATTCTATGATTCTGACTTGATTATTTCCTCATTTCACACCAAAATCATTTTTACCAACATATAAATAAATGAATAAATAAATAAATAAATACTGATTTCACTATAACTTCTTGAATAAAAAAGCAAAGCTTCTATCAAATAATCACTGTGATCCCTATTCATTAGAAGTAAACCAAAAACCCATAAAACAATCCAACAAATCTGCCATACAGTAGGACTATGTGAAAACAGGTAAAAATCTGAACACCTTATTAGCATTAATTCAACGGCCATGAGCAGTGACACGAAACCAGACACACCTACAGCAACTGTTGCAAAAATTATCCCTACTTGCTTAGTAAATGCAGAGTTATTAAAAATAAATATAATAATAAAAAATAAAGATAAATATGCTTCTTAATTGTGAAAGATCCTGAGGCCCTAAGAGACTCAATAAATCAATCACTTAATCCATACAATCAGTAGGTATGGTAGTTATTGCTCATTATGATGTAGCCTTCTCTAAAGCCAAATTAAGAGAATGGGAGTAAGATATTAAGAAAGGAGATGTGTCTAGTAGATTGACACATGCCATTGTGCTACACTAGATATATTAAACCATTCATATAGTCCTTTAAGGATAAACTGGTAGATGTTCAGAAAAAATATCTACACAATCTGATGAAGATTTTGAAACAGCAATCATTGATTTCAGTATGAATGGTAATAAAGACTGAACATATGACCGATGTTCTATACAGAGTCAGCCACTGTAGAAGAATGCAAGAGGTAAGGCACTTTAACTCTTTCCAATAATGACTGAGAAAAAAAATAAATAAATAAAACACCAAAATTCCTTATAGAAATACCATTCATCTAAAAGTAAATAAATAAATATCTTCTAACATTAAAATGGCTCAGTCTGTTCTGCCAAACTGGCCTGAGCACACAAACTTGCCATAAACAGACTAATAACTATTTTTTACTAGCAACAGGCCTTGCAGTAATGACTTAACAAAAGTCATTATTTGATTAAAGAGGAATGTAATGAAGCACAAGAGCCACAGCTTCACTAGAACTGAGTACAAAGAGTAAGGAATGTGTAGTTTATCCACCGGCCTAATTTAAGAGGCTGCTGAAGTTTGCGCAAGTCAGTCTCAGGTTATCACTAATTCTACAAGCAATTCTCAATGAGGCAGTAAACCACCCATGTCTTCTGAGCCACTCTTGCATTGTTCCTTTTAATCCTGTCACATCCACTCCTTCAACTCTGCTCTAAAACTGCAAGTTCTGTATCCTTTGAGAGACAAGAAATGATTCAGAGAGGGGTCACAAGGTACGAAGGAGTCATTTAATATGGCTTAAGCCAGTCCAAGACTGTCCTGCTTTTAAAAAGAAAGATCCCTTTTCCCATGGACACAGACTGTTGTTCCATCCTTTTCATCAACTCTAACACCGAGCTGATACAGCCATGCAAAGAACCACATCAGTCTACTGGTCCAAAGGAAAACTACTTTTTGAAGGACTGTTTTTCAGTGTAAGTCATCACAGTCACATACTCACTAGTGCCAACACAACAAGCGGAAAGGATGGAGGGAAGGGCAAGTCCACCTTTTCTTTGTACTAGTCTTAGACTAGCATAAGCTGAACACAGCTGCCTTAGAAGAAGCACTGTTATTTAGAAACAGCTCAGTTCTCAGCAGAGCAGGGAAGTTAGAAGACACTGTTAATTGGTAGCTGCAAGCGTTTACACTAGCCAGGGGACATTTTCTGGCAGAAGCTCAGATTCTCCAGGACAGAGTCTATATTCACAACATCAGCCAATTATTAGAATTTTGTCATTCCCTAACCTTACGGAACTGTGATCTGTGGGTTTAGCAGCAGTTCATATGCACGGGAACGCAAGAGGTTCTCCCAACTTCAGAAAGCTTCAAATAAGGGTGCTTCCATCATACCAGAACAGTCCTTCTTTCCAGAAATGAGGATCCAGAAAGAGGCAGAAATTGCGTGCTCCTACAAACTGTGGAATGTCAGCAATTTTCCTTCTCTGAATAGTTCTGGCAAATTGTCAATAATTTGAATGTAAGAGACTTGTTGGTGTTTCAGCAGTCAGGGTCAGTCATCTCTTCGAAAAACTTGGACAACCTCCAGTAACACCATCCAGAGCAAAAAGGAGTAGTGTGTAAGCTAGAGACTTGAACTTTCTGGGAGGGGAAGCTATTAGGTCACTCTGTGCCTCATATCACATCTGCAATGGGAGGACAAGTATCTAAATGGCTAACTGAAAGCCATTCAAACTCCTTGCACAGTTATGAACTTGAGCTTTTCAGGTAAAGTCTGAAGGAAAATGAAGAGCACAGCTATGGCAAGCAATAAGACTTTTGCATGTTTCATTACAAATGGCAAAATTCCTATGCTTTAATATGGAAGCTACTGCTGGAGCTAGTCGAGGAGTAATGGAAATAAAATATCCAAAATGAGTGAACATCTGGGCACCCCCAATCAATCAGTCTCAAGCCAGTGTCAAGAAAGCTTTCAGTGCAGCAGTTATCTTGTTTATGCAAAACATCAGTATCTTCCAAAACAAACTCTTCTTGCAAAAGAACACAAAAATGTTTGACTTCCTTTAATTATCCTAGCAATTAAAAAGTAAAATATTGAAATTAACAAGAGAACATTTTGTGCTTTCTCTGTTCCCAAATATTTCCCTGCTTCTCAATCGTTTGGCTTTCTTTCCCCCCCCCCCCCACAGGTATGTAAAGTAATCCTTCAGACATACCCCTCGACAGAGATCCTTTTAAGTGTCAAGATTTTCAAAATCTCATTTTCCAGAAACTTTATAGGAATGCGTTTTAACACTTGGCTATATCACCTCAGATTAGAAATTTGGTAGAGATGGACCTTAATTAATATTTAAATGGAGTATTACACAATAAAGTTGTCAGTTTTAGTCTACAAAACAGTCTGCTACATTGGGACTTACCAGAGATGAGGCTTCTTTTTTAGCCAAGCCAGCAGTTGAAATTTCCACATTCCACATTTCTCCTAATTGTGCATTGTGTTTGTAGAATGACAGTCTAAAAAACTGTCAATATAGGATGAATAGAATGCTATGGTCAACAGAATAGAATGCTATGGTCAACACACGATACTAAAGTAGTGTCTGCTTAATATGTTAAAGATACAACCAATGGAAAGAAACATAAACTATTGATTTTGAAGTTTTTCATCTATTCAAATTGGTCTTTGGCTAAATATAAAATTGTTGTTCCTCCCTGCCCCCCAAACTGCTTGTTTTGTTTTAAAAACATGCTTAAGATAGGACATTTTAGACTTTATTGTTAGGCTATTTATCATATATAACAATGGTGATAATGTGCAATGAGTTAGAATTTTCACCATCCTAAATCCCATGTTGCAGAAATTATTTGAAGTCAGACGTTTTGGCCAATTGCTCATCATCTCCACCACCCATGTGGAAGATTCATTCACCTCACAGGTTCTAGCTCTGTCCCTGTATCATAAACCTGCATTTTGTAATTCTCTGTCAGAGGTAGTTCATGAACTCCAAACTGTTGGAGACTGAAGATGTTTTCTGAGGAGGCATCCCTGTACGCTTTTTTTCTAGGCATCTGCTTTTGGTCACTGTCTATATGGGCAAACGTTACAGATACAGGTGTACTTTAAGATGTCCAGCTTATGTCATTTTGTGTCAAATCTAATAATTCACACTAATGCCTGTTCTTTGCAGCAATCTTCACTGCACCATAGCTGAAAGATCACAAACAGAGCTGTTTCAGTAGTAGAAAAAAAAATTATATATATATATATAGCAAAAATCCCAAGAGCAGCCAACCTGTGCCAGCAACTATCAGTAGAAATAGACAGGTTAAATATCTAAAGCCTATCCCAAATGTCACATCAAGAGTTAATCTTATTTTTTTCACTGAAGTGTGACTTCACTGCAAGATGAGGGATTTCTAGGAATTTTTTCTCAGTTTACCTCACTTTGGTCTCATCACACTTATAGCATATTAGCAACTAAAAATTCTTTATTTTCAGAAATGGAATACATTTAATTATAAAGACTACATAATGATTTGTCTTTCTGTTGCAGATTTGTGAGGCAACTTGCAAAAAGCAGACATTGGAGAGTTCAGGCTCAAAGACTGGTGCAGGCCAAAGATAAAATGGGAGCTATGCAGAAGCTGTGCTAATGCTTTCTGCTCTATAAGGGGAAGGCTCTTTCATGTTCCCATGTCCCCCCTCTGAAGTACCACAGAAAATTTGTCCATAAAGCCTGCTTCATTATGTTTTGCACTGAGATAGCTGAAACTTATTTTTATTTCTACTCACCATTAGTTGTCTTCAAATATATTTTATAAATGAGAAGTTTCTGACAGTCAAAGCATATGTTTCTTTTATGGTCTGTTTTTATTTACTTCAAGGTTTTGCTATGACAACCCTATTGAAAGATTTTCCTACCTTTCTAATGTTGTAAATGTGAAAAGAAAAGCATACTCAGAATATTAATCAAGCCCTAATTGTGTCTTTAAGGTCAAACAGAATATTTGAAGTTGATATACCTGACAAGGGATTATGAGTCACATCTGCACCTTAAAAACAGATTTGAGAAATGCCAAATTATTCCAGTTCTAGCTGCAAAGCCAGGAGAAAACACCTTCACACAGAACATCTCATTTGTTTTAAATAGTTTACTCAGGTATTAATTTTCCAGTATGGACACAGGGTATACAATGAGTCTAACAGTTTCGACTTCATTGCCATAAGTCTTGTGTTATCATAACTAAGGTCATCTACCATTACCTACCAGTAAGCAACATCTGAGAATGTATGAAACGCTACAAGCAAAAAATAATAATAAAAAAAGCACTATCCCTCCCTCAGCACAGCATGCGAGAACCTGCCTTGCCTACTTGTGACACTCAACAGCTTTAGGGAAGGTATAGCACAATACATTAATATTTCATTATCTCTGTTTAGCTTCATTTTGGGGAAAGAAAAATTCTGCATGTTGTTGCCCTGCTAGTCTGTTACTCTACTTGTACCATTCATTCATTTTACATGAATTCTATAGAATCAAGGTGTTCTCCTTCAGAGAAGGAGAAGCCAGATCATTAAAGCAGAACGTCACTTCATTACCCATTCATATCATTGTGGTGGAGGTTCCTTGACAAACAAGAGCATCTGATACCAACTGATACTGGGAACTAAGAGTAGAGAATGTCATTTGTAGAGAAACTGTTCCCAAAAATTCGATGTCCAAACTTCACTTGAGAAATTAGGCAATACTTGTACCATGCAGTTTATTAGTGTATGCTCTGCAGCCTACTTTTCTTTCCATTTCCTCACTGAGATTCCTGCACTGGGGAGCAAAGAACATACTTGTTTCTCCCTCTGTCCAGCTGGTAGCATGGTACCACCATATTGATCAGTGAAGGAACAAATTATGACTGGTCCTTCTATTGGCTTCTTTCAGGAGAAGGATGCATTAGTACTAATGCTCTAATCTCTTTTGGAAAGGAAACAGGAGATAAGAGCCTCCTGCAAGGAGAAAACATAGGAAAGGTCATATTTTTATAGCAAACTGAAGAGCAAATATAAGCATAGAGGCAATTTTGTGCCAAATCCTATTTTGAGGGATTTTTTTTTTTTCTCAAGCAAAAATATTATCTGATTTTTTTCTTCATTTTTGTTCTCAGTCCAAAACTTACCACCTTTCATTATGAATAAAGTAAAACATGGCTGCTTTTCACGAAAAACTGCCTTTTGTGCTTTAAAGAAAATGTCCTTGTCATTTTTCGCATACTGCTTAGTCCACAAAGAGTTATTTTGAAAACTTAAAATGCTGTATATGTATAGTCAAAGGGGAATATTTCACACTTGACTGACTTTAGAAGTAGTGGATAAAAAACAAATTCACTAATACATAAAAAACAAATGTTTGATAATGCAAGTCACTATGGGCCACATCTGGCTTTGTGGCTAGGTCTATATGGAACATAAGATTTATAAAAACCCCAATTTAATGCCTGAACGCCATAGGACTACAAGTATGCTTAAGGTAATAAAAAGTCAAGGCTTCACGTACTGATCCAGTCCTGAGAAGTCAACAAGAGGTCTCAGAATATTCCTTTAGGTGACAAACAGATAGAAAATGCATCCTAGGAAAGCATTATGCATAACATAATCAAGATAATTTCCCTGTCTTTTCAGCCCTTGTGATCGAACCTCACCAGTACACATTATGACAAACACAGATGTAGTCAGTTTAAAGGAAGGAAAGCACTCTTTGAAAGAATACTTTTGCGATGTTAGGTTAAGAAATTCACTCTCACCAAAACGTCAAGCAATTAAAATTTGCATCCTTAGCAAATGTAACATCCACACTGCATGTAGGCTTGCAAATAGCTGCCAAAGGAAGTGTTAGAAAAATCTCTGCAAGATAAAAGGGGACTAAGTTAAAATTCCTGTGGGAATTATCATTTTAAATTCTTGACTCCTTTATGCATGTACATTCTTATCATGACATTGCCCAGACACACTTTTTTGCATTTCATACTACATTTCCACTACATTTGTAACACTCTAGAATATTTCACCATGAATGTAAAGCACTGGAATTCTAATACCTTGTTCTTATGGAAAAGGCTTACCGGAGCAGAAGCTGAGCTGTATTAATTTATTGTCATGATGAAGGGGCTAGTGAGAATCAGAACTGACACTAACTCTTTCTATTTTCTCCACTACTTTTTGATTGCAATCATTGTGATGTCTACAGATGTCATATCCATAACAGGCACACCAGAATTTGAAGCAGTTTACTGAGGCTAGAAAACAATTCTGATAAAAATGTGCTGCTCCCAGAACTTGGCATATTAGAGTGTCTGAAAAGATGACCAAGGCTGGCATTTTGCCTGTGTTGCCCAGGGCTATAGAAGATTGGCACAAACTAAAAATAGTTGAAAAATGATCAACTGTGTTTGGCTTTATGAGTCACGTTTCTTTTAAAACACAACTTGCCTGTCAGACCACAAAGGCCTAATGTGACAAGGTGATGATGATTTGAGAAATGGTGTTGCAGATCATATGGGTTTTATATGGTTTGAAAAAACTCTGCAGAACTGGACTTATAATGTCTGTTGCTATGTAAAATGTCATGAACAAGGTGGAATTTTGAAAAGACCCAAAGGAGTCAGAAGATCAAATCTCACTGAAAATCCTACAGATCATCTAAACGGTCACGGAGGAAAACTAAAAACAGATAGGAGATTAGTAATTGATCAAGTATTGTAAATGCTGTGGTCTTCCTATACTCAGAAAATTCAAAACTCAAGATACAAGCAGGCCGAGTAATAGTACAATACATAATTTTCCCCAGTTTTTTGAAGACTCTATCCAGCCTTTTGAAAAGATGGAAATGAATTTGCCCCAAAACTCGCAGAACCATTTGGAAGGATGCATACAAACATACACAAGGTTATTCATTTACTGTGGAATTTTTAAATCATCTTGCTTCTAGTTTTTATGCTTCTGTAAGTCATCACGGACCAAAGGCGTACAGGCAAAAATGTGTGCAAAATGTTTACTACCAAATTAATTACAATTGTCTAACCAGTCAAATGCAATAAGTTCATGGCCAGTATCAAACAGAGCATTTTTCAGAAGACTATGTTTTAATTAATTATTCTAGGATATCAGGGAAAGGTAAGCACAGGGCAGATTTCTATCTGATGTTTTATAAATAGAAAAAGATGTTTTCTCTGAGTTTAAATGATTACTAATTGAGAAATGTTTACAAACTTTAGATCTTACTACAGAAGGAAGAACTTAAACTGTACACAGAAAGCAGTAGGTTAATCTATCTTCCAACATTTGCAGTTTCTGCTAGTTTCTTGCCCAGATTTTTACCTAAATTCCTTTGAAGCAGACGATCAAATTCATACTGTATAATCCCCAAAATTCAGGGTAATTTTAGTTATCTTCATGTGGATTTTCATAAAACTGCCAGAAGCTCCTTTCAGGTTCTGTACATACAGATGGTGTAATTGCTTTGAACTAGAATCTGATGATCTCTGGCACCTGAAGGAACTAAAAGTATAGCAAAGCTTTCAGGGACTTCAGAGGGGTAGAATCACAACCAAATTCCCTATCTATTCCGATAGGATTTTACATGGAATTAATTCAAAATGAAGACTGTAGACTACATAATCTCCCCTTTGGAAGGTTACTGTATGTTTGAGGAGGAAGCAAGCCATACACGGTAAAAAGCTGCTTCTATAAACCAATTATAACAGGAGCAGGACTATATCCGATGGACGTTATTTTCAAGGCCTTTGCTACTCAGCTGTGGAAGATTGGGGGTTCAATTTTTTTATTATTATTATTATTTATTTTTTAATCCGATACAGATGAAGTACTGACTTTCTCAAAGAAAGTAAACAAGAAATCTATTTTGGCAAGATGAATTTTTCTGAGGAGCCAATAAAACTTCATTTCACAAGCTTCTTTCAAATGCTGATCCACACATTTCTAGTTGCTGGTAGTTGGGCAGCTGCCGAGTCATCACAGTGACTGACATCTTTTTCTTTTCCCCATATACTTTTGACTTTAAAAAATGCTTATTTGGTGCATCACTAGCAGTTTTCAATACACTGGTTACTGTGCCCTACAGACCTCAGAGTGGAATTAGACCTTCTCCTGGCCTATAGAGATAGAACCTCCAATTATTATTTCTGCTGTATCGGTTTCCCCTGTTTCTTCCAGAACAATATGGTGTTGGATGCTGCAAAACACAGACCCCACTGAATTGACTCCTACAGATTTTTTCCCTGCTTTCTGCAGACTTTGTGGCACATAACGATAACAAATAGTGTACTACAGTATTGAGAGACAAATAGTTCTCCAAAACTTTTCATTCATATTAGCCTTCTCTCTTTTTTTCCCCTTCCTCTCACTCTCTAAAGGATACAGTTGATATGTACATCAACCTTTCTTTTTCATTATGATAATAGTAACAAAAAAGCCACAGAAATTTATAAATTTAGCAGCTCTCACCTGAATCATCATAACACTCTATGTACACACTCTACTTTAAATCCAACATAGCAATACTTAGCTTAGACTTTCCTCTGAGTTTTACTGTAAATCCCATTATCTTGCAATTGATGTAGATTAAGAACACACACATCAGCTGTGCCTATTGATCAGATGATTTCAGTGACTTCTGATCATTACAGCATATAGGATCAGGACTGGGTCCCCAGGACTCAGTACAAAGCCTCCAGACAATTGTCAGAACTTTATTATTAACTGAGATAGGACCTAAGAGAATAAGAATAATTAAGTATGAAATGAACATGACAGTTTTTTCAATGAAAATCTTTCTGCCATCTTGTTCTCTTGTTTTATGAAAAGCCCGCCGGCTGCATTTATCAACACAAGTGTTAAGGTTATTGCCTCCTAAACCTTCAGGCTGGGGCCCAAAGGACTAGCTCAAAAATTTCAGCAGTCAGATTCCTGCTACACCTTTCCTTGCTTCACAGATTATACCATGCCTTCAAGTATGTTTGCTGAGATATCACTCTCAAACACTGGAAGGAAGAATTTTGAAAGGCTTTTGAGAAGGCTGTGAAATCATTATAGAGAAGTTCTCCTGATGTTGTTGGCAAATCTAATGTGTTTAGATCTTTAGATCTTTTGACACAATCTTTATGTGTTACATAGCTGCAGGCACTGAAGGTGAAACTTGATCTAACTAGAAGAGCAGTCAGATAGGTCTGTTAAAATACACTTTTGCTGAAATCAGCTCAAATAAAGCAGTTGCCTGATCTCTTGAGTGTAGTGGATTGGTCTCTTGAGAAAGGGCTACTTTTCAGTCCAAGTGTCAAGTATCACAACTGTTCCTTTCTATAACTTGTTGTTGTGGCTGGACTTTAACTCTTTGCTTTTGTAAATGATGAATGAAGTCATGCACTAATGTTCTCCTTAACAGGTCTCTTTGTAAACCTCTTTTACCTAATATAAAAAGAAAATATGAGAGCATTTGATCCCGCTTTACCTCAGTCCTTTAACAGCTTGTGAAACATTCCATTAATAAATTAGAGTCCCATTAATTGCTGTAGAATGGATTCATCAAAAAGGAAAATCCTTTTAAAGGCTCTAACCTCAGGAAAAAAAATGCAGATATCTGTAATAATGATTTACATGCCTTAGCATTAGACAATGTATAAAGTATGTGATTCAACATGAAATATCCATAGCCTTATGGACCATGCAAGCTCTGGATGCTGGTTCCTCAGCAGGCAAGCTGACATATTCAGATGAAAGGTCAAACTGAAGTAGAAAGCAAATACCAAAAATACCTCAAGTGTGAGTTGTGAATGAACTCCTTGCTTCCATCTGCCACCACCCCTGGTCTCTAGACAGTCTCCCCACTGAGAGCCATGTGAATTAAATGACTTTCATTTTCCCTGCTTCCCTCCTCCTCTCTTATTTCTTTGTTCTCTTTCCCAGTACTATAACCTATACTCTGCTTCTTCACTGGTTTCTTCTGATTCCTTGCCCCTTAAATATGCATAGATGATGATAAACAAATCCACCCAAACTGTAGTTTCAAAGCAGAAAATCAAACTCAGTATAATTCATGCTGATTCCTGTTTGTCCTTGTTGACAATAACTGCATATTTCTGCACATCAAATAAATTTTAAATATTTGGTTTTTCACTATCATTATTTGGTTAATCAGCAGAGATTATATTTGTCTACCCATCCATTCATATCCATGTAAACTACTTAGCAAGAAAACTGACAACATTTATGTTTTTAGCACGTTTCCTGTACAGTACCTATACCAGCATCTCATTCATATTTAGCAGGAAGACTTCAAAAAGGATTGAGAGTAGCTGATGTCAGCTTAGAGGAGTGCCCATTAGCCACATGCTCATGTAGTATATGTTAGAATGATCCAAATCTACTGTGCCTGCAAAAGTGGACTAAAAAATGTTCAGGGCAGTTCATCCTTTAAGATGCTTTAGAAGTATTTAAAAAATAGCAGATTTCAGGTAGCATTTCGTCTGTCCTAGGTCCTAGGTGAAAAAAGGAAAACTGAAGGCAGTAAAAACTAAAGTAATACAAACCACAGCTCATGAGAGATATTAAATATTTGCCATAGATTCAGTTGCAATTTTTGGTGGAGGTTGGTTCATATCTAGCTCTGTTTGTCAAAATCTGATTTTACAGGAAGGATTTCCAAAAATAAATGCAAGAAAATATTACTTTTCTCCGAATACACACAAACATTTAATGTATTTGTTCTAACTAGCTACTGTGCATAAATGTGCCTGATTATTGTGCACACAGTTGCATCTGTACAGGTGATATCAAAAATCTGGTCATGTACAAGGCATGCTTTAAAACAGATGATTAATTACTTTTAGAAGTGGGGTTCTCTTTCTAAGATTAAAGGAAATATTTAAGTTAGTTGAAATATCTTATTACTTCTCCATAATATACAGAGCTTTAGGGAAAGATTAGGTTTATTAAGTCAGACTCACAATGCAGGCTTTCAACACTGCCATTTCCAATAAGTACACATTTGTTTAATATTAAAGTTCCTTTTCAAAACAAAGTAGTTAAGCCTACCCTCACATTTATACATCTGCAGTTTGTTTGATAACTTACAACATAATTACAGGCTGTCCTCCCACTAAATGCTGTATTCAGACTTATGAAACAAGGTGGTAAAATATGCACTGGAGTCTGAGTACTAAGCCCGTAATTTACCACAAGCACTAGGAAGAAAAGAAACAGAGGGGAACCCTGCTATTTAAACTGCTCAGTTATCATGTTTCCCTCCCCCACATATACAGTAGAGTATAACCCATTCATATTTCAATTTTACATTTCCTAAACTGTCATCTTCTTATGTTTCAAGTTCATTTGAAATGCAATCTGTTTATCAGAGTGGCAGTGAATGCTTTTGCAGATCAAGAGAGAGATGTCTCTCCCCACTAACAAATAGGTCTGTAGCAAATGGGTTGGTGAAATAATGCAGGCATTGTGGGGTTAAGCAAACTGCCCAGAGAATTATGGAAGGGTGAGTTTCGCAGCCCCTTTCTTACCTCCTGTGTTCAAGCAGTGAGAGTGTATCCTCCCTCTCTGCTGGAGATGCAGCTAAAATAACTAAGTAAATTCTCAGGTAGAACTAGAACACGAGGAAAAGGAGCTTTGGATGGCTGAGAGTAACCTTATTTCAACAAGGTTTCTTACAGACAGTGACCAGCCCAGGAGACATGCAGAAGTGGTCAGGCTCCAGCATCCTGGGGTGCTCACCGGCAGATGCCTCACCACCACCCTCCTTTCTTCAGGGCTGCTTGCTCAGGCAGACAGTAGGACTAACCTGGCACCTGGGCTTTGCCCTGCCTTGCTTTCCAGCCCCAGTTTGCAGGGCTCTTGGAGAAGGAAGCTCTTGCACTCCCTTTCCCTCAGGAACTGTGAGCCTTTAGCCAGGAACATTGCTTTCACACAATCACATTCTCTTTCTATTTTATTTTTCCTTTTTTTTTTTTTAATCCTTTTTGTTATCCCATCATACTTAACCAGCAATCAGGGTTCTGAATGGTGATTTTTCAGTGATATGTATATGTACAGCTCACTGCGCAGCAAAGTGTTCTCAGCACAACTCTGTTCTGTAAATATGCCAGCTCACTTGGTGCCGCTCCAAAATACGTTTTTCTCAGCCACAACCTGCAGTTCTAGAAAATTATCCTTGTTTTAGATTTTAAAAAATGAAAGTCACATCTTCACATACACTATTTACTAAACACATCCTGTACTATACAAAAAAAAAAAAGAATGACTATTAAAAGGCATATTTATTTTTCACTGTTTTTCCCACCTTCCCTCCAAACCTGCACCATAAATATCAATGAAAACGTATTCACCTCTGATTCCATTTAAAAATCTCTAAGCTACATTTGGCAAGTTGCAAACATGAAAAAGTTCATCTGCTGTGAGAAAATATGTTGTACCAGAATAACATTTTAAAAGTAGGTGTCTGACTTTCATAACTGTAGCAGATTTAACAAGGAAGGGAGATGTAAGATACCAAAATCTGGGTGCTTTATTGTCATTTGTTTGCTAAAGCACCTCCATAAAGTGAGCCTAGGAAACCTAGGTCCACCCCCAATCATTCTGAGGTATTGTGAAAGGCCAGGAACATTAAAAAAACAGTCTAACCCATTTGCTTACTAAGATTCTTCTTAATACTATCATATTGCTTTCCTCAGGATACTCACCTCAGATTTTGCCTGAGCTTTCAAAGAAAGAGAAAGGGTGTTTTTCTCATGCCAGAATCCAGACTAGTTTTGTTAACATGCTGGACAAGCAGAAAAAGATGCTAAAGACACAAACTACCAAGAAGCTATTGAAATCTGTTGAAACCATCTCCACCAATTACACCTAAAGTTGCAGCCTTAAGGAGACTTCAGCACTGCTGTAAGAGAAAGGATATGGAGGAGCCTGTCAAAGTAATTTATTCTTAAAAAATAAATTAGACTTATTTTTGAAACAAAGTTCCTATATAAAGTACACTAAATCTAGAAAAGTGTACCTTGTTGTTATGTGTGGAAGCTGGCCACTTGCATGTCTGAGTGCATATATAATCTTAATCATTACAGGTACCATTTATGCTTCTTTCCCTAAACTTTTCCCTAGCAAAATGTCTCCCTGAGCATACTGTCAAATATTCCAGCTGTTCTCTTCTTTCCCCATCTATCAATTATCCATAAAATATTCTTCAGTGAAGTGGTGAAACAGATGCTGTTATTTATAAAACCCACCTAGCTTTATAGAGACGTTTATAGATGCTGTCTATGACACAGGTTTCTATATGGGTACCTAATTCCTTTAGGCTTTATATCATTGCCTAATTAGCATTTGCCAATAGTCCAAATAGCAATAATATAAGAATGTGATTGGTGATATCCAGAAAAGGAAAGGAAACATTATAACTAACTTCTGAAGACATTTCCCATCTGTGAACTGACCTACCTGGCATGAAAATAAGAACAGGAAGGTACACAAAACACTTCATTTTATGATCGGTCTTATTATCAAACTGTTCATTTTGTCCCATATAATTGAGTTTGCTATGAGGGAGAGAATGATGCCTACTGCTGGATTCACAGGAAGGTCTACTGAAGTGCTTTGATGACGGGCAGTATTTTTTTTTCCAGTTCCTGCCAGCAATAGCAATCAACTACTGACAGATGCACTATGAATCAGAGTTAAATTACTAGGTGGCTGGGCACTATATTGCCTGTTGCTTCTTCAAAGTTCAACAGCAATGATCTTTGGCATAAGAGCTCTCATTTCCACAGCTAATGCACTTATTTGGGGTTTACTCACACTGCTCTGTTTCATAGCAGCATCATCAGTGCTCCATCAAGGTGAATTCCTTGAAAAAAATGTGATGTGACAACAAAAGTGAAGCTAACTTCCCATTGCAGTTCTTTGATCTGGGAGCATGAAATTAAGAGGTCTGGTCCTATCATAGCACTCCTCTCCACTCCCAACCTCAAGCACCCTAGCTGGGCACAGCAGCACTTCTTTCACAGCCCTTCTCTCCAGACATGGCTCTTTGCCAGAAAGATGGTAGATGAATTCCTACAGACCAGAGAGATTGCTCA
This sequence comes from Anser brachyrhynchus, assembly GCF_964034855.1. Classification (NCBI taxonomy): domain Eukaryota; kingdom Metazoa; phylum Chordata; class Aves; order Anseriformes; family Anatidae; genus Anser; species Anser brachyrhynchus. The sequence continues at coordinate 28,132,902 of NC_137695.1, read as the reverse complement.
ATTATTTACAGCTAATGATCACGGCAAGGGTGGATGTTATCTCCATGGAACAGCCATATGTAAGGCAGAAGAGGTCAAAAGAACACTGCTGCAAAGGTAGCTAATGGGAGGACAATGTTACCTCACAGCACCCTGGGACAAAAACTTGACCCAGAGTAGGTAGGGAAGCCAAGATCCTACGTGGCCTCTATGTACGGAGAGGGAATTGCAGTGCTGTTGAGAGAAAGGCATTGAAATCCTGCACCAAGCTTCAGTAAACTAGTCAGCTACCAACACATTAACAAACTGGATTCAAGATGAGGGAAACTGCAACACTGGGGAATTACAGATTACGTGTCCTATTCCAAATCCTCTCTTTTGCCATTAGGAAAGACTTCCTTCTTTTAATGTCATTATAATAAATAAATCTGTATCTCATGCAGAATGGGATCATGTTCTTGAAAGTGATATTTTTACATAGTCATTTCTCAGAACACAACTGCACTAGAAAAGAGACCCTATAGTTATATACTCACACTAATAAAAAGCAATATTTGCAACCCACCTACTGACTTGCCTGCTCACGATGTGCATCTCATAAAGAATTAAATTTCGTTAAGAACATCATAATACTCAAGAGAGAGTTTTCAATAATTTCAGATTCTATCAGTTACAGTAGAAGCCTGAATGCAGTTAGACCTACAAAAATACATGCACAGGCTACATCCAGTAATATTAAAGTTTTTCATTCAACATTAAGTTACGATTGAGGGTGTTAAAGAGCTGTTAGGGAAGGAAGCACCACCACAAAGTATTAGTGTTGAAAGCAGACTTCAAATGGATTACAACAATTGTGAGAAATAATAGAACATACCAGTCAACAAGACAAGGATAAAGACAATAATCTACACTACAAATGCTCATTCAAAACAAGACTAATCAGACCATTGCCAATACTTAACAACCAAACTATTTCAGGCAGTGTCAGCTTCCCAGACAGTCACTAATGCTGACTGACATGCAAAGTGATTGTGGAAATATCAGACAATAGTCCAATTCCTGAGGTCGTTACTCATACATTTAACTCTGTTGTTACTAGGGCAATTTTTTTTTATTGAAATCAATCCATTCTGACACCTTGTTCTGAATGCTTGTTGGACTTGGCAATAATAATTCCTTCTGCTTCTTTTCATGTGTTATCCCTTCAGTCTCGATCCTTTCATCTGTGTCCCCTGTAGGAATGATGTGAAATTGGTACCCTATTTCCAATTACTGAGACATCTGGAGATGGCAGTGAAGAGTCACAGCAATGAAAATATAACAAAGGACCTTAAATTTAAACTGCAGTTTGACCTAATAATTACAGGGAAGGCAGAATATTATGATTATAAATGTATAGTCCAATAATCTAGTAGTTGGTTTTTTTTCTGTCTGATGTATGTTTAATTCAACTCAATGCAATATGTTCATTCTTACATAAGTTTTGTATTTAAGTAGTAAGATTTAAATATTTATGGAAACTCAGGATTTGAGGGGGATGTAAACATATCTACCACTTGAGGAACGAGTTAAAAAAAATCCAGGTCTCCATTAAACTGTTCCTGCAGAAATTTTACATCAATTGAAATTTTAGTCAAGTAAAGACGAGTTACAAAATATAGATGTATAGATTGTAGAACTCTTTTTATTATTATTATTTTTTCTGCAGAGAAGGAATATGGCTTATTATTTTTAAACTCTTATGTAAACAACTCCTGCAGTGTGGTTGTAAGAAATGAATCAGGGAACTTTTAAATGATGTTTAAATTCAGGATGATAGAGAAATACTGACCACAAATACTTTGGTATGTTGTGTCATGTATTATAGTGAATGCCACAGTCCCAGCAACTTGGCAGAACATTTATGTTCTGTGTGCAAGACGGGAAGATCAAGCACATTTTCTCATGCCTCTGAGATAAACTCTCTGTAAATCTGTATATAAGCTATATTGATTTCTACTAGCAGAAGATAATATCCTGGGTGTTTCTGGTTTGTAGGCAGCCCATTGTTTGTAGGTAGCTTTCCTTTCTTCTAGCCCACCTGGTCACACACTATTGCTGAGTGTCATCAAATGAGTGCTTTGCTCTGCCACTTGTCAGCTGCAACCTACTAGGCGTGCAAGATACCCTGCCTAAATTCTCAGCAACTGTTTCCCTTCAGAGTGAATGATTTGAAGGTTCTTCGAAGGAGGGAAGAAAGACTGTTTTATAAACCCATATCATGCTGTGCGACAAGCTCACAGTTTTGTGTCATGCAAGCCTTAATCTCTTCACAACCCGTCTAGTTGCATCTTAGTCTGTTCTCAATATCATCACTCTGCTGAGGGATCTGGATTTCTCATGATTTAATCATATTTCCTGTCATCTCAGTACAGGTTATTTCCCCTACATGTTTATCATAGATGCATACTTCAAAACGTCTGCTAAAAACAAAGTGACAACATCGGCAAAAGGTTTTGCTTTACTGAGTGCAAACAAACTGCCCTGATGGGCATTCTAGCAAAATGACACAGTCTTTTTTCTAATCTTTAATCCTAATGTTTGCCTTTTCAGTGTGGATAGTTGTTTCCTCCCTGCTTATCTTCTGAATCAGATACTGACAGTATGTTTTTATACTACATTACATTTTCATAAACCATGTAAGCTGAAAAGTTGTTTGTGTCAAGATTTTTTTTTGTCATCGATTATTATAAATTATCATCCACTGATATTCACAAAGCATTTTTTGTGTGTATCCTTGAATATACCTTCAAAAGCAATCATTCTCTCTTGTTCAGAAGTATGAAAGTCTTTCAAGTCCATTACCACCAAAAGAGCACACATCCTTGGCTCTGTGTGTGGTTCCTTCTTTGTTTTTCATTGTGGTTTTATTTGAATGTTTTATTGATTTTTTCCCCACAGATCCAAAACCATAAAAACAGGAAAGAACGTGTACTTGCAAGTGACAGAAAAGGAAAGGGGTATTGAGAGCCCATAACAAAGTCTGAAAGTTGGAAGGAAGAATCCTAATGCAATGCCATGATACAGCTACTGAGTCTCTGCTTGTACACAGGGCAATACAGATGAGAATGTACCTTCCTCAAATTTAACCTCACTTGTAGGAGGAAGAGCAAAGGCCAGGTCAACCAGTAAGCAAAAAGCAAGAGGAAAGGAAGGGAGACAAAACCAAGCACATCACTGAGAGCAAGCTGGCCCCTGAGAAACAAAAAAAGCTCATCCTTTCCTCCAGATAGGAGGGAAACAGGTGAAATATTGCCCTAAGGTCTGCTTGAGAAGGGGTGCAGCTACACAATGTTTACTCAGACTTTTCACAGGTACACAGTGCTGCCTTCAGTAGTTCATTGCTGTGAAAGCATTATAGCACAGCTATCAGCCTAACATAACCATTCACAACCAGGCAGACTAAGTACTTCATACATCACTCTGTCCAGGGCTTTGCCTTTAAAACCCATTATTCACCACCTCGAAGGCACCTCAGTGTGTCCTAGTCAAACTGGTTCCAACATTTATCAATAAAAGCAGCAGCTGCTGCCACGTCTTGCAGTTACTTGGAACTGTAGCAATCCACCTGTAAGGAAACAGTGAGAAAAAAAAAAAAACAACAAGATTGCCTCAGATCTGCACTGCTAACAAAGGCAAGGCCGTGGTTTAGTGAGGCCAATAGCAGGCTCGAATATACCAAATCTAAATGAATGTGACATTAATTTCTCCTGTAGCTCTGTTCCATAGTTAAAGCTATAAGCAAAGGTTCTTATTCATTGTTTTACTCAAGCAAATTCTCACTGCAGTCAGAGGAATCTATCCAATGAAAGACCAGGAAAATGTGAGTAGTAGCCCAGAGGTTTAACTCTACTTGGTTTATTTCTAATCAGTCTCTTTTAAAAGGATAATTAAAGCCACTTGACATGTGACTGGTATATATGTGCACCAATCCAGTATGAGAAAGAAACAAGATAACCTCCTCTGTTAGAAAACAAAAATCATGAACCAGAAGCCGTGATCTCATCAGTGTGCCCCGATTATAAAGAAAGTCTTTCTTCTCTCCACAAAACTAGACTAATCCACAGAGCAGCATTCAAAGCCCACAGCCACAGCGGCAACGTGCGCAGCCCCTGCACCCACCTCCTGACTCAGACCTCCTCATCCTCTGTCTCTGTAACCCATCTTCCCTATCCACTCATCTGCAGACACCCCTCATTGCTCTCCCCACCTGCCCACTGACCCCCTCCCCTCCTTCCATACACATGCACAGCCATTTCCTCCACCACTGAGACTTGGATTCTTACCCTTATTTATTCGGTTCCCTTTTTCTGAGCACTGGAGATGACCACATAGGATTGGCTTTATCACATTGTTACTGCTGCCTTTTATAGTTACGGGACGCTGGTCTCCTTGTGTAATGTCAAATGCAGTTTAAGGATTAATGGTATTACATTTCCTTTTCTCTTGACGGTGCTAGACTGTTTTCTCTGTATTGTTACATATTTACAATAATCTCTGAAGTTTCTGCTGTGGAAAGTACAGCACCATCAGAAGCAATCACCAGTTAGTAGCATGATTTTTATACTGTGATATCAAATGTGACTTTAAAATAATGATAAAATTTTAATGTTTAAATCTTTTTTTTTTTTTAAATAAACATTCAGAGGGCATTTAATACAGCTTAAAAATAATGGAATAGGTCACCTGGAGGCAAAACAGTCTGAGAAGCTATCCGCCTATACAGCAAAATGTTAATGCCCTTTGAAATACAAAGGCAAGGGAGTTGTTCTCTTTATTGCCTAATGTTTTGCACATTTTCAGACCCAGGTCCAGAAGTATTTATCTTTCACCTCAAAATCTGATTGCTGTGCTAATGCTATTTAAAACTAAATGGAAGAAAATTATATTCTCCGCAAGAATTCAATTGATTCTTTTCTTTGGACAGAAAAAGAAATAGTAGTCATTTTTATTCACATAAAGTCCTGTACAGAAACCTCTGTGTGTAAATCACATTGGTCCTCTATAATTTATTAACTATTGGTTACAGCTGAGATAAATGCATAGGAACACTATGTATGTAGTTGTAAGCAATGTCACATTTGGATTTAGGACTCAGACCTCCTGCAGCATTCTAGAAATCATTACTCTTTCTCCAGTTCACTCTTTTTCCTGCAAGTCTTTGAGTTTAAATGAAACAGGAGTACTGTTCTCAGGCACAGGAAGAGTCAAATTAATTCTTGGAGTGAGCAAAAAAAAAGAGAATGCACTACGCAGCTGTATCAACCTTTTGCACAATGTTTAAAGTGGCATTTGAGGAATTAAATGTGCTGAAAAATTCAAGAACTATTCAAGTATTCAGTGACCCATAGGATGCCTGGGTCAACATGAACACTCTTGACATAGAAGTCCAGCATGTTCTCCTGACTTCTGAGAACCAGCAGTCCAAAGGAGATAGTTTGATACCACAGACCACACTAATTCTCATTTTTTTCTCATACACTATCTTGTGATCTTCCCCATTGTGCTGATACGATGCGCAACATAATACAGGACAATATGATCGATGTACTGATGCACAGCTACAGAGGACCTCAATGAAAAATGTTAATATTCGTGTATGATGCTCAGATATCACCTTCCCAGATGAAGCAGGAAAGTGATTGAATGCAAATATCTCATTCTATTGTGCCCTTTTGATCATTATCAATAGTGCATTTTGAAATCCAGAAAGCAATTTGCAAGATTTCTTTTCAGAGAATTGTTAAAATTCTCTGGACAAAAATCATGGACAAATATTTTAAGCTTTAGCACATTATTGAGATCCAAAACCATATTTGCTTTCATGAAATATGGGCATAGAGCAATAAGCTTTATTTTTATATGCAGGTACCACCACTATAGTTCATATAGTTTATAAGTAAATAGCTAGCTGAACACCTATTTGTGAGTTAAGTTTACATGCCCCAGTTACAAAAAATGTTGCATTGAAATTAGGTACTTAATCGCATACTCAAAGCCTTGACTTTCTGTTTGTAAATCTGGTCTTTATTGGATTTTCCCTGGATAACAGATTCCCAAAGTACCTCAGCCTTTGTATTGCATAAATTTTCTTTCCCTTCCCAATCTCTAACTTTTATTACACCTTCTCTGGGGTAAATCTATCATTTGCTATCTCAAAGCATGTTGCAGCTCTCCTGATCTTTCTATTTGCAAAAGCACAAAAATCATTTTGTAGAAGGAAGAGTCCCTTGATCCCCTGATGTGGAAGAAATTAGAGCCTGCTCTCATGCCCAAGATATTTAAAGTGGGACATGTATGTGAAAAAAAAATACCTTGCTCTCTCACTTCCTGGATACACATGCAAACAATAGACATAATGCAAGCTGCAGTGACTTTTTTCAAAGCAACAGTAGAAGTTACTGGCTGAATCTGGACCACAACACAGGCTATCCAATTTCCTCAATCAGAAAAAGTCCGTGTCTCTCTGGACTCATCACTTTACACATGCATTCAGAATTGGGCTTCCAGAACTAAGAATACCAAACTGCCTCACATATTTTCCCACCTGATGATAAATGCTACAGCCCCCTAGGAACAGATCTAGAATAATTATATTTCATTTCACCTCACGTCAGACAACACGTTAGCTTAGCACATTTTAATGGAGTGGTGCACAGTGTCTCTTTTTCTTAATGAGCCCACATTTTGATGAGAGACTCTAGTGGTTTAAGGAATCATAACCATAATGAAATCCAAGGTTTTGGGTTTTGGTTCATTAGGCAACAAGGATAGCTCTTCAGAATACTTGCTTCCAAAAAGGAATACAGATGCCAAGATTTTATATTCCTCTGGAGAGTTTTTCTGTGAACTGTCATTACTGAAGAAATGTACTGAGGGGGAGTGGGAAGGGAAGAAGGATTAAAGAATTCATCTATGCCACAACGCATTTATCCATCAAACAGGATGAAAAGTTGGTTTTTCAGTCATGGAAAGAAAAAAATAGTTCATGAATTGTTTTTGATAATCTTACACTGTCTAAAGAGCAGTTTCTGTTTCCAGAATAGTAGATATCTTACATAAATTCAAGGTGCACACACCAGCTGACAGTTAAGTGCACACCTTTCCACAATGTATCCAAAAAATACAAGCACCAGATATGGCCTGCATGCATATCACCAACCTTTGACAGATGTTTTCCCAGAAGAAATGAGAACTGTAACTGCACTAGGAGCAGACAGCAAGAAAAAGGGGAAAAATCAGTAATTTTGCCATATATGAACCCACAGAAACTGTATTTCCACCTCGGAAGGAAAATATGATTAGAAAACATTGAAGGGACATTTAATGCATGTTCATATCAATTCTCCTTACCATTATAATTTGCATAAACTAGCAACAATCCTGGTAAAAGAAGAGGATGGAAAGGTTATGGATTATCTTGCCCAGAGATGGTCTCTCTGGGAAGGTAAGCCAAAAAGCCGTACATTTTTAAGGAAGGTCAAAGCAAATCAGACAAATGAAGGCAGGATTTTATCCTCCAATGTGCTCATATCCATATTGTTCCCAGGAGGTAAGCCATACACTTACCAAATAAATGCTTATTTGGAAATTATTAAGTAACGTAGGAGAAGAAGAAAGGGGAATTTATATACTGCAAAATAAGCAATATGTCTTCCATTAGCAGTAAAGGAATATTATGAAATCAGAAGGAGAACTAGAAGTCCTGGACATATTTTACTATTGCAGAAGGTAAAAAGTTTGATCATTGAGTCTTTAAGAGTATCTTTGGGAGCTCTGTTCCTCCTTACACGTGCATGTCATGGACTGCACAAAAATCTCACAGAAAGGAATATGCTAATACCTTCAATTTGTGAAGAACTGAAAATGAAATACAATAGATGTAGTCAAAGCATTCATTTCAAAGGTTAACATTCAGACCGTACTAGTCCTCCCAGACGTAATCACTGAGCAGAAATGATGATTAAAAGTCATAATACATACTTTTTTTTTCCCAAATCCCACATTTGACTTTGATCAGAGTATCAGATTACAAGGCATGCATAATCAACAATATTGTAATTAAATTGCATCAAAGACTGCTGACCTTTTGGTGCAATCTTTAGGGTAAAATTCACAGTACACAAACGTGCTTTAATCTATGTAAAACATTTATCATGCACAAAGAAAGGTAACTTTTTGACATCAACATAATTAGCCCTGGCGTATTGACTCTGCATGTCAGCCCTTGGCTGTGAGCTAACTTGTGTGAGATCTTGACATAATCATGTTAAGTGCTGCCAGTTTGCGTAGCTGCCATGGATTAAACAAGAAAAATGGTATCAACAATGTAGGCGTATGTTCTGTGCCGCATTTTAATGAAGCCATTTGCACTAAAATTGTTGATATTTAGAATTTGCTTTGTTTTAATTATGTAAACAATCAATATTATAGAATCTTTGTATTTTTTTTAATAGACCATTAATTAACCTATTGATTATTGTGGAGAGTGGAAGAAATATTCTTCCTGAAAATGCCTTCACTTTTCTAAGCTTTTCTTCATTCCTTCCAAAATGCTGTGATCTACTGACAGAAAAATGTTTGCCATTTTATCATATGAATAAATAGCCATAATAGCTACAGCATAATTTACAGATAATTTCAGTTCTCCTTGAACCAAGGTCTGAAAGCTGCTAAAGCCACCTAATAAAAGAAACTTACCATCAGACAAAATTTGGATTTATGTACATAGGAAACACGTTTTAATTCCTCTCAACTTTATCCAGAAGTTACACACTGACAGCAGGAACCTCTAAAGAGCTTTCAGCTTGGCCTGTCCCCCACATTTTAATTTGCATATTTGATATCCTACAATCACCTTCTGAGATCTTAGTGTCATTTCTGCTAGCAATGAGAGATAAAAAGATGTACCTTTTACATTCTTTATGTTTGATAGAATTAAAATATTGTATCTTGGCATCAGTAGAAAATTCTTTTAAATACAATACTGTGGTTTTTAACACATGCAATGTTTTAACTTTCCAATTTTTAATTTATTTTATTATTATTATTATTATTCTAAATAACACAACATTAATTCTTATTTCAGCATAGGTCTTGGAGATTTGATGATCTGGTGTAAGGCAGCAAATTTTACCACATAAAAAATAATGATGAGACACTATTCTAAGGCACTAAGACAAAACTTCAAGCTTGTCCACTATTTATATCATACAAACACCAAAGTCTGACAGCTGAAGACAGTTATAACGTAATCATAAGATACAACCTCAGTATCAGCAATAACAATGTGAAAAAAACTATTGTTATCTGTTATTGTTATAAAATACACTTACACACGTAGATTGTTTCTAAAATGAGTTAGGAATTGGCCAGCACTAGAATTTTAAATATGCCCACATCCCAGTGCATTGTAGGGTGACTAGTTTTGATTTCCTAGATCTGAGCCCACTCTAGGGTCCTCAACCAAGCATTAATTTGGACATGAATTAATTTTCCTTCTGTTTAGGACCTCATTAAAGTGAAACCATATGTTTGCCAAGATTTAAGCACAGGAGAATAGAATATTTTTTTTTCCCATAAGAACAGCTGCTTTCTCATTTCTTCCCCCATTTGTAAAACAAGACTTATAAGGGGCGACTGTGGGAAATGGGGTTGTTTAGTCTGGAGAAAACGAGGCTGAGGGAAGACCTCATCAGTCTCCCTGAAGGGAAGCTGCAGCTAGGAGTGTGTTGGTATCCTTTCTCAGGTGACAAGTGATAGGACCCAAGGAAACGGTCTCAAGTTGTGCCAGGGGAAGTTTAGACAGATTATCATGAAGAGTTTCTCCATTGAGAGGGTGGTCAAGCATTAGAATGGGCTTCCTAGGGATGTAGTGGGGTCCCCATCCCTGGAGGTATTTAAGAGACATGTGCATGGCACTTAGGGACATGGTTTAGTGACAGGACTCAGCAGGTCAGGTTGAAGGCTGGGCTTAATGATCTTGAAGGTCTTTTGCAACCTAGATGATTCTATTATCCTAAAAAATCTAATTCTGAATCCCTTCAAGTAGGTGGGTTCTGGTAATCCAAATGCATCTCTAGCCTTGACTGGCTGAGCCTCTGCTGTTCAGGTTACAGACCTCTGGATCTGAATCCTGTCATAGCAATAGTCTTTAGAGTTCTTTTCCATATAGATTGAAACTACATGTATACAAAATACTCTTATTATGATATTAATTTTCTTCCTTTAATACTAGATATGAAAGTCAGTTAAATATTTCAACAAGAAAGCTGCCCAGCAGTGTTGGGGACGATAAAAAAAAAGTTTGTTTAAAGTATGTTAATAGGAAAAGGAGGAACAGAGCAAACACCAGCCTGATACTCCATAAGGATGGTCACCTAACAAACAGGGACATAGAAAAAGCAGAGATATTTGATGTATTTTTTGCCTCCATCTTCAACACCAGTGATGGGCTCTGGGACCCTAGCTGGCCTGAGTTGGAGGACTGTGACTGTGAGAGTGATAAAAATCCAGTTAATCTGAAACTTGTGCAGGATTTGCTGCTCCACCTGGGTGCATATAAGTCTGTTGGGTATGATGGGATTCATCCCAGAGTACTCAGAGAGCTGGCTGATGTCATTGTGGGACCTCTCTCAATTATTTTTCCATGGTCTTGAGAACCCGGAGAGGTCCCAGTTGACTGGAAGCTGGCAAATGGGGTCCCAATTTCCAAGAAGGGCAAGAAAGAAGATCCTGACAATTACAGGCCTGTCAGACTCAATTCAGTGCCTGGTAAAATTATGAAGATTATCCTGGGAGTTATTGAAGAACACCTAAAGGGCAACACAGTCATTGGTCAGAGCCAACACGAGTTCTCTAGGGGAAGGTCATGTCTAACAAACTAAATTCCCTTCTATGACAAGATCACCCTGCTAGTTGACCAAAGAAAGCCAGCCGATGTAATCTTTCTGGATCTCAGTAAAGTTTTTGACACTGTCTCTCATAGTACCCTTATGGGCAAAATGACCAGAATACAATTAGATAAAAGAATAATAAGATGAATGAAAAATTGTCTATTGGGTCCCAGATGGTTCTTGTAAATGGGGTTACATGAGTCTGGTGACCTGTCATCAGTGGGGTTCCCCAGGGCCTCTTCCGAGGGAATGGCTTGAAGCTGTGACAGGGGAGGTTCAGGGTGGATATCAGGAAAAGGTTTTTCAGCAAGAGGGTGATTGGGCGCTGAACAGGCTCCCTAGGGAAGTGGTCACAGCACCAAGCCTGCGAGATTTCAAGAAGCATTTAAACTACATTCTCAAACGTGATCTTTTTTTTTTTTATTTTTTTGGGGGGTGGTCCTTTGGGGACCCAGGAGTTGGACTTGATGATCCTTGTGGATCCCTTCCTACTTGGATATTCTATGATCCCACGAACAAAACTGATCTTTTTAAAAAGGAGAAGCAGATCATCTTAATAACCTGCCTGTGCTCTGGAACATGTGAAAGGGGGAAACTGTATAGCTCTCTATCACAGAACATTTTTATAGAAATTTGTTGTGATCTTCACATATAAAACAGTATTCATTTACCTAAAAATTGGTATTTACTGCCATTGGGACAGCCTAGGGTAGCCTGCCTTGCATCCAGCTGCCCCCCCTAGAAAGGCACAGGTATATTGTGCCACCTCTGCCAAACCCAAGCTGATATCACAGACATCTACAGTGTTTCAAATGACACTTAGGTGTGTTGGGTTCAGCAACTGAGACCCTCAGCACAGTTCCAGTCATATAAGGTAGGATTCAGCTCAAGATTAGTATGTATATGTGTTTGGGTGTCTACATGCATACTAGATGCCCAGGCTCCTGTTGCAGTCTATGGAGAACTAGTGAATATAGGCAGTTGAGTCCAGGCATTTTCTAGATGATCAGCTCAATGCATCTTCAGGCTCCAGTAGCCATGACCACTTTGTGCTCAATTCATTTGTCTAAAATTGATACATTTGGCTGTCCAGATGCACAAATGTGGTAAAGGTGACATAAGACATGGGAAATCCAAGCCCTTCTAGACCTAGAGCTTGCAGCCAGGGCAATATGAGTTTCCAATGGCACTAGATCACCATGTTTAAATAACTGAATCAAGCTCTGTTGATTATACTGTGAATGGAGACTTCCAGCTCATATACAGACACATACATTTAGATATCTTATCTGGAACTAAAGATAAAAATGTTGTCCTAATGACAAATTCCTCTTCTAGGGCACATTTTTCCTGTTACTCTCACCAGTTTAAATTAGAATGAGCACAAAACATAAATTAAACTATTTTGATGTACATCTGAGAGAAAAATCATTTGTTTGACTTCTTTTTCTATTACTTTCCAGTAATAGTATAGATTTTGCAATTCTGCAAATCATAGGCTTAGTTTTGCCAATCCAAGCATCAAATCAAACCCAATGCCTGATTAAGACTCGAACTTCGGAGACGTACTTCTACTACTCCTCCTCCTTCCTGCACAGTATCTTGCTCTGCTGTTTAGGGCATTATCTGAACAGTCTACATACCCTTAGCCAAGTATCTGCAGTGAAACATTTCTGTTCTGCTTCTCCCATTTAGTGTACTTCTGCTTATTCCTTAGCAGAAACGAATTTTTCAGGAGGAGCTGTAATGTGTCTTCCTATTTTGTATTATGTTTAAAAAAAACACTTGTTTAGCAATCTTCACAGTACCAAAATTTAGTCAAATTTGTTTCATTTACTTTTTGCATTACTGCACATGTTATTGGTTCTGAGAACTAAATTTAATTTGTTTTCAAGTATCTTAGACATTTCATCACTTTAGTATTCCTTTCTTTCATCATGAACACCAGACGTATTTGTACTTGCAGGCCTTACAATGTATCATGGAAATAAAAAACAGTAATTCTTTCTGCTCCATAGAGAGAATGTAATGCTTAAAAAGAAAAACCACTGTGAAAATGCTTATTCACCTTCTATGCACAGATGTCAATTTTTAAAATGCGTATTAAGTTATATATAAATAAATATTATTTGTCAGTTTATCCTGAGGTTCTCTGTTTGTTTCTGGCTATACCTTATACACCAATTTCTTCAGATTCTCTGATGAGACATGCAATCCCTTGCTCTTCCTTCTCCAAGATTTCAATGAGCTCTAAATAACACAAATAGCTGACAAGAAACAACACGTATAGGTTTCAAAAACAAGGCTAGGCAATCCATTTATTTTTTCTGGCAATGTATTCTGTAGCAGAATGAAAGGCATCACTAATGAGCAAAAGCTAAAAAATCATCCTGACTGATCAGCTCCACAAAAAAAAAAAATCATTTGAGTTGTGATACCACTGTGATGTGTTTTAGGGGATTCCTGTACCTTTCAGAATTTCTCATGCATCAATAGCTGAATCTCTTGAAGTACAATAACATGAGGAAGTTTTCCAGAATGGTGTCTTACCCAACCCTCTTTTTTCCCAGTTACTTTGCTTAACTGGAAAATACTGAATGTTCAAGAAATTTCTAAGTCTCCTCTGTGTTAACCCCATTTTTCCTTAACTCTGTGATCTGTACTAGAAAAACAGTAGCAGCATCGGGAACCATAGCTTTATATTAGTGGTTCATATCCAGTATTCCAGACTAATTTTAATTTCCAAGAGGCTGATTTTCATATCTGACTTCAAAACATTCTTCATAAATTGCTGATTCCTCCCTCCCTACTGTTGTGAATCTCATGGTATCTTCTTTTTGGAAAGCTTAGATATCAAGCCCTAATTGTTTGTGACTTGTGACTTTTTACCACTCAGTCATTTTTTCTGACTTGTGTTCAAACAGGGAGAAATCAACAACCCAAAATTTCAGTTTTTATAAACCTCATCTGCACTTTAGGCACCTATTAGTTTTGCTCCTGAGTGATCACGGAGAGGTCTTTTTCATATGATAGTTGCTTAATACCTTATGAAAGTTTTAAATATTCCTTCCCAGTTTGCCAGTGCAGATGGGTGTTTTTGTGTCTGTGGTTCAATCTTGGAGTCACTGATTTAATTAAGATCACAGTTTTCCCCCACACTCCAGTATCTGATGCTTAAACAAAGACATTGATTAACGACTGATGCATGTACCAAAAAGTATTCACTTGAGATTTTCCAACTTTTTCCTGATTACCATTTTGTATATGCTCCATTAATAACTGGTCTACTGCACACTCTTATTCTACAAAATTGATTATCCAAATATCTAAATATTTTTAAAGCAGATATTTCTCAGTGTTTTATATATGTATGCTTTATGGTCTTTATAATCGTGTAGACTTTACTACAACCTGCATCAGATTTGCCAAAATTTCTGGTCTTCTATACATTCCCATTCAAACTTGCCTAATGTGTTCATTTTGACACAAGCATGCCAGCTATACGTTATGATTTTATAGATCAGGTTATTTCTGATACACTGCCGAATGCTTATCAGAAATGCAGTTAAACAGCATGTATGGCCACATCTTTATCTATTGATTCAGTAATTCACTGAAGACTGCAGGCAAATATGTCAGATGTTGCTCTTTTTATCATCATTCCTAGCCACCTCTGTTAGACTGTGAATTCTTCTAAAAATTTCAACCTGCTTTCAACATGCTTGATACACTCTTTTGGAGGCTTATGATTAAATCCTGCATAGCAACTGTTCCCTATATATTCACTCACTGTCAGGAGGTTAACTGGTAGATCTGCATTCACCGTATTTTCTCCCAGTCCCTAAAGCCTTCATTCCCTCTGCAACAATAAACAGAGACCTCAAGAGAACCACAGTAAGTACACATGACCCTCACTTCCATCTCTGTATGAGCTTTCTGTTGACTGTTCCCTAACCACTACATGCAGCAAAGCCACATGTTTTGCTGTTATTCAGACACTGTATGCCTGCTGAGGGAATGGAAATGATTGGGCTGCCTTTATAATAGTTATTGTCAGGCAAAGCCCACTGGACAAAGCACAATAATTTCACCTTATAAAGAATAAACACTACTATTTGTGTAGAGAGAGGAAAGGCAGCTATCCCTGAATGTTTTTTTGTATTCAAAATTCATAGCAAACCTTGTACCAAAAAATTGTATCAAATCTGAAACTTCTTGTAACTAACCCTTGTTTTATGAGGTTTTCAGTCATCTGTCACAACCTTCAGAAAATTGGTTTACCTATATTTATTTTGAGACATGAAGGAAAAGAGGATTTAATTTTAACAAGTTTTAAAGAAAAACTTGTGAAGACAAAAATAGTTTGCCAGCAATAGTATGCTGTAACTCAGAAATACTTTATGTTAAATCCTTAAAATACTAGATGGCAAGTTTTACTATTTTAGAAGTTTATTTTTACTATTTATATGGGGTATATATCTGCATGAGAGTACTGTGGTCTCCATGAGCATATTGTTGCAAAAGTCAATTTCAAACTTATGAGCAGCCACATTGGGAAAATACCTCATTTTGATATGTATGATATTTAATACTTTATTGATAAATGATTATTTCTAGAAAGCATATTACAAGACCTCCTGCATTCAAGGTTAATTTGTTTCATTATTCCTGTGGTCAGTAAAGATAAGTGGATACACATATTCTAATGCACAGGAGGTGTTCCTGTCTGCATTATCTTTTTCAGTTACTTATGTCTGAAAATTCATTTTCACTAATATTTATTCACTATTATTTTTCATGTTTCTTTTCTTTTACTTTGATTAAATATGATTCATTCCTGATGGGAAAAGAAAAGAAAAAAAAAGAAAAAAAAAAAGTAAATCTCAGTGTGGTGAAATAATGTACATTGAAAGATATTCAATTTGTGTAATACAATTTTGGACTAGAGTGCTGACAAATTTAGCTCCTCAACAGAATTCTTCAAAATTGGCTCATTCTTTCCATGAGATTTCCACTAGATCTAAGAAAGTATATTTCCTCTTCCTACACTGAACACAGTACAGTACAATTCTCTATTGAAGAATAAGAAGAAAGTGTGAAGAAAAAAAAAATGGATAGCAATGAAAGTTTTAAAATTGAATATCATGCATTTTGACAAGGTCTGTAGACCAGGGATAGCTGCTGAAATGAATATGAAGCTCACTTCAGAAAATTCAGAATTTGAACAGTACTTTAACATTAAGTAAATTCCATTCCATTAAGTAAAGTCCATTTTAAAATTTGAATAATTATTTTTTTTCTTCTGACATGTCTTATTTTGCCACCTCAAGAAAACTTAAAGGAATCTCCAGCTGAACACCACCTAAACTGCAGTATGTTCTACTGCAGTTTACTGAAACATATTATAAAAGCAGAAGGTCTTCTAAAATGTATATACAGTCTGATATTTCCTACCAGTCTGAAGGGATGATTTTTCAACCTTAATAATCCTTGATATACATCACTTCTCCAGAATGCATGAAAAGAAATCCCTTTTATACCAACAGCTAGTAACTTCCATGGAAAGATTTATGTGCATTCTTCTAAAGCAATATCTTGTTTCACACTCATAAACTAATGTTTGTCTTCTAAGTAATATATGATTAGTAGATATTATGCCAAGAACAAATGTACTGCATGATACTATCATAAATCTGTAAACTTCAATCCTTGCAGAGTACTCTACCAGAATACCTTGCAGCAATCAATAATATGTTTCACACTATCTTCACACTATCAATGAACAGCATAACACAGTGAAAGATGCATGGAAGTTTTCCCTATACCCAATAAATTATGTTTCATAGACAAATATTGTTTGTAGAATGGGCTGCATCACAAACAACTCCTGGGAACTATAAGTTCAGGATCATTCCTATAATATCTGCAGATATATTTATGTCAAACCTGGAACATAAGGTTCCAAACCAATATGATACCTAGACAAATTCGAACAAATGTTGTACCAAGAGCATTTTCTTCAGCATCAACAAACCTGACTTACAGCACACCACAGAGTTATACTAACAAATATATTTTCAAGAATGATCCTAACTGCAAGTAATAGTACAGCTCTTGAATGTAAATGCTCTAATGCAGTGGCAACAGCAAACTTATACACACTCTATGGCATTTATACTCTCTATCCAAGTTAAATATAACTTTTCCTAAACTTTAAGTGACTACTGGTGGCAAGGTTTCTTTATAGCACAAGTTAACAAAACATTTGTAGCTGTGTAGGTAGTTCAGTTGAGAAACATCACTTATCTCAGCTACTGATAACATATCTAAATCACCATGCCTGTTTTTTTTAGAAGTTACAAAACACAGCCTGATATAAGCTCCTGTTAATTTTTTCAGCTGTTTTCCACTGCATACAGGCAATAGTTACACTTACAGAAGATCAATAAGCTACTGACAATAGCACGGAAAGGGAAAGGGAAGGGGAAAGGGAAAGGGAAAGGGAAAGGGAAAGGGAAAGGGAAAGGGAAAGGGAAAGGGAAAGGGAAAGGGAAAGGGAAAGGGAAAGGGAAAGGGAAAGGGAAAGGGAAAGGGAAAGGGAAAGGGAAAGGGAAAGGGAAAGGGAAAGGGAAAGGGAAAACAAGGGCAGGAAATAACTTACTAAAATATCACCGCTGAAATGCATGCAACATTAAAACATTTCTTGCTCTTTGTAAAGCTACATGAAGCAATCAGTTCCAAAATATCAACTTCATTTTCAGTACTTAATGTGATTTATTCTCTATGAGGCATCAACCAAGTTGTTAAGATCAGGCCTAAAGGTTGATCTATTGTTCTTTCTGCTTGGTTCAGCCTTTAATCATGTTCAGATCTCCAACTGTGGTCAAGAAAGAAAAGGAAAATATATTTGTTTATTGTTTTTCGGAAAATTTCCTCCAGCACAGCTGCCTGAACACTTTACAAGATTCTGGTTTCATTTCAAGTGGCTTAAATACTTAAACCACCAGACCAAAACTTAATATTTTTTACTTAATTTTGCACAATAAAATCAGGAGAAGAATAAGAAATATTGGCCACTATGAAAACTATTGCAAGATTTTAAAGTTTTTGTTGTCTCAAATTGAAATAAGGAATCAAATTTTTGAAATGTTTCTGAAACAGATTTGTTTTTCAATTGTATTCATGAATCATATTTATTCACAAAAATGTTTAAGATAACAATCAGAATTTAAACACCTTTACTTGATATGTGAAAAATTTCTAAGCAAAAGTTCTTTCAAAGTAGAAATTATAATGCTGTGTTTCAGATGTGTATCAAAACAGGACTTGTGAAAAATTTTGGAGAAATTATTTCCATTTTTTTCCATTTAAAAATTTATCAGAATTACTACACACGTGGGAAAATAAAGTGCTCAAACAGTATTGTTATGCAGCAAGAGCTTCAGCATGTTTTTCAGACTGGTCCTAATTCCTAGGCATACTTTTAAAGAGTGAGCATTACCCTCCAAAACAATCACATTTTGGACGCATTTTCATTTTCAAATCAATAAATGTATTACTATGTCGAAGGAAGGCTTCCTTTAGATAAAAGCCACTACCTCCCTATCTACTTTGTTGACAGAAGAGCCCTGGAAACCCAAGCTATATGTCACTGTTGCAAAAGGACAAGTAGGAATGCACCGGTCAGTAGTACTGTTAGTTGGTGGAAGAGGAGGATTCATCATGGCAGCAGTTACTTGTGACAGCAAGATTGGTAAACCCAGTTCTCTGTAGCTCAACTTCCCTCTTGCTCTGTCCCTTCTAACTCATCCACTGTCCCTCTACTTCCTGAAGAAACAGGAAGAGCCAGAGTTTCAACCTTGATGCCTAAAATCTCAGTTTTGCTTAGGCCTCTGAGAACTATTCACACAGCTCACATGTTTTGTGTCTTTCCTTAGATAGACTGTGATAAACAGAACATTAACTTTTGATGGAATATGGGCAGACTTCCATCAAATCTGAAATACACCATAGATGAAATTTAAATTACTCAAATCAGGAAAGCCATAGAGAAAACCTGACCTAACCCACATAGGTTTCAGGGAAAAGTCTCTGGTAATTATATATGTATTATTGAGGAAACTCAGAAGTATCCTTTTTACTGAGCTGACTGCCTAGATAAGTCACCTCCTATTAACAATTCAGACAGATGCACTAATGTCTGAAACCTCAGAGGAACCTAGATTTCTATCCATACTCTTACAAAACTTAATTCATTTGTACTGTTTTGAGTTGTGTGAAAAGTCTCCTACACACTAGATGGATGTTTGAAACATTTGCCTCACAAACAGAAGCCCAGCTTCAACAGAAGAGGCACAGAGCACTTTTATTCAAAAAGGTGGTGTTGAAGCCCCTAGCTAGAATGCAAAAATCCATGTAGATAATGCAAGTGAGAGCTCTCATGTCCCCATTAACAGCATAGGAATATACTTTTTTATTAAATATGACTCTGCAAATGAGAGTTCACTGTTTTGCATCACAGAGATACCTAAGTGCACACAGCGGTGCCAGGCTGAGATTCCTGGTTTCATGCAGGAGTGTAACTTTTGACATCCCTCTTTTTGGCATATCCTACCGAGTAACTTAACAGTAACAACTACCCCAGTGTTTGCCACATAATCTTTTGTGACTTCCAGACTCAATACCAAATCTGGCTCACTGTATGTGTGGCCAACTTTAGCTTTATGAATTAAATGGTCTCAAAAAAAAAAAAAAAAAAAAAAAGCAAATACCAAGGAGTGCAGAAGCTAGGACTTGGATAACAACTTGTCCTACATGGTGAAAAAGGTATTACAGCCCAGGAATGTCTGGGACATGTAAATTGTATTAACTTATATATTGGCCTGGTGCTAGACTGTTGAACAGAGAAAATACATTTTCTATAAGAAGGGGAGAGCAGATAATGGAGATACTCTGCATGTTTTCTTTTCTACTGAAAAGTATTATTTATCTGAACATATTTATTGTACATTTAATTCCATTTTTGTTTGCACTTCACAGATATTGCCTACCAGCACAGATGTCCTATGTTGAAAAACATGACAATTTTGAAACGCAATTACTCGGCATATATAATGTCAACAGATGTTTTGGAAATATGTCCCATTTCCACACTCAGCAGGCTTTCACTACTGTCTCCCACAAAATAGCAGAAGCTTCATGAGGTTTATTATGGTTTTGGAGCAGCCATCAGCCATCTTGGAGGACTGTTGTCTAGCAATTGTTGTAGTAGACTCAAAGATCTTCAGAACAAATCCCTTTGACAACCAGGCTGTCAATGCCAACTTGACAACTACTTTCGGGCACTTTAAAACTACTTTGTTGGGACTGATACAAGAATAAGTGCCATCTAAAACTTATTTAATCACTTCCCTTTGTGGGAAAACTCATTTACACTAGGACTCTTTATGCTACCTTAGCACAGTAGAGCAGTAATACAACGTATGCAAATGTGGAAAAAAAAAGTCTTTCATGTTGTGTCCATGCCATCTCTGAATAATCTCCCTAACTTAAGTTCTCTGACCTTCCATATCTCACTGTTTTGTTGTCCCTCTTAAACTATCTTGTGTGAAATCAAATTATTAGATTCTTACAGCATGACAAGTAATTTTTGGTGTTGAAGGCATCCAGAGAATACACTGTAAAAAAGGTATTCATAAGAATGATACTCAAGGAATAAACTGAGAATTTCCTCTCTTTCCCTGCAAACTGGAAACTTTTGCGTGATTTATCTTTACTATGGTGTAGTCTGAGAGTTAAAACTCCTTTCTAATCCCTCCTCCACATCAGAGATTACATGAATTACAAAATACAGATTATTTCCTCCTCTTTTCCTCGCTTTCATCCCATAAACATCTATCATGTCAGTTTTGTTGCCTGATTCTCTCTGAGGAAGGACTAAGGCTTCCCCACCTCCAGATCATTACCACCCAGGCAGCAGTCTCTGGTGCTTGACACTTATGTTAGGTGGGCATGGGCTCCTGTATCTCCCTGGTCTTCTGAGTATCCTGATGTAGCCAAATGATGACCTATACTAACGTGATTTTAAAGCTTGTGTGAACTCTGAAATTAGTTTGTAGAGTGTGAACCAAGAACAGTCTGAAAGAACAGTTGTTAAAACAATATATTTTTTACATATGAAAATGGCAATCTGTTTTTGGATGTGGAAAAATAATATGATTTTTTTTTAAACTCATTAAAAATGCATTCTTAACAGTAACTGTAATTAAGTAATACACAAATAAGCTATGGACAGCAGATAATGTGTAGACATTACCAAGAATTTAATCATGGGGCATAAAAGCAGAGTAGTTAGAGAGTCCTCATATTGTGCTTGAAATGAGTCAACTTCCTTATGGACTAGTGCTGTAATCTCATCTGCCTTTCCCCCAATATACATTCCCCAGCCACTCTGTGTGAATGCAGACAAGGTCACAGGAGTAGGGAATTCAAGGACAGACAGATAAGATACTAATCACATCACCTTCCTGCCTCTTATTGGTATGCTTCAACCATTCCAGCTCAGCAAGCCATCCTTAACAGGAGCTGCAGCCTCAAGCCTGAAACAATGCTCATTCAGTGATGATAGTTGAGGCCCATCACTTGCTTTCTTTTTCATAGTTGCACATTTCCAACAAAAATCAAAAAATACATATAGGGCTTTCTCTTTTCATCCCATGCCTCACTCACATACACAAATGATGTATACAGATATGAACCAACAAGTGCCTATTTTTACTGTCCCTTACTTTAGGACGGTAAATAATTTTCTGATTTTAATATCTCTGATATCTCTCCCCAAATATGAATTTACAAGAGCTTTTAAAATATTCTACCTAAAACATTTGGAATCTGAGATTTCAGAGCATGTCTGGCAAGTCAAAGTATTTACTGCAACATTTGCAGGGGTGTAAGAGCATCTAATTTTTCACCGCTTCTCTAAAACCGATGATCTACAGATACACCATTAAGCTGGCTTCAGCAGTATACAGCATCCAGTACAGGTGAGAAAGTGAGAAAAAAAAATCATAAGTGGCAATTTTTAAAATAACCTGCCCACAGAGGTGATGTTTTCCCAGGTTGGCAAACATGCTGGCATCTGAGGGCTTAAATCTCTGATTATTTTTGTGTTTGTTGTTCCCTATTTAATGCACTATGTATGTTAGCATTGTCTGCACAAATGTCACAAGTTAATTATGTTTAAATGTTTTTCCTTGTATTGGTTTTAATTGTTGGCTTTAAATTTCAAACCAAAGTCCTTTTCTGATGAAATCTTTAGAAAGTAAATAGAAGCCTCAGATTTAGCTTCTTATTAAGAAGCTAAATTAGAATTCTTATTAATATCTGCTATCTTGTATCATTGTGTCCTTTTTCTTTTCTAATATTCAGTACTTCATCTCTTTTCTCAGATTAAAATTGTTTTATGTTTCTAACCATTTTCACAGTGTACTTATGGGCCTATTCTAGTTTATATGTATATGGCTTCAGCAGGAGCATAGAGTTAATAAAGTGATGACATTATATCTTTCTATTTCTTCCATGCTCTATTATTTCTCTTCTGCTGATTATTGTGAAGATTTATAGGGAGCTGTCCAAAGTAGTTTCCAATACTTTGCTTCCAACTCCATGGTCCTTAATAAATCGGGCCTAATTGTATCAATGTCACATCTGGCATCTCAGCTGTTCTTTCCAATTGGACTAAGTCTCACCTGCAAGAAAAGGAGTATGCTTTATTCTTTGGAGTTTAGAGACATACCCCAAATCACCCTTTTTTTTGGACTTAAGGCAAGTAATATATTATTGATCTCTTTTGTTTTCTCATATGAAATACCTTGGTCAAGGTGCTGGTAATGCAATAAATGTAATAATCTGTGATCTAAAGCTAGTATTTCTGTGGGCATGTCTATGTATTAAGAAATTATATGTCCCCAAAGATTAAAGAATAATTCTGGTGTAGCACTACTCAATGATTTGATGTCTTAATCTATTAATTTTGAACATTTTTTTTTTAACATTGTATTGGTACATGCCATTCCTCTATGTTTCAGGAGTCTCATTACCAAAATACCCAAGCAATCAAGTCCACCTATTTATACTTCTCAGCTATGCACAAAGATGTATATGTTTTATTTATTTTTTTGGCTCTTTTTTATTTGTGTTTTGACATGCCATTAACTTTCCAGGATATTCCTTTGTGAGCAGCACCTGTTCCTCCTCCAGTTCAATTGTAATTTTCCTTATCTCATATGACTGATGTCTTTGGCAGATGTCTTTGTCTGACCTGAATACTCTTTAGCACTTGTCAGGCTTCTCCCGCTCCTGCTTTATATAATCTCCCTAAACACTGCCAGTTTCTGTGGTAGCACTTTATCTCTGTTGTGGCAAAGATGAAGCAACACTTTCTGCAGATACTTTTTGTTCTTCAAAACGTTCTGTGGTTCTACGTTGATTTAAGTCCCTCATTATTACATCAGTTCTCCCACCACAGATCTGAGATTTTGAATACTTCCTCTACCCTGCATGTGTTGCTAAACTTAAATATATTTCATGAAAGTGTAGCTTACTGGCATACTTTTTTTCTTGTTAATTTAATTTTAATTTCTGAAAAACATATGTCCCTTCCCAATCCTGACATAGGTACAAGTTCTGTCTCTGGTCAGAATAACTTCCTAGGTCTTGCAATAAATTTATTGACATATTGGAAAATCATCCCTCTTGATACCTGTCACACAAAACTTCCCTATTCATCACCTAATCAGTAAGTGAATGATTCAAACAAATAACTGATTTTTCCACTGCCTAGCACATCTCCTAGTAATTGCATGAGTGACAATTTCACCACTTTTTGAGAGTCCGGTCTGAAAACTGTTATGACCGTTGAAATCTTCCACAGAAAACAAATTATAAGAAACAAATGAAATGTGAAAATTTTCCTTCAAAAATCTTTTTTTAGGAAGTCCCAATGTATTATGACTGATATGGATTTTTTTTTTTTTTTTTTTAATATTTGGCATCATTAAAATATTTTGAAACCATCATACATAAGGAACTGAATTTTTACTGATTGTGCCATAATTGTCCATTTGCATTCTTTTGTTTTTGTACAATTTTCCTGTGTGGTAGTTTCCCTCAGGCTAGAGCACAGGCAGCTAATCATCCCAGTAGAAAAACTCTAGATTAAAAGATTTTCAAGTCCATTAAAGAAGTCATAATGAAAGTGTTTACATTCAAAGTCAGATCATAGAATTATAGAAAGGCTTGGGCTGGAAGGGACCTTAAAGACCACCTGGTTCCAACTCCCCTGCTATGGGCAAGGATGCCGCCCACTAGATCAGGTTGCCCAGGGCCTCATCCAACCTGGCCTTGAACGCCTCCAGGGATGGGACATCCACAACTTCTCTGGGCAACCCATTCCAGTGTTTCACTACCCTCTGAGTGAAGAATTTCTTCCTAATATCTAATCTAAATCTCCCTTCTTTTAGCTTAAAACCATTCCCCTTTGTCCTGTCATTGTCTGCTTGAGTGGGGAAAAAAAAAAAAAAAAAAAGTTGCTCTCTGTCTTTTTTATAAGCCTCCTTCAAGTATTGAAAAGCTGTAATAAGGTCACCTCGGAGCCTTCTATTCTCCACGATGAACAACCCCAGCTCTCTCAGCCTGTCTTCATAGGAGAGGTTCTCCAGTCCTCCGATCAACTTCATAACCCTCCTCTGTACCTTCTCTAACAGATCAACATCCTTCTTGTACTGGGGGCCCCAGACCTGGACGCAGCACTCCAATTGGGTCCTCACAAGAGCAGAGTAGAAGGGGGACAGTCACCTCTCTCAACCTGCTGACCACTCCTCTGTTGATCCAGCCCAGGATGCAGTTGGCCTTCTGGGCTTCAAGCATGTACTGCTGGCTCTTGTTGAGCTTTTTGTTCACCAGAACCCCCAAGTTCTTCTCTGTAAGGCTGCTCTCCACGAGTGCTCTTCAGGTCCTACCATTACAAGACCTAGCTTAATGCTTAATACTCAAAATTGCATCTCTCAGCCTCTCAAGCGTTTTCTCAGGGACTGTCTTTGAACAGACAGTGAAATGGGAAAAAAATAAATAAAAATAAAAAATAAGAAAGTTGCTCTGGACTCAAAGACACCATTAAAATTAGACTAAATTGGTTTACTATTCCAAGTTACGCTGACATTTGATGCTGTAATTTGTAAAAATGAGAGAAGAGGTATCATTGACAGGAAAAGGGATGAGGGGTACTGAAGGAGAAAGAAAAGTGTGAATTGAAGCTGGGGTAAAGAGTCTGTAAAAGACAACATTATCAGATTTCCCCTATAGCAGTAATCTTATAATATATAAATCACTGGATTGTTTCTCCTGTAGAGATAATCCTGATTTTTTTCTTCCTCTGTAAAGGCTATATAAAGATTCAATAAAAGTAACTCTCAGACAAACTGTAAGTGCTTTTCTTCACAGGTCATTTTTTAAAATTTCAATTTCTGATCCTTTTTATTTTCTGTCAGATATCAACAGAAATGAACCAGATCTGAGCTGTTATAAACATCATAGGCTGTAGAGAGCGTCATCAGTACAGCCCAGTTAAATGGAACTACCCATGAATATCCCATAGATTTTGTTCATCTGTTGTTACGCTGGTTTTTGATACTGCATCAGAAACAAATTTGCCCTCATACATGTTCTGAAATCTAACTCCATCACTTCACAACTAAGTCCTGATGTTGCAAAGAACCAAGGGCCCTCTGCAGCCCAGGGTTTTCAACACCGTAAGAGACTCGCATTTTCAATTATCAAAGCTATAGTCCTCGGGCAACATCATTCTTTAACTCAGAGCTATTATATCCAGCAGTTCTTCTGATGAACTATAAGCAAGCAGCTCTGGAGTCTTCTACACAGTGGGAAATTTAGAAGTAGTTTCATTTCAAATGATTTCCTACAAGTAAAAAGACATCAATAAACACAAAACTGTGATTTTTCGATTTTCAGAAATGACCTAGTGAACTGAGGCTGTGAAGCTAATGTGCCCCAGTTATGGAGGGGGAGAAAAGGGGGAGAGGGGTGGAAAACAGATAAAACTTGATTATAATAAAAGGTTATGATTTAACCCTTCTGAACACCCCATTTTAATACTCAGTATACTAGTCGGCACCTGAAAATAGACTGCAATTTTCTATCCATTGAGCTAGATGTTTTTAAAGATGCATGGATGGAAGCATGCCTTAAAGGTGAAAAGGAAGAACACCACCACAGCAAGTATTTCCAAAGACAGTGCCTCTGGAGCAGGAAAAAAATATGGTTGTGTCATCATCCTCTTCCAATATACAGGATGTATTTACTTTGTGAGGAGCCTGCTGTACAATGTGAGACATGTCAGTCAGCGTGGAATGCAGCTTTGATGGTACCATCCCTGCTTAGCACTTCCCCGAATTGTGCTAATGAGACACAAAAACCCATTTCCACACGGAGACTCTTGACCAAATGCATTTAACTAGTATCTCTCCTTTCCATTTCTCTGCATCCTACTCTCCTGATTTATGACCATAAAGACAAGCTCTAGAGTGAACAGAGTTAGAGACGTGTTGCTTGACAGACAAAATGGGGACTTCTTGACAGACAGGCAGCATTCTACAGATTAGATTGTACTTTCTTGGTTTGCCTTTTTCTGACAGTCTCCTCCCCTTAGCTTCATTCCTTCTCTGTCCCTCTTAGCATGCTCAATCCCTTTCATTGTGTTTCACTTCAGTGTACCATCTCCCTATATTTTTGCCTTCTATTTTTCTTGTCAACCCCTTATAACTCTGCTCTAGAAAGTGAAAAGAAAAAAAAGAAAAAAAAAAAGAACATATATGTTGCCACCTTCCCATTACCTGTTAAGACCCTTGCATCTATTCCTATTTTCTTCTCTTTAGGTTGTAAACTTCACAGGGCAGGGTTCATATATGATTCATATGAATGCAGTACCTAAAACAAGAATCCTTCTGCTGTGGAATGACAGTAAATTTTTCACCCTCTCCCTCTCCAAGGCAAAAAGGAAAGGAATACAGGAGCTTTATGTGAACCATTAGAAAACACTTTCTAACAGTACAATACACTAGTCTTGTCTTCAGGCTCCACTGTAGCATAAGATGATTACTTTTTCCTATCCCAAAGCATGCAGTTATGCCAGTAGAGATGCTATAATTGTGCCTTGCCTCCTCATAGGAATACAAGTGGAGGAAAGTCTGCGATCCTTTCCTGCCTCTTCTGTAACCATACTGAACTATACACACTGAAGCTCTGAGGTAGGAGATCTCATTTTTCTCTATTAAAAATGAAGCTGACAGTTTGAAGACGTGGTCTGAAATCAATAGGATGCAATTCAGTAAGGACAAGTGAAAGTGCTACATTTATGTAGAAGTAATCAACTGTACAAATAGAAGATAGAAAATGAGTCAGTAAGGAACAGTTTGTGGTCTATAGGGGATCACAAGCTGAACAGAAATCAACAATTTCACCTCCCTCTGAAAAAATAAAACTATTGCCCAGGTAGTATCATTTGTCTGTAGATATTTCAGAATTATCAAACAGCTAAACAATGTAACATCTGCACTTATAGGCACTGTGTTTTAAGAAAGATGTGAAAGTACTGCAGCAGCTAAGGGAGACAAACAAGGTGGATAAGAGAGCTGAAAAAGGTGATCTGCAAGGAAAGACTGGAGGAAAAAAAAAGAAAAAAAGAAAAAAAGAAAAAAAAAGGCTGTTCAGTCTGGAGAATGTAACACTTAGAGGAAATGTCATAACAGACTTCAATAGTATCCTGCTGAGGAATTGGAATCAATTGTTCTCCATGTCCATGGGGATTACAGCAAGAAATAATGGAATGTGGAAACTTTAGATTAGGCATTAGAAAAACTTTCTAACATGAGGAGAGCAAAACATTGGAACAGATTGCCTGGAAAGACTGTAAAATCCATATCATTGGATTTTTTAAGAATAGGTTCCAGACATGTTTTATTGGATTCTGTGATAACAGTAGTAATAATAACACCTTATGCTTCTCTCTTGTGTTTTATAACAAAGAACCCCAGGGTGTAGCTATCTTCTAAGTAAAACATGCAGACAGGGAAAATTTACATTCCACTTTTGCAAGCAATGAAAACAATGTCTCTAAGTAGCTGAGCCTGAGATGAGTCTCCCACATACTGAGCCATAGGCAAGCCCTCAGAAGAGGATTGTGCTAGTAATTTGTGGTCTCATCTGCAGGCAGTCATCAAGCCATGAAGACTCCACTGAGTACAACTCAACTGATCTACCTTCAGAAGTAGTACAAAGTAAATATCTATAACCAAAATTGACATGGCAGACTCCCTTTGTAATCAATAAAGAGAAGCAGATATGTTTAACCAGCGAATCACTTAGCCTGATAAGGTTAAAATAAAATAAAATTTTAAAAAATGAAAAATAATAATAATAATAATTAAAAAAAAAAACTCTACTTTATTTCATTGTCCTGGACTGCAAGTGGATGCAAGTGGATGATTAACCAATTAGGAATCCCAGCTTTCTGTAGTCTCACTTTGTACCCCACAATTTGAAATAAAGTTATCTGACATGATATTTCTGCATATAGAAAAGTATGGTTGTATTTTGCCCATCCCGAGCACATGGTTATTATGGCACGTATTCTACATTTAGGAGAAGAAGCAGGAAACATTTCCCTTCTGCACTAATTTTAACACATTAAGATGATGGCTCAGTCATAAGAAGATGAACTGCCTAACTAAGAACACATGAGAGATGATGTTGGTCATGGGACTATGATCTACTCAGTTCTCTTGTGATTCCATAATTTACAACATGATCCTGCAGTGTATAAAGTGGAAAGGATCTCTTCAGATGTACTAGATGAATATTGTATAAAAGTCAATTCTAGTAATAGCTTTCATATTGCCTTTCCCCCAGAAATCAATCTCTTTTCACACTAGATTTGTTCCTCAAAGATGAAATCTCCCTCCTGGTCTGCTCCCCAGACTTTTTTCTTACTTCAGAAGCATCAGATCTTTAACTTCAAACTGTCTCTCACTCTTTCTGCGTCTCTTTCTATTTTTGCCATCACTCCTAGCAAGATGTCTTTCACTTAACTGTGTTAAAGGGTTTTAGAGAGCTCTGACTAAACCTGAGACAGGTTGGCTTGTTTTGGTGACATCTTCCTCTTGGGATAGCAAAGCAGCAATTCAGGGGCTATATTAGCTGAGCATGCTGCTAGGGGCGTTCAGGCTGAGGACAGAGGGCTCTGCCCCTGACTGCCCATGGTGCAGGCAAGAGGACTTGGTCTACAGCTGCAGGGTGAAAGGCTTCCAGGTCAGCCATGGGCACCAGGCACAGCAGCAGGCCAAAGAGAGGTTAGCAAGGATTAGTAGTGTTTAATATGAACTTCAGGGAGGTGCTGAGCTGTAACAGTTTGCTTCTAAATATCTCCTACCTTATGTTATATAATTGTAAGTGCACTCCATTAAAGGAGGTGACCCATCTATCTAGTGCCCGGCTGCTTAACAGTCAAGGATATTAGTGAGTCAGAGAGTTGTTAATTTGAAGACCATGTTTCTTCAGAGATTATGATTCTTTTCTTTGGGGGGGGGGGGGGGGGGGCAGGAGGAGGCTGGGTTGGGTGTCAATTTATTTATTATGCCATCACCCTGGACTGGGATGGACTTAGGAAGAGTAGAGGGAAGCTTTCATTCGGTTCTTACATGAAACCTCAGGCCCTCCAAGGTGTCTGCATTCAACAAGAGGCAATGTCTGAATTAGGATTCTGCTGACAGTGCTTTCTCTTCCAAACACACCAGCACAATCACAATGCTTTCTTGGCTTTGTTTTAGTCCTGTAGTTGGAGAATTGCCATTACTGGTCCCTTTGGCCACTTTCTGTCATCTCCTTCAAAAAAGCCAACCAGTTTGGTCACTCTGAAGACTAGTTTGGCAGCTGTCAAGTTCCAGATTATACTTCTTGAGCGCTGGCATCTGCATCTGTGACCAGCCCTTTCTCTAGCCTCTGCCCTGGCTTTGTTCCCAGCTGTGCAACAGCCCTCAGGTTGGTGCAGGGCCAATCTGCTTCTGGACTCCTTTAGCATCCTGGTGGCTGCTTTCCTTTGAGTCAACCTTGATAAGAGAAAATATGTTTCATAGTAGTCGCTACATTTGCAAACAAACTCAATGGGCTGCATCTTGTACTCAACAGAAGCACAGATAACAGTCTTCTAAACACACCTGGGAATTGTTGTCTGCCACAACTTGGCTGAGAGATGTACAAAGGATTTGTATTTGTGCCATTGAGTGTTTACTTCAAAAACAAGGTGGAATTTTTATACCTGCCTTGTTTTCTGATCCATTTTCCACAGATTTCTGGTATACAATCATACAACTGAAAGTAGTAAAATTAAGATTCTGGCAAGTTACCAACAGATGCATAGTAAGTAACAGACTGTGAGAGTACCCTGAGCCTGGATGAATCACAAAGTAATACTAGCACCTAAACAACCATTGCATGAATGCAGACCAAAATCACAACTTCTCATTGTTATAAACCCTTAGAAAACTAAGTCCAAATTTTGCATTTCAAATAGGAGACATAACTGACAGGACATAAATTAATATGAATAAGGACTTGGTAGGTGAAGACCATGACTGACCAAGAAATCTTATAAAGGATTAAATTCTATATCTTATATGCAGCCAGTGGAATTTAAAAAAATAAATGTTCAAATCTTGTCTGGTAACCCAGGTGTCAGGCGCTTTCTAGGTCACAAAGACAAGCCCTGCCTGAGACAAAGACTTCAAATGATTTAGCCTTAACATGTTCTTATAGGCAAAGTCTAGCTCCCAAAACATACTTATGGAAATATGGTAGAACTTTCAGTCATTGAAATAGGCAGTATGGACTTTGTGTTTTTCATCTAGATATGATGTTTAGCATGTAAATATATGGTTTGTCTGCTTTGAGGTACACTCAAGCTGCAAAGTGCATGCAAAGCACCCTAAGAATGCTCCCTTGCCAACAGATCTGCTCTGTACAAGGGGAATCATGACAGATATGGAGCTGGCAGAAGCTGCAACCCTGTCTCCTGTGGCAGTTCCCAGGTCCACCATCCAAATCCATTGCCAGAATGCAATATAATAGTCAGGAAACTAGGAATGGGAAAATAGAGGGACAATGACAGACCAAAGCAACCACTTTTCTGACCCCTGTCTCTGTGAAATCTTAATATACTGTAACTAAAGCATTACTTCCTATCACATTTAATTTCCCAGACAGGAACTGTAATTATCTGTCCAAGAGCCCTTGTTGGCCACACACTGGTTGGTCACAGTGAAGGTTCATTCCTGCAGTGTCATAATCCCATAGATCAAACGCATCAAATCTCAGTGACAGACAGGACAATGTGCCAATGACCAAGCGCAGTCTAATAAACTGTTTGTCAAATTGAGAACACCATCTGAGTGGCCTGATCCCTTCTGTGACTCTCAAGGTAGACCAAACTGTGCTTTGGTGTAATGACAACGTGGGCCTCAGCTGATAACCACAGAACCCATCACTTTGAGATACAAATGAATGAAAATGTATAGAGCCAATAATTCAATGAATAAAGGGTATTTGCTGTACAGCATCATGTATATAGCATTATTTTTTAACTTACATAACTAAAAAATACTTGAGCAAATGCAATTATTTTGGTCTCATTCCAGAAGCTCAAAAGGTGGCAAAGGTACTCAGCTGTCTGACAATTCTTTCATTAATAGTAAATCTTCAAACAGAATAGTGTTGCATATTCTCCACAACGCCCTCTCCAGCGTTCCCAGGGTAGTGTGCAAAGTAAGTCAAAAGATTATGGAAGAAAAATGACTGGATTGTGTCAGGCTCTGGTTTGTCTAATTTCTCCTTGGGAGCTTTTTGCTTCAGGCTACTCTAGCTGAATTTCTGGCCTCAGAAAGATCACAAATAGCCCTTTTAGGCCTTCACTGAGCAAAGCAATTTCAGATGAATCCACTAGTCCTGCTTATAATTCTGAGATTTTTTATATCTTTTATTCTCTCTGCAAAGAATCATTTACATATTAGATAAAATACTTTTAAACTTATGTGGCTATACAGTCAAACTGAATTTGGCAACATTTCATCAATTAAAACATATATTTAGCTCATATGAGTTAAAATGCATAGATAAGAAGAAGAGCAGTAAAGACTCTGATGAACTAATACAGACATCACATCTTATCTTGTCTTTTAGAAACTTATCCAAACCTACATTAATACTAATTAAGGACTTATTTCAGATCTTCTAACTGACCAGAAGCTACAGAGTTCACTTCTCTAACGGCTAGATGATTTACAGTCTGAATTGGCTCACGAGCCATTGCTAGCCATTCATTCTTAAGACAACATTGTTCTCTAGATGAAGAAACTGCCCTTCGTGTTCACCCCAGGTATACACAGAGCAGAAATACCCCTTGCTGCCAGGCTAAACAAGCCATCTTTTACTCTCTTCTCCAAAAACTACCTGTCCCTTCCCAGAGCCATTTTAGTAGCCTTTATTCTGTACACCAGTATTTCCTTTCTTTCCTGAATATGAATGACCAGAATTGCACATAATTTTCCAGATAAAGTGCCAGTAATATCATTTCACATATCAATAGAAGTACCTCTACTGACCTGCCTCAGGAACATTTGACCTTTTTCATGGCTAAATGCTGTTGGCAGATGTTGGTTAATCTATGGTCATTTGATTCAACCAAGCTTCCTTTCACTCAGCAATTTCCCAAATATGATTTCTCCAGCTTATAAAATAAATTCTTGTTATTAGTCCCCAAATGCAGTGGCTGCTCCTAAAAACATTCACTTCACTATCCTTCCTCTCTTTTTCATATGAAGAATCAAGCTCACTCACACTGTATCAGCTTTTCAGAAAGCAGTGCATGGATTCAGCTTCCACTCCATAGTTGGACTGGACCACTTCTCTTTCTTTTATTCACATAATCTCAATATTATAAAGCCATCTTTCTTACAACAGTGGACAAAACTTTATAGTACACACTACAAGAAAAAATCTTACATCAGCAAGGAAATTAGACTAGTTGATTTGCTGCCTACTGCAGTGATTTTCATATCTTATTTAATACACATTCAAGCTTCATCATCTGAACAGTCTTTTTTAAAACAATTTTGTAAAGCTATAAATGATCATATAGACGGGGAAACAAAGTGGAAGCCATGACAAGACTTTATCTAAACAGGTAACAATGGTGGCTGCAGAAATTACAGCTTTAATCCTTGCCCTGAGGAACACAATAATAGAACATCGTTGACTTCTGTAAGACTAGGTTTTCCTAATCATATGATTAGTATAACAAAAGGCATTTTAAAATTAAATTCAGATTCTGGTTTTATTTTCTTAATCTTTTTTTTTTTTTGGTTGTTGTTTGGTTGTGGGGTTGTTGTTTTTTGTTTGTTTGTTTGTTTGTTGTTGTTGTTGTTTTTCCTGTATGTGCAATGACATTATTGTGTTTCATTTTGCTTTTATTTAGTATCAGTTTTGGTTTTCCAGAACTGATGGTTTAGGTTTATGCCTGGTTCAAAACTCACCAATAAATAGAAAGAGAAGAAAGTATCCCTAGAAGTCTCAGAAATTATGCATATCTCTACTTTGAATTAGTTTAGGCCAATTTGGGCCTGAATTATATTGCTACTACTCCTTTAACAGGCTATTTTTCTCATTTTCAATAAATATTATTTTGTCATGCCCCACTATGGCATTCATCAACTACAGTGAAAGCACAATAGGCAATTAACTTCTGTCAAATCCCAAAACAGGGCATTTATGTCAGAACAAGGTTGAACTATTTACTGTAATCATATAATAGAGAAGCTTACCCTGCTACTCAGGTCTCTGCCCAAAGCAAATTAAACTCTCCTGAACTCTCATTCTATGAATACACAATGTTTTGGTTTGTTTTTTTTTTTTCACATAGTACAGCAAATTGCTAAAATACTTGCTGCAGTTCAAGGAATGTGAACTTTGAAATGGAAACTGTCAGGTCAGAGACACCATTCAACTATTCTTTATTTGAGGACTTTCCCTGAGAGAAGGTGATGAGATATTGAGTAACAGAGATTTATTCTTGCAGAGAGGGTTATTCTGGTGCTTTTGTTATACAGGTATTCCCCCACCACCTGAACATTGAAAGGTTTTACATAAAATCCACTCACTTTGTTTTATATCATTCTTGAGGGTATTTTAGTGGTGTTTTATATACTAAACTGCAGCTCTCAAAACCACAAACTAAGCCAAGTGAAGTAGTTTTTACATCTCAGAGAATCCTTGGTGGACTGTTTATTCAGAATTGGTTTTCCTTCCTATATGCAGTGGGAAAATATTTTAAGAACTAGATAGATCCAGTCACAGAATGGACGCAGGCTGTGCTGGGCAACCACCACTTTCAGGATTAGCAAAGACTGTCAGACATTTTAAAAAATAATAACCAATTCTGCCAGGTCATTTCAGCCTTCTCCTACAGCTCCATTTGTGTGGATCAAAGAGACCACTGAGCCTGAGGGACAGCAAGATGGGACTGGGCCTCTGAAAATCAGCAGGGGCAATATGCAAAGATAAAAGGCTCCGTCACATAAAACAGTGCGGTAAGGAGTAGAGTTCAAGAACTAGGTCATTATTAATCAAATTATAGATCAGGCCCAATAACCACATATTTCCTTGAGCTTGCACTCAACAGTCCTTTTGTAAGATATTCACAGAGTAGGATCAATACCTCTCTGGAGGTAAGTGGCATAAATTATGTCTCAACATATACACCACAGGAGTTTTACTGTGTGTTGTATACAGTAATTGCATTTTATAGATGACTGTGGAAGGCTTCAGCTTCCATTGATTTTTATCATAAACTAAAAGGTGGAAAGAAGAAAAGAACAGCACTTTATATGAAGAAGCCAGTCAGCTGAAGCTGCAAAAGAAAATGAAAATTTGGCATAGTACGTGTGATCAATTCATGTTTCATGCAGAATTGAAGGCAGATATTTGATTCAGAGCAGCAAAAATCTTGAAATGTACCACAGAAATCCCTGTTCATCTAATTGTAGTCAATTGTGCTATCCATCAGCAGGGTTTAAGACTATAGGAAGTCTTTCTAATTACAGGCACTTTTAACTCTTCTTATACCATGAATGTTGTCTGAATCACTTACGAAAAAAGGTAACTGAAAGTTGTGTTTTCATTCTCACACATAATATGACCACATCTGCATTCAAATTGAGGTGAGGGATATAATTTAAGATCATCTTTATGTCTAACAATTGTAAATTTCAAAATGTTTTTTTTAGAATATTCCTTTTCTAATTTCTTTCTTTTTTCATGTCCTTCACAGCAAGCAATTCAGAAGAGATGTTAATGCAGCTTAACAACTCTTTACCCTTTTTCAAGGCCAATTTTGCAATATGGGCAAAATGATTGGAAATGTAGTCCTGAAAAAGCTTAAACCATCTGCCAGGGACTCAGTTAAGAAGATCCACGCTGTTTCACAGCCAAAGATGTGGATAAATTATGCCTGGCTAGAAATGTCCAAAGCATGTGGGTTACCATTCAAGCTTATTAGGATGAATTACAATTTTTTTATTGTTCATTACCCTAGTAAGATAATCTTTTCAAATTATAATATGCAATAAGCCATGCAGGCTGGAAAGCAAGCCAGTGGTAAACACTGGTAATAATGATTTTTAGAGTGTCATATCCTGATACATCAAAAAAACATGTAAATATATGCACTCAAATGCCTATTTGTTTGCCTATGTTAACACACTATTATCTATATCTTTTTTTTGCTTTATAAATTTTATGCACTTTATATTACTGCTCTTGTTTAATCACCTGCCATAAACTACTTGTTCAACATTTTATTTCCAAGATGTATTTTACTAAAAATGTTAAAGATCAAAAGGTTGAGGTAGCTGTGATTAAGTTATATGGCTTATGCTACCAGACATAAAAATAGACTGAATGTTATATTGTTATTTTAATACCATCATTGTTTTTATGGACAGTTGTAATCTCAACACTTTTAAACAAGGATTTTTCCAAAGTTTTTTATAAACACTTCTAATCGAAAACCCTTTAAAGAACATAAATGTTTCATGAAGCTTTTATCACAAATACAGAATTGATTATTAGCTGAGGAGAAGTCTC
Source organism: Anser brachyrhynchus (assembly GCF_964034855.1). Lineage (NCBI taxonomy): Eukaryota > Metazoa > Chordata > Aves > Anseriformes > Anatidae > Anser > Anser brachyrhynchus. The sequence continues at coordinate 28,096,726 of NC_137695.1, read as the reverse complement.
TGGGTATTAAACAAAATCAAGTTAAATCAAATTTTTTCATCTAAATGACTATGGTATGATTTTCAAACTTCCACAGACATTGTAAATGTAAAAAGGTATGTGAAGATCTATGCTTATCATATATGTGAAGCTTATGAGATATATTTGATAATTAATAGTCATTTTGTGCACAAAAGACCATAAGTATTATTTAACCATATGAGATTTTGTCTGGTATTTCCCTCCACAGCTATCCAAAATTTTTCACAAATCCTAAAATTCACCCCTTACATGCTTCAGAAATAGCAAATTAGCACTAATTTCACCTGGGAAAGCAAAGGATCTCTTGGCCAAACCTGTCCAACTAAATTTAATATGACCCTAAACATCTTGGCTTTCACAATCACAAGTATTTTTTTTCCAATTAGTCTCTTATGGGTCAAAATAATGTAATATCTTATTTTCTCTCACTATTTTTACTATCCAGGAATGGAAGGCAATGATGCACCTGAAACAGACCATTTAGAAGGTGAAAGCAAATAAAAAAGAAATTATCTGAAATGCTGATGCAATTAAAATAACTCAAACTTCTATTCTTTCACCTTCTTGGTAAAAAATTTCTCATGGCTGAGATCAGGCTCTTTTAGGAAAAGGAACAGAGGATAATGAAGGGGCACAGAATGATTCCTTATCATCCTTCCAGAAGCAATTCAAGAAAGTGCCTGCTGTAAAACAACGTGGTGTAAAGTGTACAGGCACCCTTACAAAACCCCCAGTGGGTCCTTACTGTCCACTTAAAGCAATGAAAAGGCCACACATTTTGTACAAGTGTAATCAACTGAAAACATACAAAGATTGCCTATTCCAAAAATAGATCCTATGCATCCAAATTTCTCAACAAAACCACCTTGGCATCCACATATCCTGAATGGTCTTTATTATATTTTTACTGGATAATGAAAGCAATGTAAAATCCATTAATACAGCAAGAAACAAACAAACAAACAAAACAAAGCAGCAGCTGGCACTTTAGGTGCTGTTCAGGTGCCAACACAGCAGTCTGCACCAAACAAGATTATTTTGTGTTTGTTTGGCTGGTTATATTCAGTGGAAAATAGATTGCAAACAAGAATAGCAGCTTTATCAGCGAGACTGACTATAAACTCCTTTAGGCTTCCTGCAGAAAGTCACCTGAGCTGATTTTTACTTGTACTATTTTTTTTAATTATTATTTTTTTAATACTGGCAAAGCAAACAGATAATTTTGCATGTCCAGTTATGGTTGCTGAGTATCTGACAGTCCCCCGGTTAAGTGTGTCTAATTCACAAAAGAATGGGCCAAGTGACATCTTGGACTGAATTTGAACTGGTGGCCTAGATAATGGGTTAGCTCAAGACATTGGGAAGAAAACAAAATGAAAAAAAAAAAAAAATGAAAGAAAGAAAGAAAAAAAATGTATATGGTTCCTTTCCCTGATTTTATTTGAGCAAATCTGTGCATCCTTGAAAGGTTGTCTTGTTATATCTTTAAGCTCTCTCCTTCACTACAGTCATGAGGTGGCTGAGTTATCATTTATCACAGTGGGCTAAAATTGTCACAGCCTTGGTTTGCTGTTCAGGGAAACAAAAGAAAAGTTTTGACACAGCCATAGGCTATTGACATAGCCTTGTCCAGTCCTACTCAGTATATGAATTTTTCTGTTGTGAGAAGAGCTAACAGGCTCCTTCCAAGTAATGGAAAAAGGGATTTAAGAGATGTATGAGCCACCTCCACCCTTACCTCTTGCCAGAAGTATAAGAGGAATAAACTGGTCAGTAATAAATTGTGAAGCATCTCATCTTCTGTGCACAGATTAAAAGAGGAAGGAATAGAAAGGCAAAGATGGAAAAAATGGGCAGCATCCTAACTTGTCAACATACACTCCCCCATCTTAAACCCAGGCTTAGATTGTCCTTTGGTCTGTTCTTGGAGTAGGGCAAGTACAACTGTCCTGTGTATTTTCCACCATTCTATGGCAGATTCTAGAAAAGCTAAGGCTTTTTTCCTAAGCCCTCTCAGAAGTCTCAATTGTACATTGCCTGTAAAATGACTAGATATCAACAGTAGCATGAAAGACCTATAAAATATCTTCTAAGGGATAGGAAAATTGTATTTGGAGTAATTTACCTCAAATCTGTTTTTCTGTGATGTAGTACAAGTCTCATCTGCCCTAAGTCAAGCTTTGAACTACACCAGTGGAAAAACATTTATAAAGCAGCTTCTTGAACAGCCCAATACCTGCAATTCTGTTTCCTGAACAGCCTCACTTCTATTCTTCTACTTATCTGCTATACACAATAGAGTTTTGGTGTAACTTCTACTTTTCTTTTTTTTTTTTTTTAAGAAAAAAAATCACTTTCAGAGACCACCAAATGAAAGACTGAAAACATCCAGTCAGGGAATAATTGTTAAAGGATGAAAAACAAACCCATTTTGATGTAGTCTTTCATATAGATAGCAGTATTTAAATGTTGACTGTTTTATGATCTCATGTTTTTGAAGTTCAAAACAAATCCTGAATGCAATGCAAATGAGCTCATTATCTCACCTCTGATCTTTATGTATTTAATTTCTTGATGACCTGTTTTATTTTTCTTTTGCCTTAAAAGCAAGAAATATTTGAGAGACAGAGGAATATTTTTACATTTGTTTTATCTCTCTTACACAGATCTGATTACTAATCACAATGAATAAATGACATTTAAATAAGTACGGGGTAGACACAAAAGACTGGCTAGTCAATACACCTCAAAGAAACAAGGTGTCACTATGCTGCACAGAATAAATAAAATAACTCTCAGGTAAGTTTTGAGATGTTAATAAAGATAAGCCTCTATAGCATTTAAATTATATTTTCTTAATTCACCTAATGAAATGAAAAATTAAAAAAAAAATAATTGATATAACTATTTAGTTTAAATTACATAGCACATTATATAGTAAAATGCTTGTTTTAGACATTGAATGATGAACTTCAAAAGTCTCTATCAACATGAACGTATCAGTCTGCTGCTTCTCGTTAAGCTTTGGTCACAGCACCCACATTCATCTCATTGTGTGGGGATTCACAAATGGAACCTTACTACTGAAAGCACTTACGTGCAGTTTTTGTCAGTAATTGAAAACTGCTGAAGATGAAAGAAACTGACCATGAAACATCAAAAATATTGAAGTGGAAACCATGTTGCCAACATCTAAATGTGAGGATCTTGAATTACACACACTTACAAATTGCTGCAACAAGAAAACTTTAATTTCCAGAACAGATTGGAAAAAGCTTGCACTCATACGCCTATAGTCACCAGCAAATCTTTTCTGTTTCTTTTTTCCTAGTATAACACACAGGCTGAGAGTTCTCACACTGAACTGGTAGATTAAATAAAGATCTACAATAGCTTCTGGGAAATGCAGTTTACATCAGGTGTTATCTGCTATTCACTGAAATCTAAAGTATGTATATGCCACTAATGGCTGTGATTTAGCCCGCTGAGATTCATTGCCCACCTCCCTGGCATTCAAGTGCTATGGATATTCTCAGAGCCCAATAAACAGACATGGTTAAGTACTGTTCTAGGTGCCTTTGGGAAAAGGGAACAATATATGTGGGGGGAAAAATGTAGAAAATACATATTGACAGTCAATTTTCTTGGTCTGTTAGGTTAAGAAGGGTTTCTACACAAAACTGTGTTTTCATGACTACCTTGGAGTTCTTCAGACTACTACAAGGTGGAATGCAGGTATCTATGGAGAAGCAACATCTCACATATGATTCATATGGTCCTCCTATGACCCAGAACTCACCTGCAGGTGCTAGAGTGAGCTCAGATGCAACCTTTGGGGTAAGCAGAAAGGGACTTGCAGAATCCTAACTTTGCCCAGCCTACACCAGCTAACAGAGTTCACTGACCATGGTTGTATGTTGCACCCTCTTTCACATGTTCTTACTTAGGGGTGGATTCAGGTTCATAAAAGTTCATTTAACATAATTGATGATTCATTCAAAAGACAGTTCTTCCTTCTGACGACTGCTTTGTTCTAGCACTGACATTTGCTTCATATAACATGATTGTTTCAAACCAATAGAAAACCACCTATTTGCTTGATTTGTTTTCTTTGTGGGGGGAGGCAGGGAGAAATAGGTAGGAAAGCAGTTACAGCTCCCTAACTCTTTGCTTTGACCCTGCCATAATTTAGACCAAAATAATCATTTGTGGTAGTTTTTCACCACTTCATTAGAAATGTTTATTTCAAACTATATGTAGTTTGAAGTACTAACAAAAACATTTTGTAATCTCTGCTTTAATGTACAACAAAATATATCACTTAGGGACAAAATATTATTTGATACCTAAAGTAACATTCTATCTTTTAAACTGACTAAAGCAATTAAGTGACGTTAGTGAAGAAACATTACTAAAAAGTAGTATAATACTGGATATACATTGAATGCCTTTGGAAATGTATCAGTTGACCTTTTGATATTCAATGTTAGATACAATTTGGATCTCTTAATATACCTACATCTCATCTCTGAAAAGCCAGTTAAAGTGATGTTTTATGACATAAGGGATGTATTTCAGGAGTCTCTCTGTGGTTCTTCACATCCCAGAAACAAACGGACCATCTGGCACAATAACCTCTGTACATGTAGTCAAAGTACACAAGTTTGCAACAGCTGAACAGAACAGTATGGGAAAGGTTGCTTGACAATTTCTCTAAGTAGAGCTCAAAATAAGAACATTCGTTTCTCACATTCAGGAGCACATCATTAAAAAGAGTAATTGGGAATAAAATAAAAGGAAAAACCCAAGCCACATGACAACAGCACTGCTACAATGTATGAAAATACTTTTTAATTGGCCTTTTACTGTCAATTTGAATTGTGGATATGTGATCCAAAATAGTCACAGCATGCCTATGTGAATTGGCTAATGAGATGTCCACTGACTGCTGAGCCTTTCAATTAATCAAATAGCTGAATACATTGAAGGTAGCTAAATATTCTTCTCTCTGGTAATATGTTAAAAACCCAACATTGTATCAGACGTTTTCACTGGAGATTAAAATCTGAGTTCATGTTGGGATAGCCTTCAAAAAAAAAATGACACTCGTTTAACAATTCGAACATCTGCTTAATTATTTTTATTACCCTCCTATATCTTAGGAGTAATATACTGAGAATTTGACTTACAAAATAAATTATCTCTAAGACAAAGAATGGCAGACGAGAACTGTGGTTAAGACACCTGGGAGAGAAGTAGGTTTAAATCCCAGTTCTGCCATATACTTTTACGTTTGACCTTGACCATGACATTTAGCTGTCTATCCTTATTTTCCAAATCTACTCAATAATTATTGGTGTCAGAGGACAAAAAAAAAAAAAAAAAAAAAAAAAAAAGAGAGAGAGAGAGAGAGAGAGAGAGAGAGAAAGTGCATCTTTCTCTTTTCAGAAATTTAAAGTTCCTAAGAGGGTTCCTCTAGACCCTCCACTTTAACAACAAGTTAGCAGCCATGGAATCCCTGTAAGGTTAGTGTTATAAAATGAGCTAAAAGATGACCAACACATCTCAAAGGCATATATGACAAGCTACTATAAAGAAACAGTTTCACAATGTTTCTATATAAAAACATTCTTTCACATATGGAGGAACTGTTCGGGAAGCTTTCCAGCCTCCCTGTCCTAAGGGAACAGACTACTCCTAGTATATACAACTTTTTGTCTCATCTTGTGGTTTTCCCCCACATCCCCGTTATTTATGTATGCCTGTTGCATCCAAACCTAGCCACAGCCTGTAAGCTGTTAGCAAAAAGACCGTCTTTTCACATCTTCTCTTTTGAAACATGTTGATATGCCAAACTAAAGTCTCTAGAAACAACTACAAATTAGTGGCTACTAACATTACGATAATAACAATGATTTCTGCAAATTCCAATGATCAAAATTGTGAAGGGAAAGGCGGGAATTAATGTTTTCATTAAAGACATCATTAGCTACACATTATATTCACCACATACAATTGCATACAGCTTCAGCCTTTCTCCAGCATGCTGCTGGGCTTGTGTTGTGGTTCATTTCCTGGACAATTCTACAATTGTGCTCTGCTGGACACCTCCCAGGCAAATGAGAATATATTAAAACCAATGGATCTTGTTTTTCCAGCATATGAGGTTCCTTGTGCCTCTCTTTGGCATTACTTTTTGTTGAAGAAGTGATCTGCTGCAGCATACCCAACCTAAAAACAGTACCTAAATAAAAACATAATATTGCTCACACTAAACTCAATATTGATCAGTAATGACCTGATGAGAAATTGTGGTCAGTTGACCCCAACTGGCAACTAAGGTCCCAACCAGTTCTAACTCACTCTCTCCCATGGGACAGGGAAGAGAATCAGAAAAGCAAAAGCAAGATAATCTCATGGGTCACAGTAAGGACAGTTTAATAAGTGAACGAGGGGAGAGAAAAAAAAGCAAGTGATGCAAAGGCAATCTCTCACCACTTCCCACCATCAGATGGCCCATCCAATCTCTGAGATTCAGATATTTTGGAAAAGTTCCCCTAATGTTTTATTGCTAAGCATGGCATTACATGATATGGAACATTTCCCTTATGTAGTACAGAATATCCTTTTGACTAGTTTAGGTCCACTGTCCTAGCTGAGTCCCCCTCCAACCTCTTCACCCCCTTAGCCTTCTCACAGGGGGCAAGGGGTAAAGTGGGAAAGAGAGAAAGCCTTGACTCTGTGTAAGCCCTGTGCAGCAACAGATAAAACATTGGTGTGTTAGCAGCACTTGTTTGGTCAGAAATTTAAAAGGCAGAACCATAGATGCATACTACATCATGTCAGGTAACAGAATTTTATTATTTTTTAGACTCTTCAATGACATTCTCCCCAGCTCTCCCTACAAAAGCTTCACCCTATTTTCAATCACATAAACTCTCTGTTTTACTCCTTAATACAACTTCCACATATGTAACACAAGTATTTCCTGAATATTTGCATAATATAAGATTAAGTAATGGGATCTCCTTAGACACAATCATGATAAAGTGCCTTTGTTTCAGTGGAGGAACAAAAAAACTTCTATTAACCCAGCACCCTTCCAGCAGGAAATTTCAGTATTCCTAAGCCAAATTTATTCCAGACTAAGGACTGAACATCCTCCTCCAGGTCCCAATTATTAAAAATCTCAGAACTACAACAATGATGAGACTTGCTAAAAAAATCTTACTGACGAACCGACACAGGAGAATAGTAAGTGTGAAGTTGCTCAGTTGACCTCAGTAGGTCAGTACACTTCAGCTAAAGAACTGGCTTTATCTGATTTTGTCTGACATAATAGCAAGGTGAACATGAAATATTGTGTCACTTGTTCTACTGGTATAACTTCACACCCAGGAAAAACCTCCCCAACTGTTCACCTTGACTTAAAGCCTAGAGCAAGTCACCAACAAGTAACAAACAGGAGAAGAATTCCTCCTACACCAGCAACAGACAAATTAAGTGACATAAGAAATGTTCACATGAATGACGATAATATTGATTTAGGTAGCTACGTGTAAGTCTGTACATTTGAGCCAAGTGTCTAAGTTTTCATTGCAGCTAATAGGTTTAGCCTGCAGGATCAGTGGAACTTCAAGAATTTTTTTCCAAACTGAAGCAAACACCAATAATTATTTGTGTTAGTCTAGTTGCTTTAGCCAAAACTCTAGATGACAAAAACCTGCATTTCCCATGCATTTTAACTCTGTTAGAATACTTTAGGTTGCCAGAATGACAAAAAGACACTAGGCTTTTCGTGGTGCCTTCTGTCTCTGAGTCCTGATGGTACCAAACATGAAGCAGAGCCACTATACTACATGAGCTGCTCTGCTACCATTTGGGAAAACAAGGGTAATGGACCCTTGAAGGGGGTTTGGGAGAGTGGCCAATGAAAAAGCAGACAAAACAAGTTTAGAAATCAAATCTGTGATTCAACTCACATTTATGAAATAGGTTGGTTTCCTAGCTTATCTAGTTCCTCTGTTTCTTGCCAATTCTTTTTCTTTGACATGTTAGTAATATTAAAGTTTCATCCTGCAGTGCTGATTCTGAATTCATCCATTTTTCTTTTAAGCTTCTCATTCTGGCAGGAAGGGCTACTGGCTTGATCTTCTTTGAAGACAGATTTGCTTGTTGTCACAGCTGATTTAGAGATTCCCACGACATTTGGTTTTCCTTTTGTTCCCATATTGCAGATGAGCAAAGTTTTCCCTTTGGAGACACTGACAGGTAGAGCTAATTTGCAATTCCCAGTAATTGACCATCTCTTAAAGACTAATGATGTAGTTCACACCTAACCAGCCTTGAAAAAATGCACAAGAGTAAAGCAAATCAGAAGAATGTACATTTCAAACCTTACTAAAGGGCTTTCATCAGCAATTCTTTCTTAGGCTTTGAAATGTCTCACTCTCTTCTTTGTTGATGCAATTCATAAACCTAAACAGTTGGGTCAATTAATCATATGTATTAGATGCTTTAGTACACAATTACTACACTTGCTATGGACTAACAGCTATAAGATATATAAGAGTTATTTTGTTAACCAGAATAAAAATTCCAAACCATGCTTATTTTTATTCCTCTTCACTGGAATATAAGAAATCTGTTGCCAGTATCTTTATAATATATGGATTCTCATAAACAATTTGTGTACCGTGTTCAGTGATTGCCATATGTTGAATTCCTGGATAAAATGATATAAAAGAATACATTCAGCTGGGGTCTCATCACTTCTGATTGTCCTGCACTGGAAGACAGATGACTGCTCAATGTCTTTCTTTCTCTTTTTTTATTTAGCCGATTTATTACTATTATTCAATTTGAAATTTTGGAAGGTCTAATTTACATTGGTATCTCATGTTACCATGCAACTGAATAAAAAATAATTTCAACTTACAAAAGGAAGAAGGAAAATTATAAGTGGTCACTGTTAAACAAACTGCAGCTCAAAGAAAATTAAGTGCATGCTAATTAATGAGAAAATCCTTTAAATAAGAGAGTCACAGTAGATCCTTGAGGATTATTATTACAGATTTCAAGAGTGAGTGTTACACTAGAGTTAGAAATGTAAATACTTTTTTGGATCTAAACCTGATTGACTTGGAAACACTTGAAAGTGAAGCAAAATTATACATTGTATAAACAAATTACATATTTTTAAAGATTGTTCAAGATTAATATAGAAATTTAGAGCAAGCATACTCGACTTCCTGAACACTGAAACATTTTTTTTCTTTTTGTGAGAGTTAATATGCTTTTTTCCCCATGCTGGAAAAAATAATCATTCTTTTTCTGCTTTTAGTTTCAATTTCAAGATATTTTTGTGGATGCTGCAGAGATTTGCTGTAAATTGGTTCTACGTTTTACACAAGCTATAGGCATTTACAGAAAGTTAAATAAACAACATTAATTTTATGATGTATCAAAAAAACTTCTGTCACTAAGATTGCGTGACTCAGTAACAACTCCCAATTACCAACATAATGTATTTAATTTCTGCCATACAATATCAATTGCTTTATTAATTATTTTCACACATAAAGCTTAGGGCATTATATGTATATAATATTCCAAGGACTTTCAAATTTCCTATATACCTGTAATGAAGCCTTGGACACCAGCCACAGACAATAAAATAACATTAGACTTAGAAAGTAAGCAAAAGAAATAGACTGGAAAGCGTTAAACTGTAGTGGAAAACCAAGACAAATGCATGGATGTGAAACAGAAACACTAGGAGGGAAAAAAAAAAAAAAAAAAAAAGCCTTGAAGAGAGAAATAGTAGCCAAAATAAAAATAAAAAATATATATAAAAATAAATTTAAAAAGTAAGGAGAAAGTCTTGGGAAATTTTAAGAGGAACAAAATGACACTGAAGAAGAAAAAAATGAGAAATTAGTGCAACAGAAAACTCCAGTAAAAGACTGGAAAAAAAAATCAAAAATCTAAAGGAAAATGGGTAAAGATAAAGAGGAGAAAAATACAGAACTATATTAATGACACGCTTGTTTTACTGATTTCTAATTCATCAGAGCTTCATACTTGGTTTATTTCACCAAAAAGAAATAAATAAATAATCATGAGCATACACCTTCTACATGCTATGCTCCTGAGTTTGGTAGCACTTCTGCATGTGCGGGTACATACAGATATTTGCAAGATTAAAGTTTTAGTTTCCCTCTATAATGAAGGGGCCATATTCATCTGGAAGCACCATTTCTGGTGACAGTGTTCCAATCCTTTCTTGTGCAGCACAACAACAAAAAAACAACATCTCTGGATCCAGCCCACATTGCTGTGGCACCCAGCACTCCACCATGGAATCTTGTCATCTTCTGGCAGCCTTCTTGGTGATACACCCACCTGAACTACATGAAAAATATTTCATCCAGTGTGTTTTCCAACAAAGTTCCTCTCTCCAACAAAGCTGGGTAGATGACCATAATACACTACTCCATCTGCATATAGATTTTGAACTTGCTCCAGTCTGTTGGCAGCTATTTCACAATGCAGATACAAGAAGTTGATTCTGCTCAGCAGCTGTGCAGGTATGTTATTTACTCATGACTACCCTCAGACTACAAATCTTTTTTCTCTTACAAGGAGAGTTCTCCCATATTTCCAAATTTGACATGAAGAAAGCACACTAACCAGTGTGCTTGAAGTGTTACTTCAAGCAAATTTGAATCCAAAATTGCTAGTGACGCTGCCTTTGGGACAATCACAAAACACGTTAAATACTGATCTGTATTTTCCCTAGTAAAAGTATTTTCCTTCTGTATCTATCATAAGAGAAGTTTCTGAAGTGGAAACTTATCAAGCATGGGGGTGCTCAGTGCAATACCCCAAATTAGATGCCATTCATCTTTGTGTCAACGGCACAGCAGGTAACTAAAGTACAATTTCTCCTCTTTTTGATCTACTGAGGAGTTGCACCATGAAGTATTCATGAATAAACTATTCATGAGTAAGCAGCCTTCTTTACTGAAATTAATTTTCCAGGAAAGTGTTGTTTCAGGCATCTCCTCAGCAGATACTAGCAACCAGTAGAAATGCCACAGATGTTGAACACTGAACACTTAATCTAATACTAGGATAGAATCATCTAAAATAGGTTTAAAAACATTCTAAAACAGAGGCAAATACTTCCTATAACAGGTGCATACTGAGTCATTTAATGTGCCATGATTTATTTATGAGGATTTTCACCACAGCAAGGAAAAATCTTGGTTGAAAAATAAATGAAAACCAGCATGACATTAATATGACCAGAGAGAACCTCTTGCTCTTGCTTTTGGGATATGATCAAAGGACTCATTTCTGCGGGTACAGTTCTGAAAAATAATTGTGTCTGACAGTTAGCATATGGCCCTGATCCTTAGTTGTACTTGAACGGCATTTGCCCCACCAACAGTGCAAAGCATGCCTAAAGACAGCAGTCTTCTCCTGCAGGAGCTACTGAAAAAGGGGTTCCCCTTTTTCTAGACATGAAGGTGGAAAACATCAAGTCCATCCTTATAGCCTGAGTGAAAGAAATGAATGGGATTAAAGACGATCTTTTATCCTGGCCTTTAAGTAAACAATACCTTATGGGGGGGACCTTGGGAGATGGACAAAGAAGTCAAGGCAACATGCAACCTCTAAGAGCATTCCCTTCAGTATATTAAGGCATTGGAACAGGGAGGAAGAGTAAAACTGGTGCAAGACAAATCAGGAAAAGGCCAGGTCACTCACACTAATCCAGAAGCTGGGGAGTTACTCAGGTTCTACAGATGTGATAAAGCCTAGATGAGTAGGAAATTGGGACATACATACTTCAGAAGCTTCTGACTATTTGCCCTTGATCAGCGAATAATGTTGTCCTTAGCTGCATATGCCTTCTAATCCTCCTTGACACATCCTTGTATCAATTCACTCAGCAATCAAGTCAGCACAAAGATATACAAGAGGAAGGTCCACGATGCAATGCTCAACATAATACACTTTTCAACACAGTCTGCTAAATTCACTGTAGGTGACTATCATGTACCATTGTGTGCCACACCTTAAAGTAGAAATCATTTGCTCTTCCTTCTCAGAGCTCTTCCTTACAATTAACAATCCCACTGATCACCCCAAATTACCTTCTTTCTATTTGTACCTACCCACTGCTGAAAACAGCACCAGTCTCCTTCTCAACATAAGCAAAAAAGAAATGTTTATATTTGTTCCCAGAGTTCACGGCTATGTTTCCAAAACCCTATGAAAATATCAGGATTGTGATTTATTGTCACTGGTGATAAAGACATACTTACATTATTGAACAGTTTAGTAATTCTGTGTTTTATTACTTAAGAACTGTGATTCACTCCAAGAGAGTTAAATTAATGGTGTATAAATAGGTTTGTCACATCTTCAATAATTTTCATGAAGTGTTTTTACTTTAATTTGTGAAAATAAAATTTGTACACATGATCAAAATCAATATTTTTTTTTCTCATACCATTTAGTTTACATGCAGATATACAGTATGGGGAGGGAAGATCTTTTCCACTTCAGTTACTTCACCTGGGACAAGGAAAAGGGAGCAACATTTATTGAGAAGCAACATTTTAAATGCAGAAATTCTTCAGCCTACAGCAAGTTTACTGCATTAATTTCCCACACTTCTAAATGCAGTTCTGTTTTAACCTCTATATTCTTTGCTCTTATGAATACTGTGAGCATCTAGCATGTCCTGAGATTGAGTCCTAAGTACTTTACAGCTATACTGTTTCTGCTTTTAAAGTTCCCTTTAATAAGCTGAAGTGAAGGAGACAAAGATGGATCAATTAGCTGCAAATGATATTTATATTCATAAACTGTGAATACTGCAGAAACAGTCTCCAAAGATTTTATTCTCTTAGCTTTTACAGTGGACATGTTCCTTGTCTTTATTTTCAGCATCTTTCCCAGTACAGATCTTTAAATGCATAGAAATACAAATAGATATTCCATGTAGGTGTGCCATGTCCACATGACAAGATTGGTCCTGAAAACTGGTTATTTTTCATCTGTTCCTCTTGTGTTCAAAAATGACAATATACAGAAGCAGCTTGAATTCCATGCTATGAAAAAGCAAGCTTGGTTTTTTTTTAATAAAAATAAATAAAAATAAATAAATAAAAAGACTCTAGGGCTATCTTTTATCTGCAAGGACTACTAAAGTACCAAAATAGAGTATAGACTTTCCTAGATTGTCCTAGATTTGAAAAGGTACTTAGGTAAATGATATTTATTCATTCCAAAAGCACCAAACACCCATGAGTATCTATTGCAGAAAATGGGAGACACCATATTCCCACCTTTGAAAACCTGAGTTGTTTAAACAGACTGAGGAATCTCATTTTAGGCTCAATCATGGTGAGCAGCTGTTCCTTAGTCTTTTATTTGCTAGAGAAGCACTGACCTTCATTTATCATTTTGTACCTCAGATAGTCATTTATGCTCACGCAAAGTGTGACACACTGCTGTTTTTCTAATCATTGTTCTGGCCAAAGGGATAAGTCAAAATTAGTGTTAAACAGTAGAAAATCAGATGCACCTATTTAAATGTAGTTAAAGATACATTTCAAATAAATCTATAACGTACTTAATGTAAAACACATTTGAATTATTTTTTGAAATAGCATATTTTCCTAATCCTTTGAATTTCCCCTGTGATATGCCACTCTTTGAACATGAAAACAGGGAAAGAGCAATAAGTATGGTTATAGACTGGAACTTCTTTATAGAAAAAGTCAGCTGAAGCTTCCATTCAAGCTTTGAAATACAGTTACTGTCCTATGAATTTTTTATGAAACTTTGTGTGTTTCAGAATTCCCACAGTGATTTTAGAAACCCACAGAGGTAGTAAATACTATGCAGATCTTCTAGGTGAACAACAAATCAGATCAGAAGTAGAAGCAGCATAAAAATAGAGTACCTAACTTTAATTTGCGAGCCACTGAATAAAGAGTAATGTACATTTTTAAGGAAAAGAAACTGACTGAACAGCCAAAGAAAAAGGTAAATGAAAATTAAGTCCCAGTGAGCTTCTCATTTTTCAGGTGGCCAATCTCAAGCTTAAGTTTGTCACAGAAAAATGCTTTGGGTTTTTTGTTTTTTGAGCTTGCCAATTTTATTTTCAATCAACTGAACCAGAATATTTAATCTCAGGAGTAGAGGCAGATGTCTCTTAGATAAGACACCTGCTTCCTTTAAGTTAGAAAATATAGTCAAATTGCATTAAATTATCCACCTGCATGAACATATTCTAGCTGCACAAAGGGGAGTTGTTTGCAAAGCATTGATTATACTTAACTTGCAGCAACTCAGATACTTGTTACTGCTTCAAGGGATGGTTGCAGAGATCAGAAGAATCAGATTCAATGACTGTACCCTGTCTCAGAATGCGGTGCAGAAAACAGTTTTCCTTGCTTGACCAAAGGAGACTAACATCACATGAAGTACGTTCACCACCACCTACATAAGCACAAAAGAACAGGCAGATAGGTGAGACCAAAGGTCTAATTTCAATACCAGCTGACAAAAGGTACCTAGGGAAGAGTATAAGAACAAAACAAGTCTGTAGTGACATTTCCCAAGAATACCCTTCTAGCTTCTAGCCTCTTGTGTCTCAGGCACCTCCTCAAGACAGAACATACACTTTCTGGAAAACAACACCCATTGTCTCATCTCAGGTGACTCAAGGAACAGAAACCCAACAGCTACATCTACCTCAAAATCAGGAATGGGCTCATTTGTGCCCTAAACTCACCAGCTTTGGCAAGAAGCAGTGCTAAAATCCTGAAAATATAGGATCCCAAACAAGCATAAAGGGCCAAAACCTCCTTTGCTTTACGCTGTTGTAAATCATAAGTTACTCTGTGTATGTTGCACACTTCTGAAATGACAACTATAGACAAATCCAGCCTAGCAACTGACCTGTCTCAGTGATCAATGCAGAGGGTAGGGAGAATCCTGGGTGATCCTCTCCATTTTATACTGTACAGTACCCATAGCCAGTATTTATCAGTAGAATAACGATAAAGAATAGTTATAGGTTTCCTTCAAATGTTCCCCTCACAAACCTTGTACTTCAGTTCCTGATTCTCCTGCGCAGGACCAGGAACAGCTGAGCAGTCCTTCTGTATGCAGTAAGCCAAGGATGCAGGTTATTTCTTTTGCATACTGCACATGCTGTAGTATTAAAAAGTATAATAGACTTTATGTTCCATGTTCACAAAGGACGTGCACTCAGAGTACAACATATGCACTTCACTAGCCCATCCAAAAGAAAAAAAAAATGCCATTTTGATAATAAAGTTACCAAGTCTTCTCCCCCAGACCTCTTAGCAGAAGGAGGAAATTGCGACTATTGACAAGAAGTACGTAATTTCCTCTTGATTCCTATTCATAAACTCCTCATGAATGTTAACACTGTAAGTCTTGTGTATGATTGAAATTAAGATTTTTGCATGGCAATACTTGCTTCCTTGTACAAGCTTGACCTACAAAGGCTTTCAGGTTGTTAGAGTTGTTTGCATAAGAAAGGAAGCTTCACTTTATTGTGAGCCATGGCAGCCTGGTAGGCCGATAAAGCTTCACCCTAGACTGTTGTGTTAACTTCTTTGTACTTCTGATCTCCCTATTCATTTGCTTTTTAAATAACAGAGAAAAAATAGATCAGATAGATGCATAATTTACAGTTACACTCATTTTCTGTCATGCTTATTGCCTAGTGGCAATCTCTCTTTGACTTTCAAAAGAGTAAGATGGAGTCTTTCAGCCTTTCAAAATGTAGAATTTTGAAACACGTTCTGCTTTAAACTGTGGTTATTGTGCAATGATGATTATTTTAAAAATAGAATTGTCATTTGTTGTCTAAAAGAATAGGACTTCCCATAAAATAAAGGCCAAATCCTGTGGGAGAAAAAAAAAAAAAAAAAAAAAAAAGGAAAAGAAATCACAGACAAAAGTTAGAACATTGATGTAAGTCCTGTTAAAAGAAATATAAAGAGATTAGCTTTAAGTGAGCTTTAAGGTCCTACAGCCAATGGGATCACATACAAATGCATTACCTTTATGTAACTGCCACCAAATTCAGTAGTTACACCCCAGATGTGGTACAGTGCAAGATCCATTAAAATCAGTAGCCCATGGCCTTGGAACTGAACATCATGGTGCCTGTTTTCTGTGTTTTTTGTTTGCTTGTTTGTTTTGTTTTAAATTCAGATGTGCCTGCATAAATCCTTTAGGTTTCTCTTACTGAGGGCAACGCATACTACAGCCCTGTAGGCATCTATTCACATTCCTGTCAACCTTGTATGAGCTCACACTACATATATCCTGATGGGTGCCAGCCCCTCATCTTTCCTCCTACAAGCCTCTGTCTACAGCTTGCCATGCGTTTGATAACTTCATCGTGGGACCAACCACACAACTTAATAGGCCCTGCCTGAATCTCACCACTTGTTAACTTAGTACTCAGAGCCAGAAGAAAAGGATACCAGCCAGTGGAGGTGGCTATCAGATTTACATCAGGCATTTGTAGCTTGTAGCCCAAGAGGGCAGAGTAGCAAACAGGCTTTCCAGGGACCCAGGGCAGAGCATTTCAGCAGACATTATTATCTATTTACATCATTTTTCAATTCATGCTGGGATGTATTGAGACGCACCTTTTTCCTACTAATAAGATCCTGAGTCAGAGGCCACCAAGGATAGAGCACACAAGAAAAGATTGGACACAACTTTCTTGGGTACCCTCGAAGATGGGAAGGAGTAGGAGAACAGACACTAGCAAGGCCAAGGTTCTTTCCCAAGTCAGATAGAGAGGAGATGAATCACATGTCAACATCTCACCATTTGTACTCCTCTAAAAAGCTTTATTGTTTTTCAAGACAAGACTTTTTTTTCACCTCACTCCACACTTTATTCCCTTCACAAAGAATGTATTCTGATGGCCCTGCTGCCAGGACTGAGCACCCTGAGTGCTTTTCTGTGTTCTTGGCTCATCTGGAAGGCAAAGATGGCATTTACTGCAAAGGATTTTGTCCTTAGCCCACCCTGTAATATTTTGAAACGTGGAATTTCATGGGTATACACCTCAGCTGTACGAGTCCTAACCTGAAAGCTCTGTCAAAGGCTGGCAATGTTAAGAAATTCCTCTCCTGGCCTGGACTTTCACAAAACCAGGCAAAATTAGTTGTCATTTATACATATATATATACATATATTTATACATATCCATATGCATGTATATATATGTTCTTTATATATGCTTAATTTTCATCCTAAAAGGCATAGAGCTCTACTCACAGATGGCTAGTCTGTCCTTCCAGGCAGGTGTCTAAATTAAAAATGGTTATCATCTGACCAAGCAATCTTACCCAGTAATCTGGATTTTAAATAAATAAATAGATAAATAAAGCATATGAAAACATGTTAAGATATACCATCTTTGTTCCTGGCCTCTGCATTTGGCCAGCATTTCCTTCCAACACTCAACATCAAAGCCATTTCAAGACTAGCCCCGTACTTGAGCCATCTTCACAGGCAGTCCTTTTCCCATGTCTGTTCCCGGGACAATTATCTGGCTTGACAGGATTCATTTGGATGGCTTAACCTGTGGGCAGGGTTCTTCCTCCACCCAACAATGAAAGAGATGATTAATCTAACATATCCCAAAGCAAAGTAGATTGCCACATAGAGTAGCAATAGATGGGTTTCTAAAAAGACCAAGCAGGGGAGACTGTGATAGAGCAGAACTTGGGACAAGGGAGTGATGAGGCCAAACCAAAAAATCACCAACAGGATAGCCTTTCACAAATTACACCTTTTTGATATTTTAGGATTTTTAATTGCTGGATGCATAGCCCAGGATGCTAATTCAGAAAATGTTCAAGAGTAACAGACCAGAGTAATGACTGAAGTAGTGATGTGGCAGCCAACCTGTCAGTGAGCTTTCTGTATAGCAGGGGAAAACATTGCTACTTGATCAAGTAGGAGATGTGTCTTTTCAGGTGTGCCATTCACATTTTGTCCCCTGAATGACTTTATGCCAAAGTGGATAAACTAATAAGGGATTTTTTTCAAATACATGCACAAGAAATGTATTCACTCCCTGCAAAAGTGTTCTTTATTGTACCAAGCCAAAACATTCTATATAACTGGTGAGTGCTTATAACCCAAGTTAGCTAGGTTTAACAGCTAACCAACAGCTAGGCCGGGAAGGAGACAATTCCTTTCAGGTCACACAGAGCTGCATCAAATCTCTCTCCTTTTAGCAAATGAAGTCCTCAAAGCCCTGGGAAGGAAGGAGAGAAGCCATGTGGAGAGAGCTGGGTGGTCTTCACAGTAGGAACAGGCAACCAAGCTAGTGACTGATTTTGCTTTACCCAAGCATGGGTGCAGACTGGCAATGGACAACACCAGTACGTGCATAACTAAAGCTAGGACTATTCCTAGTGGTTGACATGAGAGGTAGGAAAAGGCAAGACCAAGCAGAAGCAGCCACAGACCCATATGGTAACCGTGGAAAGACAGAGCAATGGCAAACTTACTCACATGTTTCATGCTGACCACCAAGAACCACTGTAATTGTCTGATGTCCTCCAAGGGCATGAAAAAGTAGAGAAACAGACTGTATCTTCCTCAATACTTAGCCAGCATCATACACAAACCTATGCAAGGCAGAAATATGTTTTCTTTCTCATCTGAGAACCCCAGACACATCTTGTGCAACTGTGGGAATGAGATATGCTCTAGCTGCAGCAGATAGAGTCTCAGATGGGACTCAGTGAGATGTAACCAAGGTCTCTCCTCATAATCTTGTAACAAGCAGTGGACAATCAGCGCTCCCCAGCACTGAGCAGGGTTATTTTATAAAACGCACCAGAGTTTGCATTGAAAAACAAATAGCCAAACAGAACTGTGACCAAACAGCAAGTGAAATTGACCTATTACCTTCACTAAAATAGGACAAGGTCATTCCACAATTTTCACTGCTATTTCAGTAGCTTAAAATTTATCATAGTCTTAGCATTAAAACTATATTACAGTTGGTTTTACTGATACCAGAAAAGTATTTACTCCTAAGTGCCTAAGGGCTGAATTATTTCTCAGTAACCACTGTAAGTTAAAAACAGTTAGAAAACCAACCCCCAGCCATTCTCTTATCCTACATAAGCCTTGCTTTGTATAGCATCTAAATCCTCTGTGTGTCTTGCTAGAGAGCAAAGACCCTCATGTTTTGAACCATACAAAATCATCATTATCCCTCAATCAAATTCACATCAGTAAGCTAGGTAACAAAGATGTAAAGTGATATAAAATAATAAACAATTATCTTTGTAAGTTCTATTTTCTAGTTCAAATCCTCAGGCTACTGCCTCCAGCTGTACACAGTTCGGGCACTAGCTTGTCATGTGACTTTTGGTACTGTTCAGGTGTTTATATTTCAAGTTACAGAAGAGAAAAATGAGACAGTATTGTATTAATAAGTGTATTACCAAATGTTTCAGATATAAATTTTAAATTTGGTTTAAGACTAATATACAAGAATTTTCCTTAAGTTTGTGTTTAGAGTTGAAGGAAATAAGGTTTTGCCTAGAGAAAAGGAGGCTCAAGGGAGACCTTATCACTCTCTACAACTACCTCAAGGGTGGTTGTAGGAGGATGGGAGTCAATCTCTTCTCCCAAGCAAGAAGTGATAGGACAAGAGGAAATGGTATCAAGTTGTGCCAGTGAAAGTTTAGGCTGAATATTAGGAAAAAATTCTTCACTGAAAGGGTTGGAAAGCATTGGAACAGGCTGCCCAGGGAAGTGGTTGTGTCACTGTCACTGGAAGTATTCAAAAGATGTGTAGATGTGGTGCTTAGGGACATGGTTTAGTGGTAGACTTGGCAGTGCTAGGTTAACGGCTGGACTTGATGATCTTGGAGGTCTTTTCCAATGACTTTCCAATAGATTTTATGATTCTATTCTACTCAGTGGTGCTCCTGCAAGACATGGGTCTCAACCCAGAAGAGAATGGAAACAAATATTTAAACATGTGAAGAGTGACTGCAATCTGTGTTGCATATTTAAAATTAAGCATATGCTTTGGCATTTCTCTGGGCTGGCACTAACAAGGTTTCCATTTCAGGAAACAAATGGCATCAAGTAATCCCTCTTCATCACCGTAGTAAACAATTTAACATAAAACCTCAGCCTGGATTTATTTGCAGTGATACAACTGACACATGTAAATTGCCTTTTGTTCTTCTATTACCTTCAAAACTATGGATCAAATATATAAGTAATATGTAAAGACTTGCAGAGAGCTCAGCTATTCAGGCGAGGTCAGACACAGTAAAATCAAAGGATCATACAATGGCTTGGGTTGGAAATTCCAACCCCCCTGCCATGGGCAGGGACACCTCCCACTAGACCGGGTTGCTACATTTTTTGACATCTAAAGGCCCACTGCACAGCTCTGCTGATACTAAGAAAGTTAACTGTTCACCATTCTTTGGCTAGGTCTCTATCAACAATGATGATCTATGAATAGCTTTCTAAGGCATCATGAGGAATTCAGCTCTGGTGCTTTTAAATCCTTTTGAGTCATATTTCTGTGCTCTGGGGCTTTTATTACAGATGAGTTAGTTGTAAAAACACGTAATATCCCAAAACATCAATCTGAAATGGCATAATGAGAGCAGGATTCATGTTAAAAAAAATCAATTACTGACAAATCAATATATCTTTCTGCTATTTCTGTCTCACTGTTTTATTCTTTCATGAGGTCTACAACTTCAATTAAAGACTAAATGTGTTGAGCTATCATACCATTAATTGTTCTCAATAGGTGGAATATTCCTACTTACATACGAATGCCCTTGTTCTGTTACAGATAGGACAACTGCCTCACGCAGAGACATTGTTGCTATAGTGTGAAGTCCCAATCAGCATCCAACATTACTGCTTATGTTGAGTGCCTGTGGCTAAAGTCTGATTAGCAGAGAACTTCTCTCTATCTCCAATTTTGCTACCAATTCTCTTGTAGTAAGTCAGACAAGCAATGCAAGTGTTTGGAGTTAAATCTAAAATCAGAGGTGCCCAAAATAGGTAGCACCTTTTACTACATAATATCTGGATTTATGGGTTTTAGTGGGGGGGGTTGCTTGTTTGTTTTGGTGCTGCTGGTCATTTTGTTTTTATTTTTTAAAAAGCTCCGAAATCTTTGAATGAAAGACTTTCCTAAACTTGTCTGATGGCAACAGGGAAAATGCCCGGATATTTCAAGTAATGAGGTTTAGATCAGACTATGCATAGCATAGACAACTACTATTCTTTTCTATTCACATTTTTTTGCATTTTATAATATATTGGGAATACAGTTTATAACTCTTGAGGCTCTTCTTGTACTTTTTTCAGAAGGGCTGACAAAGAGACAAAAATATAAATAAATAAAAACAAGCTTTACTTCTCGTAACCATGTAGTAATCTTGGTTATAGTCAGCACATATTCTTAGATTTCATTGACCTTAACAGGAGACTCATTTTAAATGTATCCATTCTGAAAAAAAATATTTCCTCTTGGTTAATAAACACATGAACTGTTTCTTTTAGACTCATAGGCTTGCTTCATATTTTCCTTCAAGCTGAGACTTACTGTGAAATCTACAAATAAATGTTGACCTCATATCTCTTATTGTACTTAGAAATACTTCTGTAAGCAAGGATCAGAAAAAGTGGTTAAAAAAAAAAAAAAAGCACACTCCAAGCTAGAACCATTTACATTTGTGCAGAGCTTCAATCATACTAATCATCCATTTAAGAGACAAGACTTCTTAGCTCAAATACTGACATTCCAAATTCAACTACATATGCTCAGAATTAGGGATGCTTCATGTCCCACCACCTCAAAAGATACACTAACCAAGCATATAGTTGTCTACATATGGCTATGCAGTTGTGCTCTAAGCAAGAGCAATAACCGTGTTCTCTATAGTAACCCTTTGCAGAAATTTCTAGTTTATGAGATGCTGTTCCCCACTACCACGCATAGTCACAACTCTTTCTGTTTGTAATATTAGAAATTATATTAAATGCTGCCACAGAAAACTTAAGAATATTTTTGTTTTTACAAAAATATTTTCATTTACTTCTTAATGTCTTCACTTAATACTAGAAGTCAGATCGTGTTATAGACCCATATGTATCCAAGCATGAGTGTTGGAAGTGGTTTTGATCATAATTGCATCATAGTAAAACATCCTTGTATCTAATAGTGGTTAGACATCACCAGCTTTCAACTAGGTGGAAGTAATCTCATGGTAATATGTATTCAATGCATTCCGTTTATTACAGAAAAAAAAAAAAAAAGCCAAAACTGTTCATATAATCTGGTGTCTTGATTCTACCTATGGCCAATATCAAATGTGTCTAATGAAGATGTAAATAATGCAGTAGCAAAAAGTATAAGAATATTGTTTGTACTCCAATGGAAGGAACAACTATTCTCTATATTGAACAAGTGTAGAATCAGTCATGTGTAGGAAAGTTCATATTAGCATTTCACATTTAATAGTTTGTTTCCATCTTAAAGCATGACAACTTCGCTTTCAGAACAACAGATCTGCTAGCCAATAGAGGAAACAACAGCAGAAGGTATGGACAGTCACATATGGCCAGATCAAGGGAAACATACGGACTTAATACCTGCTGAAGTTCTGGCCAACAAATATTCCAGATACCCAGAGAGAAATCTGCAGGCACCTGGGTAGTCTGATTTGTGGTAAACAAACGTCACACATATTCCCAGGTTTTATGATTTAAAAAAAAAAAAAAAACTATATCATTTAAATTCAAACTGTTTTTATCCATTTCCTACACCAGCAGCAGGCACAGTGGCTCTTGCTTGTTTTCTTACTTATGCCAAATATGTTACAAGGATGATCTGTGAAAGAATTGTGTGAGATAAGCACATAAAAGTTAAAATTAAAGCCAAGAGAGAACCCTTGAACTCTTTTGCTAGTCATTACTCCTGTTTTCTAGTATTTAGTCTCTCCACTTTGCAACTAAGACTGTAATACAAGATGTTTCGACATTTTTAAAAACTTCTGTGTTTGATACACAGTTATTCTGTAAATAAATCTCCCACAAAGTGCTTAAAGGTTTACTTCTTACTTTTTAGCAACTAGGTATAAAATATTGGGCTATAAAATGCTTACAAAATTAGATTACTGGAAGTGAATAGAACACATTGTTATCTGCTGAACCAATGATGGGTCAAATGGCAGTTTGAATTCTTGTGGTGAATATGACTGTGACCTTCACATATGCCATTGACAGAAAGCAATTTTATTTACATTTTTAAATCCACATAAAGGTGAAAGATGGTACTGCTACAAAATGAAACATTAAATTTTTTTGTCCCAAGGCATAACTAAACTCTCCCAAGGTCACATATAGCCTAAAATGAAGCAAGACTTTCTCAGTTGTGCTACCAGTATATTTCATTCAGAACTGGTAGCACTGTTGATCTATTTTCATTTATCAGTTGAAAAAAAAAAAAAAAAAAAAAAAAAAAACCTCTGTGTTAACTCTGTATTTTAAAATAAGAGACTGCTTCTTTCGTCCTTTAACTGCTTCTGCAGACTGATCACTAATTATGTTTGGAGCTGCTACGACAAGCTACATGTTTCAGTTGTACAGATTAAAAAGGTCTACCCATCGGTGGCAGGGTGAAAACACCTTATTCTAAAAGAAATTATCTTCTGGACCAACAGCACTATGATGTCTGTACCTCTACAACAGTACATTTAGAAAATAATGAAACCTATATATAATTTGATACAATCTGCATATTTAAGTATTTAAAGAACAGCTTTTTTCATTCTGTGTTTACCAAATGTGTCTAGCCACCACTTTTAACCACTTTTAATTTAAAAAAAAAAAATCCATTCCATTCCATACCCCGCATTACCTTTGCTCTTTCTAAGCAGTTCATGATGAAAAGATATTACTAAAAGTCTGGTCTGTAACCACTACACAGTCAGCACTGTTATAAAAAAAACATAAATAATAACTGGATTCTTCCAACCATTCTATTTAACACTTCAAGTTTCTCCAAAGTAAAATATTGTGTGTGGTTTTTTGCTGTTTTTTTTTAAAGCAAAAGGTATTTATAGGATAACACCATTTTAGAGAATACTGTCACACAGTGTCTAGGAAGGTACATGTGTCTATAAATTATAGGTGCTTCTGGTGGCAATGGTTATGATTAAGTTTACCTGAAACTTCCCATAAGACCTTTTTTTCAATTGCTTATAAGTTTGCTGAACTTTAACCATTTGAAGTAAAATTTTCACTGCAAGGTATCTGCCTCAATATTTGTTAAGTCTTTGTGGAAAGTTTTACAAAAATGGTTTAGAGAACAAGATTACAGGAAAAATATACCTTGCTTTGACAAAACAGTTCTTCTTTTAGAAGTCCTAATGATGCCTTTATAAAGAATGGAAAATTTTTGACGTGTGGTAGTGCATGGCCTTTTTGTCAGGCATATAATTTTTACAGTTCCTGAAATGCCCATTCAAAGTCAGTCTAGTTTGTTGGTGGTGGTTTTGTTTTGTTTTTTTAAATCTCAAGTCCAAGCTATTATTTTTCAGAGCCTTCCCAGATTTTAGAGCTAAAATCACGAGTATTCTTTACATGCTTCCACCCTCAGAGCTATTTGTGTGGGATAGCCTATACATGTTCCAGCTCCACAAAATAGTGTGTTTTCTCAAGCCCACAGAATTAGATACACAGAGCAACAACATCCCTGCAATCCTCATTCCTGGTGTCGTGTGCCGATGAAATGAGATGCTGGAGCCTTGTTCTCAAGTCCTCTTACTGAGGGTTCCTGCCAGTGAAGCACTGAGGAGGAGGCTAGACAGAAAGAGCATGTAGTATTTAGAAGATAGATTTTTTATGGGAAGTAATAGACATAGTTCTGCTACAAATCATTAAACAAAGCCAATTATAAGTTTTTGTTTGTTTGTTTGTTTGTTTTAAAAGGACAGGGAGAGAGGGATGGAAGTACCTGACAAATTGTTAGCTTGTTTCAAGGTAACAATATACACCCACAACTGACCTTGAATATTGCTTTTGGGGAAAAAATCATGTGCCTGAGATCCTGAAGGCATTTAACAGCCTTCTGGAAGTAAGTCATTAGCTGTGCCATGACAGACTTGCAGAGGTTTATTAAAGTTTAAGAACAAAAATTGGACTTAGATGTAGTTATGAAGATAAAAGAAGTCAAACAGATAAAAAACAGGAAAGTACATGACTGCTTAAGCTTAGTATTAGCAGTTTTCACAGATTCTTCAAGTTAGACCCAGAAGGTGCCTATAATCACCACAATTAAGTGCTCACACTTCTCCGTCTCAGGAAATAACATGTCCCTAACCTGGAATTAGGTACCCACATAACACTGATGGATATTTTCTGAAAGCATGATTTACAGAAGCCACAATGCAGGCCAAGCTAAGCCACCAAAGGAAGGTGAGGAATTAACTTCAACACTTTCTGATATTTCCTAGGCATGCACTGCTCCTATAGTTAGCCACCTTATTTTACTGTTACTAATATGCCCATGGATAGAGTAGGCAAGAAAATGTAACCTCAACTTTCTGGTTCAACCACTTCTTTCACAAACATTTACATTGTTTCATTACTGTGCTCAATGGCAGTAATACTGCATGAGCAAAAACAAAAACTAGATGAAGAATTCAGCTTTGACCGAAGCCTGTGACTGAAGTCTGTCTTAGGTTTGTGTGTAACACTGGCTCGGTCACTATTGATTCTAGAAGCTGTGTAAACAATTCTTAAATAGCCAAGAATACAACAGAGGCCAAGGTTTATAGGAAAATGACAGACAGAAATAGGCATCGAAGGAGCCGAACCTGTAAAAGATCAACAATTGGGACCGAATGAGTCTTTATTTAGTTTCTGTTGATTTCTCTGAGATTTTATTTTGAATTCTCAGCAAGAATTTGAGCTAGGATTGCCATTTGATTACTGTACTCATTTCTATGCAACTTCAGTGACTGATTCAAATTTTAGAACCAACAGGCTTTCATTGAAGATGAACGCCCTGCTCATCTTTATGAGAGTTAATAACACACATTCCCTACAGTTCCAAACAAACCGTCTAGCAAAAAAAAATATATATATATATAAAATAGAGGTTGCCATAGTAAACTTTCCTTAAGTATTAAAGAGGTCGAACCATGTGATTTTTTTCAAAAATAGTAGTTCCCATATCATGTTTACTTGATACTTGTTTACTTGTTTTTACATGAAAACAGGGGTAAAAAAAGCATAACCTCGAGTTTAACTGCTAGAAGTCACTTTTGTGTTGGC
This sequence comes from Anser brachyrhynchus, assembly GCF_964034855.1. Classification (NCBI taxonomy): domain Eukaryota; kingdom Metazoa; phylum Chordata; class Aves; order Anseriformes; family Anatidae; genus Anser; species Anser brachyrhynchus. The sequence goes on along the minus strand of NC_137695.1, from coordinate 28,070,275 downwards.
ATTCCTACTAGGACTTTTAAGTAGTGATACATTTAACATCCTTAAATAACCCCCAAATTTTTTCTGTTGTCAAAGAGAAAGATCTCAATTAAAAAGATAGTTGAGGTTGTTTTCTGTTAGGCTGTCTTTATGACAGCTTTTTTTTTCCTAAATATAGACTCAGAAGACATTGGAAGTTAGAATAAATTTATCAATGCAATTTCACGTGGGAAAATTTTCCATTCCCACTGGACATATTTATTGGAATCTGACTGTAGCTGGCCACATTAATGGCAAACAATTTATTTGATTAATTGACCCTACATTTCTGTTCATGAAATAACCTCTCCCATTTTGATTTCTGCTTTTTTTATTCATGAGTATTCAGTGAATGTTTTCAGCATATTTTATGCAGGAGTTTGTTTGGGAGCTGTTTGTTTCATCTAATCACAATGATTTTTTTCTTATTATTTTAAACAGGACATGGCATGACTTGAAGTCTTCAGATAGCATTGCCTTTGTTCCCTACTTGACTTTGCCACTGTAAGTGCAATATCAGGAACAATTCTGATACAACTGCTGAACATCTAGAATTATGCTTGAAGCTCTGACCTACCAAGAGATGCATGAATCTATACAGAAGCAATCCTCACATAAGCATTCATCAGAAAAATATATATATATATATTTACACAGATATACATTGAAAAAATGTAGAGAATGAAAATATAAGAAAATTAAAAGGTTCTGAAGATCAAAAGCTTCTATAGCTGAATACTCATGCTATTATCCCTCAAATGCCAAGCTATATTCCTGTTTTTCTCTGTTTTCCAACACAGAAGGATCCTTCATGCATTACTTCAGCCACCACATGGTTAGCTGCAGTTAAAACATTAAAAAAAGGACAGCATGGACCATAGCCCATAGGTTATGCAAGCAGATCTCTAGGAAACCAGAATTATGAGATGTACAAGCAATGAGGTTTTTTACTTAATAATTTATTAGCATAAATCCACAGTAACTAGACTTTTCTAAATAGGCAGAAGAGAGAAATATTCAAAATATTTCTAAAGCCTTTTGAGATGAAAACAAAAAGGCAGAGCATAGCTGTATTTACTGAAATTCCTAAAAATTCCTAGAATTCATGGATTAATCTTAAATCAATCATGCAATACTCAAAGAGCTCTAAGTGGCTGTCTTAGTCTAACATCCCCTGTAGTGTACAGAGTTGGAGTAAAAACTAAACTTTCATAATGGCCCCTTAGAGCCATCACATTCCCACCAACAAACAACTTTTCCTGACAAATACATGAGTATTTGCGTGATATTATCTGAAGTGTTTTAAAGCCCAGGAAGTTTAAAACTTTTCATGAACAATTGAAATGTAGGTGCTACTTTAGGGCACATAAAAATATATGAGCAAAATTGAGTCAGGGACATGTCCAGCTAGATGAATTTTAGCCTGAATCAACAGGCTAGCGAAGTCACAGCTCCACCTGTTGAGCTAAAGCAAATCATCCACCCACAACAGCTGGCAGCACAGATTTTTATTTTTTTCCCCTTTTTTTTTTTGCCAGACATAGATCACTAATACTGTGATACTTGGCTAAAACAAAACATAAAGGTTTACGTACAAATCACATAGTCATTACTCTAGGTGAAGGAGTACCGTAGCTATTGAGCCGTTCTGATGGAGAACAAAAGGACCTGGATTTAAAGGAGGGGTCTCGTGGCAGACCAAAGACAGGACATCATTCTTCTTGGTAAATTTACTAAAGCACACCACAATGACAGAAACAATGTTAGAAATGAAAGAATATAGAACCCACTCAGCTCTTTTTGACTTCACAGGAAATTTGCTCACACCAAAGACAATGAATACCACTAATGAAATACTTACATCTCACATCTGAAATACTTATATATTTAGCTCTACATACATGCTCTTCTACATTTATTAAAAATGTTCATTTCTTTCTTCTGTGCTAGCTATGAAAAGCCACTGCACATAAAACAACACAAGCTAAAATGTAACGAAATATTGTTCCCAAGCACCTTAAAAAAATGGAAATCAAGCTAAGAACATCATTTTTTGACCAGAGAAGTCAATGGCAAAGTTCTCATGAGTCTGAATGGTGTGAGCAATCAACATGCAATATTTTTGTGGAAAAATAAATGAGTAATTTTATATATATATATATATATATATATACACACACACATATATATATATGTCTTACATGGTCATCTTTAAAGTACATATATTTTTTTGAAAAGAAAAAAATCTTCAGTGGTCTGCAAAGAAAAGCATACATCGATAGCAGTTAGACTTCAAATCTAGATCACAGATAGAATACTCCATACAGGCCACACATGGCTTCCTCAGATAGTCACCATTTGCATATCTTTGTAATTTTAGAAAACAGTAAGTGTTGGTGTTTGAACACTCCAAAAATACATTCACCAAAGAAATATAAACAAATAATGTATTCGAAAAGCCTACTTTGGGTTTCATTTCAAAGATAAAGACGTTTTGCAGACTATTTATAAGAAGTTGAATTAACAGTCAGAATCAGTCAGCTCATGGTTTCAAAAATTCAGAATTAAGCAGAAAAAATATATTGTTCAATAACAATTGGATAATTGTTACTATCAAATTACTTATCATCCAATAATTATTGTGAAAAAATAATAAAGGAGATACGTTTATGATAAGGGATGATAGGTAGTATAACGCTTTTTTGTAAGAACAATTCTTTTATAAATCCTAAGTAGCCTAGACATAAATTCAGCAAGTTCTCAGCAAAATTATTACTCTGTGAGATTCACAAAGATGTTGCTGCATGATCTTTTCTGGCATGGCAAAAGAAAATTTTGGAACCTAAAAGCAGAAATGCAAAATCCATACTGCATTCAATTTCTTATGATCCCCATTCATTAAAACACTGAAACACGAGCGAGTCTCCTGTTTTCAGTTAAGCTTGTGTTTTGCTTCTAAAACATAGTCACAAACCACTGGCATCTACCTCAAAGTGTCTGGTGTGACCCCACAATCTCAGAACATCCCATAAATTGTGCAGAAGCAGTCCTACCTCCTCTAATCCACTTAGTCACACATTTCCATATTCATTTGGATTGCATTACACAGAAAGACTGAACCATATCATTACAATCTGTTAACCCACCCAATAACTTTTCCAAGACTCACACACTGCTCCTAGCTAGCAAATATGTGCATTAAAGATGCAAGTACAAGCTACATTCTGATACCTTTACAATTCTGTGGAACAGCATGTTATTCCAGTAACTAGTGCTAGTTGAGGCAGCAGAGCTTCTCACAGAGGAACCAGGTACACAGCAAGAGAAGAGTACCACCATTTGATTCACTATAAAGAAGCTGAAAATACAGCAGGTAATTCATACGCAGCACTTTTTTATCAAAAGCTAGATAATCTTGTTCCTTACTCACTCCAAATAATCACACAGCGAAGTGGCTTCATAAAGTTAAAGATATCCTTTGTACTCAAAATCCCAGATTTTTATAAATCTTTATAAATTTTTTATATTTGTAGGTAGTGTTACTAAAGGGTCGTACTCTTGCACTTCTGTTTGCAGTATGTACCACTCTACCATCTACTGCAAGCAGGCCAGTGAAGAAAATGGGATTGTTTGTGGCAGCAGAGAAAAGAAATAAGTAGGAAAATAAAATTGTGGATCTTGTAAAGGTAATATATATCACAAATTAAGGCAGCAGAATGGAACTTATCTTTTTTAATGCTCAAGGTTTTGATGCACTATTTATTATGCACATCTTTTATGTCACATTTCTGTATTTGTATTCCTGCTTATTGCCCCGCTCTTTAAAGATCTGTGCACTGAGCAATTGTCATCCATAAAGCTACAATATTATTGCTATGTTTTACCTAGCAGTATTACTTTAAAAAAAAAAAAAATCATCTCAATGTGCAAAAGCATTCCCAATGCAAATATTAAAAAAACACTCTGTATGCAATACAGAGTAGCTGCAGCAAGTGACAACAGAAGTTACTCTAAATTAGAGTTGAATTGCAGAGTAACATTGTGATTTTATACAGACCAATATTTTACAATATTGCAATTGACTGTGCAACAACTGTGAGGGCATGGCTTTAATATTATTCTTATTTTAAGACCATGCCTTCTTTTGAAAGGTCTCAAATGCTATGGATGAGATTGTAAATATATAAAATTAATGGACTGCTTTTTCATAAGTAGTTTTATATACCTGAAGGCCTACAATAACATTTCTTGACAAAATAGCTTAGCAAGAAGAATTATTTTTCGAAAGTTCAGTCAACAATGGCTTATAAAAATGAGTGTTCTGATAAATACTCTGGTACAGGTGGTCTGAACTATCCATAACAGAAATTCCATTAGTTAAAATTTTTGAAGAGCCGCCAATGACACTTTAAATTTGAAGGGACATCTGAATAATGACAAGCAATCCTCAGTCATAGAAATTACAGTACAGAATCCGTAGTCCTCATACTAGTAAAACATTGATTTACATAGGAATGTTATCCTGTATAATACTGACGGATAAAGCCATACAATCAGCTCTATAGTAGCCTTTGTTTCTCAAGTGTTCTCAGCATGTTGCTAGTGTGTTGCTTTGGTTTTTTTTGTTCCTCCCCCCCCCCCCCTTTCTTTTTATCCTGTGGCTCATGCGTCTCTAAGATAAATACAGAAAACACTGTTCCAACAGAAAATTCTTTCCCACGTAATACAGGGCTCATGTTGTGGGGAGGTTAGTTCCCATAAGACATGACAGTCACTAAATATTTGTAATGTTACTTATGTAATTTCTGACATAGGCATGCAGCGTGGGGGAGAATCCCTATACTCATGGGACCAGATCTAAAACTACTGGAATTGTCTGAAATCACTACTGTGTTCAGTGATTTCTGGATTAAAGCATCAGACGTTTTAACTAGGAAGGCAAGTAACATCTTCTGGTTTTCAACCAAATAAGCTGCATTGCTTAGATTTTAAGTATCTGTTTACTTCTCTTCCTAATTTATTACATAAATTGTTCCAAGAATGGAGGTTACTAGATCACTTCTTTGCTAATATTATTTTGGCTGTCAGCTCTACTGCTAAAATAAGTCTGACGATCCTACACATCTTTTCCCAGCAATGAAAATTTAAGGAAATATACAAAGAAAAAGCATAGTATAATTTACTTATAAGTTTCTCAAAAGTACAGCAAAAAGCAGAGTGATCAAATAAGCACACAAAGAGAAACAACTGGGATGCACGTAAAAAGAGACAGCCAGGCTCTTCATTCCTTAGATACGTTTGCAATAAATGAGTCTGTGAGATTTAAGGAAAATAGGGCACTAGTATTGTTATCATTTGGTAGTCACCCAGAAAGCAAAAAAGCTTTATATTTCTCCCGTTTATGCCATCTGCAGATGTGGGAAGAGCAGGTAATCTTCCCGTGCACTGGTCAACCTGTCATCTAAGTGACAAAACAGCTAACAGAAGTGATACCCCAGAGGACACTGGCAAAACCAGCACATGAACAGACAGGACAGAGACCAACCAGCAGACAAATCATTTTACAGCAGACAAAGGGGCAAGAAAGAAAATACTACTGAACTACCCCTTGGAGAGAAAGAGGCAGGGCACCTAGAGAGATGAATGCAGTGTGAAAAGCAGATGAACGTTGCTGAGACATTTGTCACTAGCTGGACTGCGAGACGCTGACATTAATGAGGGTGGCGTTTGGAAGATAAAAGCAATATCTCTGAAGCAGACAATACAGTTTCCAGGCACCATGCATGGGGACATGGTGTAATCAAAAGGGACTGGAAAATGGTCACATCAAGCAAAAGCACCACAATCACTACTGATATTCATGAGAAAATATGGATCAGGAATAAATGGCCTATGGTTTTGTCTGCAGGGTTGGTGGGGATTGTAGGTTGTTTTTCCTCTCAGCCCAGTCAATTCCCATCGCATTCCGTTATCGAAGGGCTCTCCACCAGTCATCCACTTACACCTTCCTTGTCAATGGCTGGTGTTTCACTGACAAGTGCTTTTCAGGCAGCAGACCTCTAGAGGACAGCTCTGTCAACAGCAAGTGGGGATTTACAGGGGTGGAGGATCTTACTTGAGGATTATCTCCTCTTGAAAGCAAGGAGGGAGCTGGGAGATACCCTAAGCTCTGGCTGCCAGGCCACAAGCAAGTGGGGTGAGCCAGATCTGTCTGCCCTCACAGGTGTCCCAGAGCACCACCACCCTCAAAATGACATCAACACTTGATTACTTATGACTCTTTCCCACTATAACACAGGAGATGGGAACCGTCACTATTAATTTATTAATTAATCATTCCTTGCTCTCATGCCTCAGTGTTAGTTGTGTCCCACAGTCCATTTTGATTCTGATGCTCTCAGATGTCCCTGATCTCTCCCAAGAAGTAGAGGATGCAGTGGCCCTGGGATGGTACAAGACAAACCCAAGCATGCCAGAGCAACCTTCCTGATCCCCAGAGGCATCCTGCTGGGAACCTTAGATAATTAAATCCAAGAACCCATGCCTGCTTCCCTCCCCACTCACGTATTGCTCCTCTAGCCAGTTTATCCACAGAAAGCTAAGAGGCTACTTCACCACTAAAAGAAAGCCAGACCACAGCAACAGCTAATATATCAATCTGCTTGGCAGCCCATCTACTTCTTCCCCCAGGAAAGCCGATGCAGGCAGCAAAACCCCAAGTCCGGTGCAAGTTTTGGGTAAGGTCTGCACAGTACTGGCCCAAAATATTGACTAGTCCGGGACAAGGTGTCGGTGAAAAAGAGAAGTTTGGTCCGTGAAAGAGGAGTTTGGTCGGTGAAAGAGGATTTTGGTCGGTGAAAGAGGAGTTTGATCGGTGGAAGAGGAGTTTGGTCCGTGTAGAGCAGTCACCGAGGGCCCGGCCGCGCAGAGCAGGCGGAGGGGCGGCTCCGGGCGCTGTCCGTGGTGCTGGCGCCGCCGGCCCGGAGCACTCCGAGGGGCTGCACGGCCAGGCCGGGCCGGGGATCGGGGCCGGGGGGCGGCTGGGAGAGGCGAGGCAGCCGCGGAGCGGGGCACCGCAATGTCAGCCTTGCCCCAGTCCGTCTGCAAGTACAGGTCTGCTCTCCTCGCAGGTCTTGCGCTAGATTTCCCTGGCTCCAAATACTCCGACAGAAGGGGGAAGAAAAAGAAATACTAACAACCACGCGGGCTACTCGTGCTCTGAAGAAAGTTTTCCTGGACGCGGATCCAGGAACGAACAGAGAAATGGGAACACGCACTAACGCGACCGGGATGAGGACAAGCTCTTTCTGCTTCCTCTTTCATGTTCCGTGCAGGCAGCGCAGCTCCACGTGCGAAAGTGCTCTTGTCCTCAGCCTCCTGCAGAGTACCGAGCACCTCCCGATCGTCCTTCAAAACCGTCCCTTTCTATCTCCACTTCAGTTTAAAAATCGAAAGAGAGGTGGGAAGTGGTAGCAGAAAGTGGACTGAATTCCTCCTTTAATCGCAAACAAGCCCAGCAAGACGGATTCTGGGAAAAGAAAATGTATTACAGAGCAGTGACCGGTGTCATAGTAGTTAAAATAGAAGAGAAAAGCCTCTCACAAAAATCAATTCTTATGTAGATGAGGCGACATAAGCGCCTCTCTCTCTCTCTTTGCGGGCTTAGTGAATTTCTAATTAGCCCAAAGAAGCCCTAGAGGAATGAGGAAGAAAGGGCGGGAATATTGGGATATCTAGTCGTAACAAATATTGCCGTGCTGTGGATTGTCGCCTGGAAATACACTGGAAATGAGGGGACCCAACGCTATTGTCTCAGTCGAGTTATTTCTCTTGACCTTCGGCTTTGTCCATCCAGGCTGAACAAACTTCCTGAAATGAGCATCGCTCCTGCTCTCTGCCAGACACACAACTTCGGCCTCTCTAGGTCACAGAAAGGCACAGAGGATGAGAGGCCGTTTCCCCTCCAAAGGAAGGGCACTCTCGGAGGTTTAAACAACAGCCAGAAAACCGTGGGGTTAAACAATAAACTAGTTAAAGTGCTGTCCTGTTGAACAGAGAGCAGTTTCCACTGCATTGAGAACCCGCCAATATATATCATATCAATAAAAAGGAGCTCTTCGAAAGCTTGCATAGTAATTGAGATTGGAGATCTTTTTTGATATGGGTTGGCATTTCCTCATATCAATCTGACAGAGCCAACTCAGGAAATTGCTGGTAATATTCATCTGGGGAGCACTTTCATTAAACGTAATTCATTCGACTTTCACAATAAATTGAGTGACATCCTTACAGCAGAACCTTTTTATCCTTGATGAAGTGCTTGCCAGCCTTTGGTTTTTCACTTTATTGTCACATTCCTTAAAGCAGAATCGTCAACATGTCAATCTGCTGCATGAAAAAATGCTAAAGCTGTATTTACAAAGCACCCAGGAGGTGGTTTAATGCTGACTTACAAGAAGAGCGAGTTGGGAGTTAAACTATCTGATAAATCACAGCATAACTTCACCAAGCCCAATCGGGAGAACAGAAGCCAATCCTAGGGAGGGAAGGATGGCTCACACATTCATTTTCTCCAAGTGCTGGCTATTCCGAGCAATTGGTTTCTTAACCTGCTTCACCGCACTTTCCAAGACGACTGGGAAATTGGCTTTTTGTTAATTAAAATGGCGGTTTACGGATGCAGGGAAATATTAAAGAGCTTAAAATGGATACCTCTAAGTACCGACATGGAAGTTGTAGCTATTCAAAGGGAAAGGGATATTGGACTGTGCTCAGGTGCCTCCCTAAAAAGTGAAATCTATTCCAAGCGGCTTTCTTCAGAGATTTAAGAAGTGTAAATAGTATGTACTAAGCACCAGAAAATATATATATGTATCAGTGCGGGAAACCCCCTTCAGAAACTCCTACCACGGTCCTTGATGGTTAGGAAGGAAGAAAGCCCGCAAAAGAATGAGCTATCTTCCGCTTAACAGAAAAATAGAGCACAGGTAAGTTTTTTCACCAGTTGCAAGTGATTCGAGTCCCTTTATTATTCCTGTGCTTCATCTTCCGAAAGGGTAACAATTTCCCCTACACCACCGCGAAAGGGTCTCAAACTCCTTTAGAGAGGGGGAGCAGATCGTCTCAAGACTGTGTAAAGTCTCTGGCAGAAAAAGCCCTGCCACTTCTCTCCCTCTCCACCAAGCGCTCTCCCCCCCTCCCCGCTTTGGACGTGAAAATGAAAGAAATGCAAGAAATCGCTTAGCTGGAAAATTTTTTAAAACAAAAAACAACAACCGAATGCTTTCAGCACCAAATACCTCTGAGAAAATACTGTGGGTGGTGATTATGACAGGACAATGCCTTCCCTCTCTTTTGTTTTTTGTTTTCTTTTATCTTCGCTGCCTATAGAGGTTTCTTTCCTCCCACATCAAAGTAGGACACAATCAGCAACTACCTTTAAAAATTAAAAAAAAAAAAAAAAATCAACTTATCTTCGCCGGCACGGGATAACTCTTCACGTTCTCCATAGCTTTCATTAACAGGGGTGAAATGACCGCAAACAGTGCGACACGGAGCGAAATTAAATGTACACAAACTCTGGAGTCACTAACCCCCTGTTTACCCCTTCAGCAAACACCGCATCAGGTGTGCCACCGCTGATGCACGCGATTTTAAGCCGCTGTCATTCAGGACATTTCTGCCGGAGCGCTCCTCTCGGCTGTCAGGAGGCCTCCAAACGGCGAGGAGCAGACCTTAAAACCCCCGCCCGGCTCGGGGAGGAGGTCAGCAGACTGTTTCCAAGCCCCTTTGCCATCGCCCTGTAAGCCAACGTGCCGGGGAGCGCCGCAGTTGGCTGACAAAGCGCCGCGCGGAGCTGCGCCCCCGCGGAACTACCTCGCAGCCCTTGTCGGGAGGGGGGGGGGGGGGGTGAGAAATCCCCCCGCGATTTGCTGCTGCTCCGCTTAAACGCTGCACGGAGGAAAAAATCCCTGCCAGCCAATGCTGTTGTACAGCCTAATTTCCAAACCCGCCGGTGGAGAAACTCTGTGCTGGGAGAGCACGGCAAGCCGAGGAGGGGGATGCTCGCCCTCGCAGCACGCAGCGCAAAACTCGGGTTGGTTTTAGGTTCACCCAGGCGGTGAGCTCTAGCCCAATTAAAGCAGGGTGAAACCCGCAAAACAAGTTACTCCTTGCTTGCACCGTGCGGGAAGCTCCCCCCGGAGCAGGAGGGGGCAGAGCCCGTGGGCACGCCGGGGACAAATCCTGCTGCCGCCCGGCGGGGGCTTGCCGGGGGCAGGACGGGGCCAGGGCTGCGGCCACCAGCCCGCAGGTCCCCGCCCGCCCAGCGGGTCCCCTTGTCTGCCTGCCCTTAGCTTATTTGCCCCGGCCTTTTGCCCGTTCTTGATCTGGCCCCCCGAGATATAAGTGGTCAGGGTCCGTGCCGCCTTCGCCAGCAGCTTTGTCGCAGGATTCGCAGGTGCTTCTGCAGCATGTTGCTTCTACCCAGGAAAAAAAATAATAATAGTAATAATGAAGAAAGAAATGAAAAGAAAGTGCCTGGCGTTTTATTGTCCTGTGGTGTCGGGCTGGAAATTCACCCGCAACTAGGCAGGAATTAAACGGGAAGGTTTCAATTAAGGGAATGGTGTAAAACCCCGGTGTCCTTATAAACGGACAGAGCTGAAACCTTAAAAATAAAATAAAAAGTCTACAATCTCCGGGTAGCTTTTTCTTTCTTAATATCTACGTGCTTTCCTAATGACAATTTTGAGCTCGACACAGCGCTGTTAGTTAAGAAAACATTATTCGTTAGAATAGGACTAAGATGCTCCTGAAAGAAAAGCAGAGGAGATTCGGGGTAAATACGACCGAGCATGCCATTTTGAACACTTTCTGCCGCTCCCTAAACCTGAAGAAACAAAATACCTGCAAGCCTGTAAAGGTTGGCTCCTAATTCTACCAAATAAATACAAAGTTATTCGTTTAGGCCAAAGGAAACGCACTTCTAGTGTAAGTCAAGTGCAGCATTTGCGATATGCTGCACAGCTCGAAACAAGGAGAACACGCATGTCTCGCATGTCTAGCTAATGTTCTTATCAATAAACATAATAGGGCGAGCCAGCTCTACCCCAGCAAAATTCTCGCTCGTTTGAATCGGCCGTGACCTCTATAAATTTCAGGCAATAAGGCTGAGTGGCATATGGCTCTATTAAAAGGGGGGAGAAAAGCAGAAGCACTTTATTTTTTTTTCCTCCAAGATTTCATTAGGAAAAGGTTTAATGGTGGAAGACGGAAAAAAAAAAAAAAAAAGAAAAAAAAAAAAAAGAGCAGTGGTTTGCTGGTTGGAGAGGAATCGCAAGCCGGCGAATGGGGAACTTGAAGGCAGCCCAGCCTGGCTGCGGGTGTTCACTTTCTCTGCACAGCGCCTGGCTAGGGCGGAGGGGAAACATGTTTTCCCTCTGTGTTATCAACCTCCCTCAAGGAGGATCCTTTAACAAACTCAGTGGGAAGCTGTTGGTGTTGTCGTTTCATTTCCCCTTCCTAACAGGCTGGGTACCGAAAATCCGATTCCTGCTTGGCGCTGCCCGAGCGATGCTCAGGCGGAGCGGCACAGGGGGCTGCACCTCCGCTGCCCGAAGCCTAACCAAAACTTCGTGCTCCCCGGCTGATAAGCAGTTCATCGCCGCGCAAACTTTCGGATTCACTCCCTAAATGCAGAGCATGGGGAGAGGGAGGCTGGCGTAAACGTGCGAGTAGCGACTTAGGAAGACGGGCTGGGCAGGGAAATCCTTTGGATCCCCCTCGAGCGTTTTGGCAGAAGACGCAGCCCAGCCGAAGAGCGCATCCCCTCCCCCTAGCCTGCCTTTTATTCCCGATTTTTTTTATTTTTTTACCATATTCGCATTGTTTCGAGGGAAACTGAAAAAAAGAAAAATCGTCTCCTTTTCTCTGTAACGCCAAGCACTCGGAACACACACACACATACACACACACACAAAAAAAAAAAAAAAGGCATTCAGGTAATGAAGTCTGTAACTAAACGGTAATTGAATCAGCATAATTTGCACACTGAATGGTTTTCAAATGCTCCCAGTTTACAATTAAAGGAGAATTAATGCGCTTGTTGTTCAGACTGCGGCGCATTAGAATAAATCCAGCACTGTTGTTGTAATGAGTCGGGAGCAGTTTAACTGCCAGCAAACACATTTAAAATTTAACACGACGTATCGATCTCGCTCCGGCTTTTTGATAGATTATTCGCCGCGCACTTTTCTCCCCCCACACCCTCACCCCCGCCAGTAAAACCGCCGGGGCTGGCAGGGAAAAAGGGAATTTGGGGGGGGGGGGGGGGCGGGGGGGGATACCGAGGGAGGGCTCGGGCCGGCCGCGACCCCCTGCACTGGGCTCTGCGAGGCCGCGGGAGGAGCGCGCAGGCGGTCGGGTCTGGCCCCCCCCGATCCCCCCCCCTCGGTCCCCCCCCCTGGCCGGGATCGGCGGCCCGCAGCGCCCCCAGGCGGCCCTGCCGCGGCAGCGCAGGGGGTCGCGGAGAGGAGCGGAGCGGGCAGCGCCGCCCCCCGCCCCCGCCGGCCCCGCAGCCGCAGCCGGAGCATCCCCGGAGCGGGTGTCGGGGTGTTTGTGGCTCCTGGAAAAGGGGCTCCTTCCTTGCCCTCCGCCGGGGGGAGGATGCTCCGCAGAGCGCTCGGCTGGTGATGGCGCAGCAGGCAGGGCTGCGAAGTGGCAGCCCGCCGGGGGTCGCTCCTGGGGGTTTTTAAGGGGGGAGTAAGTGGGAGCGAAAGGAGAGAGAGCGCCGCTGTTTGCTCGCGTTCCCCCGGCTAATCTCAGGGGAGATTCGCCACGGAACCAACGGGACCGCACGCGGAAAACCCGCGCAGCTGCGCTCGTCGCTGCGCGCTGCGCTCCCGGGCTGCGCATCGCGGATGGGCACGGTGCTGGGGGGCTGCTGGGGGGCTCCCTGGGGGCTGCCACCCTCGGACGCGGGCAGGGGCAAGAAGTTGCCTTCTCTCCGGAGCCAGCCAGGGAGCCCCCCCCAGCGGCGCTGCCGTGCCCGCGCTGGCACCGGGGGGCCCGGTCCAGGAGGTGGCACCGGGGAGCCCCCCGAGCCCGCTGTCCCCGCGGGCAGCAGAAGTTGCGGGGCTGCCCCCCCTGTGCCCCCCTACCGGCCCCGGGCTGCCCGGGCGGCGGCAGTTGCCGTGAGTTTGCTCGTTCTCCGCCGGGCTGCTGCCCCCTTCCCCGCCGCGCTCCCCCCCGGCACCGGGGGGCACTCACCAAGTAGAGGGTGGGCTGCAGCAGAAGGACCGCGTACCAGTACACAGCCTGCATCCTCGCCGCTCAAACTTCCCCCGCGCTGCCTTCGCTGCCTCTTTGTTCCTTCCAGAACATAGATCCACCTGACATCCACTTTACAGAACGAGCGGAGCTCTCACCAGCCTAGACAAAAATGAAATTATAGACCCCATGACCACAAGACAAGGTTAGGCTTGAGACAAGGGGGGAAGAGAGGTGCGTAGGGAAGGGGGGGCGGGAGAGAAGGAGGAGATGGGGTGTGTGGATGGGGGTGGGGGGGAACAAAAAACGATTAAAATCGAGTTAATCCGGCGGCAGAGCAAAGTGGTCGCGCGGTCCGGGCAGGCTGCGGAGCGCCCTGTGGGCAGCGCTGCCCGGCGCTCGCTCCTTTTGCCGGGCTGGGGAGCCCCGGGGGTGGGCTTGGACGGCCCGGGGATGCCACCGCCAGCCCCGCCGCCCTCCCGCCCGCCTCCCTGCGCGCCCCCGCCGGGCACCGGGCGGCAGCCGCCCGCCGCGGAGCCCCGCAGCGCAGGAGCGCGGAGGAGAGGGGCCGGGGGCGCGGCGCCGGGGCTCCGGTGGCTCCAAGCCGGGACCCCCGGGCAGGCTCCTCGCCCCCCCGTCGCCCCCCGCACGCCCACCTCCCTCCCCTCCGCCGCTCCTAAAACGCCCAAAATGCTCGCCCCGGGCCGGGGCCGCGCCGCGGGGCGCCCCGACGGGCTCCGACCCCCGACCCCCGGCCCCGGCCCTCTCCGCCCCCGCGCCCCGCGGACAGCCCCGGCGCCGCGGGGGGGCCGCGGCGGGGATACGTACGGCGTGGGGGGTCCGACGGCGGCCGGGGCTCCGCGGGGCGCTCCATGGGCGAGCCTAGAGGGGCCGAGCGGCGCGGCGCAGCCCGCCGCCCCTGCGCATCTCCTGGCCGCGCTCCGCGCCGGGCCGTCCCGCGGCCGCTGGGCATCCGGCGGTGGCGGGGCGGCTGGCAGGCTGTCCGTCCCCCCCTCGCCTCCCCTTCTCCGCACACAGCCGAGCAGGACACTTACGGGAGGAGGGAGCTGCCCGGGCTGCCCGCTCGCCTTCGGCGGGGGGCGCGGGCAGGAGCGGCGGCAGCGGCGCTCCGGGGCGTCCAGGGCGATTTGTCTCTATTAAAAATGCCTTATCGGCGAGGGAGCGGCGAGCGCCTGCTCTTTAACTTCAGATAAAATCTATCTGCAAAGACCTTGGCCGAGCATCTCGGAATAAAGCGCCGGAGCCGAGCGCCGTCCGAGCCTCACTGCTTGGGGAGAGAGAAAGAGCGGCGGAGGGGGGAGGAGAGGGGGGGGCTTGCCTGGCGGAGAGGGGAAGGGAGGAGGGAGAAAGGGGACTTCAGCGGCGTCCCATCCTCTCCTCCGAGCGGGGTGATGAATCAGAGCCCTCCCCGAGCGGCGAGAGCCGCCCCGCGCCGCCCGCCCTGCCTGCCCCGCCGGGCTGCTCGCCCTGCCCAGCGCCGGGAAGGAGCCGGCCGGAGCCTCGCTTTTTTCATTTCAGTTTTTCCGCCTCCCCCGGGAAGGCGTCCCGTGCACCGCCAGGGCTGCTCAGCCCGGAGCAGAGCCGGCCGGGGCTGCGGAGCCGAGCTGCGGGATGGCAGGGAGGGAAGGAGGGATGGAGGGATGCTTCTCCCCGCCGGCAGGAACCTGTAGCTGGACAGCCCCGCGGAGGGAGGCTGCGGAGGCTCGGCCCTGCCCCGTGCCGTGCCTAATCCCGCCAGCTGTCATGCAAAGAGAAAGGTCTCATCGACCTTGTTTGCCTTCTTCTTTACAAGTCCTGGGGGTTCTTCTCCTGCCCTCTTCCATCCTCCCCAAACCGTATCGTTACCACTGTGACATTGGGACAGGGTGAAGGGGAGGATGCCAACAGCACAGGGTTGCCTTACCAGATCCCCGGCCTCGACAGCAAAGCTCAGATTTATCACCTCCCAAAGGGGAGCCAAGAAGCAAGCCAGAGTGCTGTACAGAGCAGGAAACGAGAGAGAGAGACAGAGAGAGAGAGAGAGAGGGAGGACTTCACTTGTCCTGCCAAATCCTTGCTGCTCTCAGAGCATGTCCTTGTAATTAACATTTGCAATCTGAGGCTTCAATACCAATCTGTAAGATACTGTATTAAGTCGGGGGTCTGAGTCTGGGATGCTGTAATAAGAGGGGAGCAGGAAAGGGAGGAGGAAGGTAATGAATACTCCTTGGAAGAGCAGCACCACAGCTTCCCCCATGGCCATCGCTGCTCCAAACACCTGGAAGATGGACACCTCCATATGTCCCCAGCACCATCCCTCTGTTAGACATGTGGGACGCTCACGTCACGGCTTTGAACAGAAGCATGCAGCCTGCGAGGAATCATACTGTCATCCTGCCCCTCCAGACAGCCTCTGCAATACCATGCAGGCTGAAGCTGCCTAGGGACTTCTTGTTTCCAATGGGTAACAAATCAAAAATCACAGCTGACTTATCCCTCCTGCCAGCTGCCTCCTTCTTATCTATTCCACGCTTATTTCCCCATAAGTGAGGGGCTTTGTCTGCATTTATTAATCAATCTGTAGATAGAAAGATAAACGTTACTCTTTTAGTACAGAACAAACTTGCCACAAGCTGAGTGGAGCCTACTGATGACCTAGGCTATGGATCTTTGCAAGAAGCCACTGATATATATTTAGAGCCAGCATGGTTGCTCTTACCTTAGATAGGAGATTGCAAGGTTGATATGGAGGAGGAAGAGCAAATGAAAAGTCTGACCGATTTCCACAGGTCACATTCCTGAGGAGGCCAATGCTTGTTTGAGAAAGAAAATCCACTCTAGGGCCTGTTTAACTTGATTCGGCCTCTGCAAGGTTTGATCATTAATGTCTTCATATTGGAGGTGACAAGAAAGTAGTCCTTGGAGAATAATTCTTCCTCCAGCTGGGCAAAACAAATGTCTTCCCCAGTCTTTCTCACCCAGATCCTTGTGTCTCATTTAGGGGAGCACTGCAGAGGAACTTTGGGCTCCATTGGCATCACGAGAATGGCTCCTCTTGACTTCAGCCCACTGAAATCTCCTCCTCCTGTGAATTCAGTGAGATCTACAAACAGTCTGGTCTGCATGCTACCTACCTGAGGCATCAGAAGGTTCTTGAGGTAAAGGTCTTAAGGGGGAGGAACCTGTTTTCTATCGTGTGGGGGCTGATCCAAGGCTTCAGGGAGGACTTCACACATCGGCTGACCTCCTCAGCCAAAGGCACCGAGAAAACTGAAGCTCTATTTGGACTGCTTCTCTCCATTGTCTCTCCAGAAGACAGGAACAAGGATCATATGGAAGCCTGGATTGATCTTTTTTGCTAAAGAAAAAAATATAAAATAAAATATAAAAAGCAGGCTACAATGTATTCCAGCTGTGAACATTTTCAAAGGGAATGCACTGCTTATCTGACATTTAGGATTTTTCGACATAGTCATTTGACTTTTATCTGATTCTGTAATATTGGCAGAGCAGCTTAAGTGAAATATTAGATTTTTTAAAGTTAATTTTAATTTCAACCATTTGGATACTCTATGTAATCTTAGCAACAAGGTCCTCAGCAAGGTAGTGTGAGCTAGTGGGGCTTTAAAGAATCACAAATTCTGGGTTTACTAATGGACTTTTAAAAAGTCCAATTAGAATTTAAAATGCAATTGGGCTATTTTTAAAGCTTTGAAATATATTCTGACCTTTAGGTAGCTTCCCTGTTATTGCGAAGAAAGCTTCCTGGCTTGCAGAACTAAAAGGGTCACAGGCAGAAAATCCAAAGACAATGGCAAGTGATTAATAATTGCTAGAGGTTCCAACAGAAGATGGGCGCATGGTTTAATTGCTTGAGGCACTAGAAGAAGATACAGTGTTCTAATGATAAATATCAAGTAAGTGGACTAAATTTACTGTGCAGTGTAGCTAACCTCCCTGCACATGGGCAGTTATGTATGAAGTAAAACTGGTAAATAGATCTGAATCCTATGCAATACAATTCATAGAGCATAAGTGTTTATTCTGGAAATACTGCTTGGGGAAAAAAAAAAAAAAAAAAAGTAAAGAAGAGAAACCAAAGGTGGGCCAAAGTACTAAGGGCTGAAGCAAGCCTTAGGAGGTGAAAACCGACACAGCTTAACCACCATTTTTTAGTCTGCTCTGAACCAGACTTCTTTTCTCTGTTTCATTGTTACAATCAATGCCTGGGTCAGGAATTTTGGTGAAGTCATGGAAGTTTTGTCCCATCTCTTTAAAGGATATATTAAATTGTTAACAATGGCTGTCTTCAAACAAAAAAATCGGCCTGTGCTATGAGCAAATATCATCTCATCTATATGCATGTTGAAGTACTATTGAACTCAAGTGGAGTTGCATATGCACTACAATGACAGATTATGGCCTCCACAGCTTTTCTATATTTGTACTATACAGTACAGGCCAGATGCCTCATATCACTCATATAAATAATCTTACTGAAATGTTCTTCATACTGCCAACCGTTAATTCATCAGGCCCTCTCTTTTTATTCCTTCCCCTTTTCATATATTAAATAGATTTAGTTTGGTTTCAAGGAAATCTTCATGTACAAACACAGTATTTTTACTGTTAGTATAAATACTACAAACAGAGTCCCTTGTCATATCTTACTTCCATTTCAAGGTCAGAATATGACTGTATGTACTATTCATATATCTAAATATAAAAATATCTCTGTGAGACTTTTATTTTTATTGCATTGATTTCTGCCTACTTACAGTCAAAGACATACTGTGAAGTGGTGTTACTCTGTATTCCATATGGAAAAATACAGGAATACTCCAACCACTACAAGGGAAGTGTCTTGAATTCATGATGTTTTTAATTATTTCTCCTGTCATTGTGTCATGAGGAATCATACAATGGTGGAGTGAGCTGTGGCATTCAGCATCAAAGATGACTAAAAGGTAATGTACTAATAGTAATGCCTGGATCACTCAGTGCTTCTGTGATATAAATGTGAGCAAGCCTACAGGCTTCACTGGACTTATTCCAGGTGACACCCTGTGTGCGCACACATACTCAGGATTTTTCCCAAAATACTTGAGATAAGGTGAGACATAAATTATTGCCTATATGAATAAAATTTACAGCCAAGTTTATCTACAGGACTGGCTCATTAATAATGCCTTTAAATCCAAGGGAAAAAAAAAATCTCATGAATCATGAATGCAATAAGTAAAAAAGCTTTCTAATCTTCTTTGCATAGGGAGCTTCTTTTCTAACATAATGCGTATAATAGAGATTTGTATTTGCATTCACATTTATTTCATCCATTAGATCTTGACAACACAGGAAATCAAAGAGTTTTAATAATACCCATAAGAAAAGAAAAGAAAAAAAGAAGAAAAAAAATTAAAGTAATGGAAGGTGTCTGTACTGAACAAAGAGTAATGTTGTCCAGAAAATACCACAACTTGGGTGATTTTCCTAAAGACATAATTAGATTTCAGAAATACTGTAGGACTAAGTGATTTTTTAAATTAAAATCCAATTATTGGAATACTTCATGATGGCCACTCTAGGGATTATTAGCTGACAGCAACACTTGTTGAAATCGTAAAACTTGATAACAAAAGTTTTATTAAAATCTCCTGTGTGTTTTTTAATTGCACAGTAACCCAATGTACATAATATCAGCTGGAAAGGCTTTATGCAAAAGAGCTAAAATATGAGAGAGTTAAATTGTCTTAAGGTAGAAATTGATCTGAGAGACAGTTTTTGAGGCCGATTGTCTTCACTTTCTGAGAGGAATAATGTAAGGAAGAACCTGAAGGCTTCTTGAATTTCCTGCAGGGCCAGAGGAAGGACAGACAATCACAGCTGAAGGCACCATCAAAGCAACGGCTCTTGGGCTCCTGGGAGCACATCGCTCTTCAAGGCTTGGCCAAAAAGTGCTTTGTACAAGCTCTGAGCATCCAGCGCAGAAGTCAGCTCCACAGAGAAAAAGAGGAAAAGGCAAAACTTCTCCCTGAGAGCCTGGCAGGGTAGGACATCCCGGCTCTATATCACATGTGCCTTAAGCAGGAGTCAACTCCCTGACACAGCATTATGGCCACTGAAGGGAGATCTCATACTGTCTTTCTCTCACTCATTTTTTCTCAGTCACACCGCAGCAGTTGCTTATGCTCAAGCAGTGCCAGGTTGACCATCCTGAAGACAGAATTTACCTGTTACTTTATGGAGCAGTTGCTGCATAAGGGCAGGATGTCAGGCTGTCAACATCTCCAAAGGCTCTGAGGGCAGCTCCTTCCTCACACCATTCCCTCCCTTGAGTTTTGTGCCAGGAACGTTACAGCATGGCCAACAGACAGAGCCCAGAGTGGTGCTGGGTCTTCTGCTCCAGGCTCACTTGTTCATGGGAACCTGGACTGGAGCTACAGCTTCTATGCACTGCAATAAACAACCCCACAGCTCTGTTGACATCAAGGGAAGTAAAGGTGGTGAATGACTGGAACTGCTGATGTCAAAAAGAAACCTTATTCTTTTTTTATGGAGACAGCTGATAAAGGGGCAAATTATCTCACTTGGAACAGCCCGAGAGCTGAGCTCAGACGCAGGACTCTTCATGCCAAATGCTGTTGCCACTGGCTGTAGCTAAGATGAAGAGGGCTCCTGGGTGAGTTTTCAATGAGATATGTGCAGCTCTAAACCCTTTCCGACTGTTTTTTCCTTGTGGATGGCTTGTAATCTACCTACCACGCTGATTTGGCTGGCAACTCATCGGTGGCAGAACATGAGTGAGGGTGAGAGTTTACCTTTCAAAATGACATAGCTTAGTATAGTTGGTTTTGTAAGGCAAGATGAGATATTGGGGAACAACTCAGAAATTTCTGCCTTTCATGTTTTAGACCCTTAAACTTGATCTAGCAGTCTATTCTTCTTCAGACAAATGAAAGTTTTGAGACTTCCTGCAAGTGAGGTAGAATTGATCCTTTGTGAAAGTTCATGTTTGGATACTTCTTGCATGAAAACGTGTCAAATCTCACCTTGTAATAACAATACAATAATTAAGTGCTTTTGCCTAGCCAAGCCTACGTCTGCTATGAAAACAAAATGAGATATTTTAGACCAGAATATTCTGAAATCTTTATTAGAAATGGACAAATCTTGGAAGAACTTTCACCTTTGATGAAAGCCTGAAGTAGACTTTTGTCTTTGCTTTACAAGGGGAGAGAAAGCTTCAGGCAACTTATTAAAGAAATTGCAGAAGAAATGAAATTCCTACTTTTGCATGCAGCTGTTGCTGAGGTATGAATACTTGGCTGCAAAAAGACAGCTGTCAGAATCACCAGTATTAATGAATATATATTTTGAAACAAAGGAATGTTGATTTGTCGAGTTACTTTGTTGTGCTGATGCAATAGCTGTACTGCACACAGACGCATTTCCATTTTACTCTTGAGAAAACTTTACTAAAAAATATTGGAAAGTAAAGCCAAAAATCAGATGAAAGAGAAGTAACTGATTCCTTTGGTTTACATCATTTAATGTAAAAAATCGTACTCTCTCTGTCAAAGGTTTATAAGGGATGCCGGGGGGGGGGGGGGTGCGTGGGGGGTGTTAATTACGCTGGATTATTACAATCTTCCAGTGCCACCTTGTGGTTTAGCGTAAGACTGCAAAATGCATCCAACATTAAACTTCACATTTCCCAAGCATAAACACCCAATTGCGCATGTAGCAGTCCATAAGTTAAGATAACAAACTGCGAGTGGGAAGAGAGTTTTTCATCCTGTGTATTGAACAGCATTTTTCTCTGGTTACAAACAACGTACCAGCTTTTGCTGGTACAAAGTTGCACCCATCAAGCCTGGTGCTGACATTTGCGTGTTTCTCAAAGGACATGCTCCAAAGCATATTGCAGACAGACTCTGAGGGAGGCTCTCCAACAGGCTATGTCAGAACTGCTTTAGCGTTGCTCCATGTCTATGCCATGTACTTTAGTACCAAGTATGTGCTTTTTGGTTTAAAACTGCTGTTCTTACTTTACCGTGAGTGTATCACCATACACGGCCTTACCACATGTGGGCCACTATTCCAGTGCTACACCACTCCCACTTCCTAAACCTACTAGGACTTCCGTTGCTGCAATCTGAGGCTTCATCATTGAATCACACTTTCAGTAATGGGATCACTGTTCCTGAGCAGAGACCTTAGACATTGCTACAAGAGCAACACCTTGCAAAAGTATACATAGTACCTTGGTGAGAAGGGATTTGCACCAACAGGTAAGTGGACTTCTTAAAGCTGGAAGTGAAGAAATACACATCACCCAGAAATAAAATTGGCCCATTTCAGGTGGACATAACCTCTCTGAACAGGAAAAGAACACCTTCGAGAAGGAAAGGTGTACAAGACAGCAGCAACAGCAGTGACAACAGCCTTAGCTGCCGGCTGGCTCACGCTCAGCTGTGAACTGCGTTTCATGGGTAGGAGAGTACAGTTCCCACGCTACCTCACCCCACATCCTAGAGAAACTGCCATTTTCAGCTGTACAAGACTTGGAGACCTGGCAAAGACATTTAGAGGACATCAAAAATTAAACCAAGGGGAATCCAGTTGCTTGTTTTCAAAAAATCCATACAACTCATGGAAGGCAATTGTATGAAAATAATCTCTAGGTTGCTAAAGTTGAATTGACTACTAAGATCAAAATCATTCCTGGATAATTATGTCTCAAATGATCTTCCAGTGCCAGTCAACCATTATATAACAGCTCTTAAATTGGGATTCCTGTTTTGGAGAATGAACCATTTAGCCTACTGACAGAGCCATCTTTTACATTTCAGCCCACACTCCTTACAAATCTGTGCTGACAAATCTGTTGTTTCGTGTCATCTGTCGATAGTATATATTATGCCATTTTCAAAGGTGCTGAGCTTATGTACTGTACCACTCATAAGATAATAGGATCATAAAACATAATTGTAAGAAGCACATTTCAGGAAGATTCATCTTCCTCTTGAGGATATAAGATGTGTCCATGGTTTTATATCCACACATAGATTTAAGGAGACTATCAGATGCTGACAGAGGCCTGATTTAAACAGCAATGTTAGAGCAAGGTGGCCATGATCACTCCAGCTCCCCAGGTAAATCCAGCCTTGTAGATCTCATTTTGTCTCACAGATGTGGAGGACAGTCTCAGTATGAATGTCTAGACTCTTTCTAGCCAAACGCATGCTAACTAAGTAGGCATCTATGTGCACATCAGAACTTGGATGCAGTATTTTACCAAGTTTGGATATCTCCAGATTCAGATATACAGTCTGAAATTACTCTGCAATAACAACAGACTGTTTAGAATAAAATCTGCATTTCCAAGCTGATTAGTTCAAACACAGAAATAGTAAATTTGGGTTCTAGAGATCAGAATTCTAGAATTTATATGTCCCTAGTCTTAAGGGGAATTACATTTCAAGTTAAGTGTGTGTGTGTGGAGGAGGAAATTATATAGTTAATTATGTTTTAAGCTCGATGAAATTTTGAAACATTGCCAGCATGGCAGAGTGCACTGAGATAAAACAGATGTAAGGATCTCAGTTTTAGAACTTGTTCAGTATAAGCCCTTGTTGACTAAAATTTAGTAAATCCTGGAGCTTGGTAGTTTAAACTCTGACTTTGAATTACATCCACAGATTTAATGAACAATCTTTAACTGGATCAAGTATAAAGCTGGTCAGAGAAAATGATAAATAGGTACCTGTTTGTTTCCCATTTGAGTGCTGGGCACTGCAAAGATAGATTAATTACCCTTAATTAACTATCTCCTTTGTAGAAGCTTGAAGCAAACAGTCTAATGAGGCCAAAAAGAGTGGAAGCTACTTGATTCACTTAATGTGCAGGTATCGTCTGCACAATTATCTGCCCTCTAAGCAAATGGGGTGCACTCATAGCAACCCAGCTCCTGGCCCTGGTAAATTTGACAAACAGAAGGAACCTGGGGAGACAGAAAACTCCGAGTGCTCACAGAGACAACATAGCACAGTGTTAGCTGGGGGAAAACAGCACTTGTGCTACTGAAGACAAAGCAAGTTTTGTGTAAGGGCAGCATCCATCTGAAGAGGACTGAACATCTCCAGCAAATGTGTTCCCTGAACCATACAATATCTATATATTCTCTTGAACTAAAGATATCAGTCTGAGGACAAGAAATCTAGCTTACACTGTTAAGAAGTTACCTTACA
Organism: Anser brachyrhynchus; assembly: GCF_964034855.1. Classification (NCBI taxonomy): domain Eukaryota; kingdom Metazoa; phylum Chordata; class Aves; order Anseriformes; family Anatidae; genus Anser; species Anser brachyrhynchus. The sequence continues at coordinate 28,046,738 of NC_137695.1, read as the reverse complement.
GAGATTCAGTTGTCAGGCACACAGATAATCCAGTTTCTGATGCCACAGAAAACAGTACAATGATTTGCCTGCCATATGTAACAGGGATGGACCTCTGAAGGCATCTAGTCAGTTTCTTACACAATACCAAAAAGGATCTGGTAGCTGTGGACCATAATAATATCAATATCAAGGGGAGAAGCAGAAAAGACAAAACATGATCTTTTAGGCAGGGGGCTAAATAGTAGTCTGAAATACCCCCAGAACCTTGCTCATAAACAGAGAAAATATACACCTGAAAGAATGGTTGAGCAAAGACAAAAGGGTAAATTTCTGAAACTCTCTGGAACAGACAAGATCTACATCAGAAGGAAAGCAAAGCCAAATGAGAACCACGTCATTGGTTCATTCAGAAAATTATGCAGAACTTTTTAAATAAAACTCAAGAAAAAGCAACACTTGTGAAAAAGCACCTGCTCTTTCCAATCCTCTGTAATGTTATAGCTCTCTTTCTTTTTAAGCAAGCCAAACGGCATTCCTCTTCACAGAATCCACAGCTCTGTCAAGACACCTTCATGGGGTGTCTACTGCCATGATATCTGAAGGGAAGCTCTCTTCCCTCTGTCCCTCAGAGGACTCATAAATTCTCATTAAGAAAGGATTTTATGAGTGACAACCCCTAGAGGCAGCACTGCCTCATCTCCATGATGACATGCCAAGATTAATCAAACATCCAGAGTAGCTGTATTTCCCAGTCCATTCACAGACAGCAGGTACCCCATTCTTGACTTGAGGCACAGCTCAGAACTGTCAGCTCAGTGCCCACTTTCAAAGTACCTTTAGATAGGGTGGGAGCTGGAGCACCTGAAGCTTTGGGAGGGTATTGATAAACAAAACACGTGAAAGTACAGTGCTCTCGGGAACTAACTGGGAAGGTCTATTCTTTGCCCAGAGCCCACAGTTAGGGAGTTAAGGAAATAACATACAAGGATTCCTTGTTTGTAAGGATTTGTAGGGAATGAATGACTTCTCTCTCCTCATTGATCTGAATACACTGGGGAAGGACTTCAGCTCCTAAATTTCCATTCATTTGACATTCCCTCCTTCTGCTCCAAGATACTGGTGTTTAAATCAAGCAGACTTTTTCAGTAGAGTGGAAGGATGGGATCATATGCGTGTGATAAAGCATGGCCAGATAGCTGATAAGCATTATTAGGACTTTGCTAGAGGTACTCAAAGGTCCCAGGGGACAGCTGTTGTACAGAACAGTGTCAGAGGTGCCTGCTCTGTCCTATCCTCAGGATTGTTTTAGAAAAAAATGTAGACATGGCCCATTTTGATTACATACCAAAAGACAGTATTGACTCAGCAGCTCTAAGAAGTGTCCTGCTTCAAAGAGACCTGCAAAAAGGCTGTAATATATTCTTATATTACATGCACAGTGACTATGCCCATAGGAGCAAAAGAGTTCAAAAAATTAACATGAATTGTATTTGACTTGAAGAAAGTGAACAACTTAAAACAGAGAAAGCTGGGGAAGAGGAAAATAAATGTGACAGGCAAAAGGGTAAACATTTTTGTATGGTGTGGAAATTGTTTTAAAATGTCATATTAGAGGCTCTTACTAAGCCAGTAATAACTATCAAAAAAAAAAAACACTTTTAAAGGAAAAAAAATAACACATTAGTTATAGTAAACAACAGGGTGAAGAAAGCTTATGAAAGTAAAAAAACAAACAAGAAGTTTAATCCAAGTGAGAAAAAAAAATCATAAACCTGGGAAGTTAAACGGACAAAAAAAAAATTACAAGGAAGCCCAAAATATTTTTAGAAGCAATTTGCTGAAGGCGTAAAACTGTTTCATAGAAAAATCTTTTTAAACACCTCAGAGGTAGGAAGCTTGCCAGCTAGTTAGTCAGGCAGATACATGATCAAGATGTAAAAGGAGTGCTTATGGAAGATAAGGCTGAAAATGTTTAATGAATTTTTCCACTAGTGTTCAGGGTGGAGGATCTGAGGGAGGCTCAGGAAGCACAGTATTTTATATGGGGGAAGAATGTGATAATCTGTCCCAGACTGAAATGTTAGAGGAAAAGACTTCAGAACAAATGATATAATAAGTTGTGACAAATCAGGTTCCAGGACTAAATAATGTTCACTCAAGAGTCCTAAAGGAATTCATGTATGAAACTGCTGAGCAACCAACTCCGTTTTGTAACTTACGTATACCAGCCTCACTGCTGGAGATGTTAAGGGTGATGCCAATTTTTTTACAGAGTTGTTGACCTGAAACTAGGAAATCTGAATTCCATCTTGGGGAAATTGGTGGAAATTATATTGAAGAACAGAATTAATAGACCCAAGAATAAATACATTATGTTGGAGTTGAGCCCATGTGACTTCTGTGGAGGGACGTCATGCTTCATATATCTATTACCTTTCTTTGAAGAATTGATTAACATGTAAACGAGGATACTGCAGATCATGAGGAGTAAGTGGATTTCTTAAAAACTTTTGCCAAACTCTCTCAGTTAGGTCTTTAAAAGCAGTAAGCTTTCTTTGAGCGAGCTTGAAAGTCCTGTTACAAATTCATTTTTTTTCCAATGGGGGAATTTAGCCATGGGTCTCATAGGGATCTCTGTGGACATTTTTGGTGTTCAATGGATTTGCAATGATCTCAAAGGATCATGATAGCGATGTTCCAAAATTTACTGATTGTACAGATAGGAAAAAAAGTGAAGACGGCAGTGAAGAAATATTTCATTTACAAAGTGGCTGGCATGCAAAATGATAATAAATTTAATGTGAAATTCAAGGTCAGAAAGGTAGAAACTTATTTAAACATGTACTCTAAACTAGCTATTTGCACTCAGGAAAGAGGTATGTGGAAAGTTCTCTGAAACTATCAGATTGACAGTCAGTGGAAATTGTACAGACAAATTGATCTTTAACATTTTTTGAAGATAAAGGGCAAACAAGTCAGAAAACATGAGTACACCATTCACAAATTGTTACTATGTCCCTGTTGTTGACTGTGCACAGGTCTGATCACTGTATCTGCAAATGACTTTGACAGAAGTAGGAAGGCTGCAGAGAAAGATAAGAGCAATCACCACTGTGCTGCAGTTCCCACATAAGGAGAGCCTCTACAAACCAGGCTCCTCTGCTAGCAAAACCAATGGCAAAGAAAGAAAACGATCTGGAGAAGGTAAGCAGGCAATGATTTTTCACTATTTCTCTCAATACAAGAATGCCTACCCAGTGAACTGAGAAAGTAGTACTTTTAAAGGAAAGTGAAGGTCAAGATGTAAGTGAATTCTGGAGCTTGTGACTGAAGGACGTGCAGGTTGTACATCTGAAAGGATGGAAAAAGACAACTTCATGGAAGATACAGCCAGTAGATGCTATTAAAGGGTGACAATAGTCCAGTTGCTCTCTCTAGGTCTGTCAATGTTTAAATTGCTGGTTACCTGAAGCTGGGAATTTTTGTTCTTATACACTTCCATATTACCTGTCAGAGGCAGACTTTTGGTCTAACCAGAGTTTTTATCTATCTAGCCACCTTTAAACCACGGGAACACAGATGCACAAAATACGACTAGAAGAAACCATTTGAATCACAGGGTCCGGTCCTTGGCAGGACAAGCCTCCAACAGCAGCTACCTGGCTCAGAAAGGATCTGCTGAACAAGCAGTCTCCAAGGGCCATAAAAAGCCACACTTAAAAACTAAAGTAAAAGGAGAAAAGATAAAACTGCAGTGACTTACCAGAAGAGAACACAGGAGATTGAAGGGTACCATCTTCTCCTCCATCCCTCCCAAAGTAAAACAGAACTGCAAAAAGCAGATGCCTACCCCAAAAAAAATAATAATAATAATTTTTGCTGAACTACTGTGGGTGAAAAAATAATCTCTTTTGAATGAAAATGCATCATTTTTTTCATTCTTCTATTCCTAAAAATACAGATGCCTAGATGCCTAGATGCTGTTTTTGAAAATTCTGATGTTACTTTTTCCTTTCTGTATTGCAATTTATGTTTAGGTGCATCTGAGTGAGTAGGACTCTCAGAAGGCAAAAGAGGTGTCAATTTTTGTAAAGGAAATGGAAGTGCTGCTATTCAACTCTGCTATACGATCACTAAATCTTAAAGCTTGTCTCACAGTGGAGGAGCAGTGAAGCAAGAAATTGCTAATGCAAAGTGTATAAGAGAAGATCCACTAGAGCAGGATTCAGGCCTCATCCCAAAAGCCACTGTTGCAAAGGAAAAAAAGAAGAAATATGTGGGCAGTGGAGAGCACTATGAAAATACAACAGCTTTTTTTAAAAAACAAACAAACAAAAAAACTTACTAGCCATTTTAGTACTGTATTCAAAGTTTAATCATGTTACAATTTTGAGTGCAGTGTTTAGACTTCAATAATGCACACAAGTGACAGACAGCACAGCTCCCCAGAATCTAAACCACATCGGTACATTGATTTAGGAGTGGGAGAATAATATAATTTGTTTTAAAATTGGTGATTATCTACCTGAGAAGACAGGCTGGTAGTAGCACTTCAGATTTGAAGATTTGTAGCTGAAAGTTGCTTGCTGTCCCTATGGGGTTCCTTGGGACCCTGCAGGCAATGCTGGTGGACAGTCACTAGTGGGATGTTTCTGCAGATTCACTCAGAACATGTCATTCTTCTATGAATGAAGAGAAAAAGCTTTTAGATATCTGTTTAATCTAGAGCTTTTAAGCATCTGTTTTAACTCTGCTAACTTCAGCATTACCATGTATCAATGGTGCTGTTAGTACTCTTTAAATTATGCACACGTTTAAAATGTTTTCAGGATCACAGTTTGTATTCCTCCAGGCATGCACCCAGCTGTGTCTGGCAGGTATAGGCATGTAGAGCTATGTTATATGATTGATAACTGAAACCATGTGGCTGCATAAGTCTTCCCAGTTTAAGACTATGAAACAGTTCACGTGTGGACAAATGACATCATGTTTTCCTGAGGTGCTGTAAAACATAATATTCCCAACCAATATTGATTTCACACTATTTACTCGATCCAGCTGTTGTAATTTCTGCAGTGAATACTTTCATCTCTTCATGACACTGCAAAGACATTTCTAAACCCAAAAGGTAATCTTCCATATCCCACATTGTCTCTGGTGTCTTCTCACAAAAGAAAGGCTACGAATCCTTCTACAAACCTACTGACTTGGCATATGTGCTATGAACAAAATTGTACCTACATTTTAGATAAATATAATATCATCTGGGTTTTATGTATTTGCTTATTTATGGAAAACATGGAATCGTTTGCAAAAGTAATTTGCTGAAAATGTAGCCTTCAGGATGTAGCTGCAGCCGTAATTGACAGAGCTGTAAGCATATTTATGTGTGTGATACCTATATGGCAATATTTTAACAGGCCTTAAATACACAGTTATATAGTGCACAGTACTTCACTGTCAGCTGTGTGAGGTGTTAATGCATCTTAATATTCAGCATGTTCAGAGATTCACAACTATTGAACAATTCATTCTCACAGTAATAGCTGAAGCAGAGTTTGGTTATACAAGGGAACAGTAAATTGGAGAATGTAAGGGATTGAACATATTGTAACCTTCGGGGAAAAAAAAAATCTCTAGTTATTCCACATAAAGCTATGATGAGCTCCAGCCTCAAGGTTAGGCTGTGCACTGTACTTGTTGAAAGCAACTAACCTGGTACATCATTCTGTTAATAGATGCTGCTATGGATCTAATTTCCAAAGGTTTTGCTGGGTTTGTGATGCAAAGCAAAATGCTTCATATTCTTCACATCCCCTTGTGCTCTTTGGGCATGAACCAGGAGCCTTTACTCTCTGAGGGACTGTTCAGCTGATCCCTCTTTCTTAAATATTGCTAACTGTATGGAGAGCCAAATATGCAAAAGGGATCTAATTTGGGCAGTTTCCATAGCTATCATTTCTGATGTGGGATTCATCACATCTACGTGTAACCATCAAAAAATTTGGCCTGTAGACTTAGCTAGCTGTCTAGTTTTCACAGAGGGCTAGGGCAGGAAACTCCATAGGGCAATTCGTCTTGCCTAACTCAGACATGAAGCTTTAGAGCATTTTGACATTTGATTTAGATTCCTGGCACCAATTAGGTACCTGCTTTAGTGAGACCATATTGCGCTTTGAAGATGCCATCTCTCTCCACTGGCTGCAGAAGGGGGGCTAACATAGATTAAATTCTATATTTCAGGCAACCAAAGTTAGAGAGAATGAAAACCATTTCTTGTGTCCTCTAACCTGCTGGAATCATTAATTGTGGATTTTAAATGATGGTATCGAGGCAGCCCTTTGCCTGATGTTGCTTTCAGATACATTATACACTCACTAAAATGTTAACCTTAAAGTTCAAATTCCTTAATGTTCAAAATCAGAAGCTATTTTCTAAAAAAAAAAATGTCCTGGGATACAAGACTGAAATCACCCTTGAAGGTCAAACTTCAAAGTCTTTTGCTTTTTCTCCAGTATGAATATTAAGCAGTCGCTAGCTAAGGGATAATGTAAAGATGTTGCTCAGATACAGCCATCTACATAATACCATTGTATGTATATAGGGAATGAACCAGTAGCATTTACTGTCAGAGAGCAGCAGTTATTTCCAAACACAGCTGAGGTGCTTCCAGCAGTGAATTGTTCACATGCTGCTTGATGTAAATAAGCCCTTTTTACAAGCTCCCTGGGGCAGGGATCTATTCCTCCGAGAGGCTCACCTCAGCCACCTGGTTAAAAATAAACGAATAATACAATGCACAAAGACATCGGGGATACCTTTGCCATTTTAATTCCAGGCAAAACAATTTTTCTTTCACTGTTTAGCATAAAGATTTCATGGCTGAGGACTGTGGCCATACACCTACTCTAGATGCTTCTTTTGGCTGCACAGCACACCACGCCCTAGACGTCCCTGATTTCTGGATTTCTGTCTTTGGCCATTCATTACTTGCTTAAACTGAGCTGCCCTGGTAGGCATCAAAATGAATGGATGACATGAAAAACAGTCTGAATATGGTAAAGAGCAGAGCAGTGGAGCACTCATTCAAATTTTTGTAGCATTTGGCCTCTTTCAGCAGAGGAATAATAGATTAATAGATTAATACTCACTGTGTAGCTCTGCTGGCAACGTTCCCTCCAGTTTTAACTGCTGCCTATGAGCAAACCCAGAAATAAAAGACCAGTGTACCATTTGGTGGAGTTATGCCCACTTCACTCATCCATTGTCCTCATTAGCAAAAGGCCTGAAGAAAAATGACTCCATTTGTATTAATTTCTTAACCAAAATTCCCACTGGATACCCAGCTGTCAGAACATCCCTATGTTTCAAGGCATTCAAGCATTTCTGAACCAAGATTTGAGTTTTCCTCTGTGTTAATTACAGGAACAACATGCTGAGCTGATCTTCAGTCAGAAATCTCCTTTTTGCCACCCAAGAATGTGTCACGTACAGCTTATGACTGAAAGAAGTGAGAAGTCACAGCTGCATTTAGCACTCACATAAAATTGAACTTGCATTTTTGAGAGGGCATTGCAAAAGAATTTGAAAGATTCTCACTGGATCAAATACTGTAACAATAATCTGCAGCAGTAGCATAACTTTGAGCTTCTCTTGCCCTAACTTTGTGTTTTCTTCTACTGGGAGGAGGAGATCCAACATTCTGAATTTCCCAGTGATCCTGCTGCCATACTGCTGCCTAGGGGTGAAAGAAAAAGAAAAATGAGATATGAGACCTTTTCCAAATGAAGAGGTAACAGCGATGAGATGTGACGGGACACAGCCCTTGCAAAGGAAGAGACTGGAAATGGAAGAAGCAAGTGAGATGAAAGCAAAAAATTATTTATAATTGTAAACAGGCTCATTGTAAAGGGAAGTGAAAAGGTCGTTGGACTGGAATCAGTGACTGACAAAGATGAAAAAGAATACGGTGTGATGAAAGGATTCCTATTATGTACAGCAGCGGGTTCTTGAAAATGGAAATACTGTACTCCTATGTATCAGATGATGCTAGTCAAGCTGTTAGCAAAAGACTGTATGAAAGTGACATTACTCAAGGAGAAACAGGTTTTTAAAAGTGAATGAAAAGACGAGAGCAGGTACGGAATTGCTGCCAAACTGTTTAAAGATCTAGTGAGTGATAGGAAAGTGTCTGCTACTGTATGCCCTTATAAAAAGTTATTTGTTCATCAGAGCACACTGCAAAGGCAGCCATGAAGAAAGAGCTGCAAGAAATCACAGGGCAAGACTGTGTTCACTGTTCCCAAGAAAACAAGTTATTTGATCCACCGTTACCAGTAGGGCAACCTGTGAGAGGCTTGGCAAAAGGTGTGGGTGGGTGTGCAGTATGTCTCCGATGATGCCGGTGGTGAAGAGAGATGTTGGCTTGGAGCCGGTCATTATGCAAAACCATGGAAAGAAGGTGTGCCAAACTGCTGAAGAAAATCTCAGGGAGGTGCAAGTGTCTGCATGGGTTCAGATGTAGTGCAATATCTTGTCACAGGGGCTGCTACTGAGGTGTCTGCTTTGAAGAATCATAGAAGAATCATAGAATCATTAAGGTTGGAAAAGACCTCCAAGATCATCTCGTCCAACTGTACCCCCACCGCCAATATCACCCACTAAACCATGTCCCTAAATAAAATAAACCATGTCCCTAAATAGAGTTCAGTCGTAGTCAAAGAGAAGAGCAAGAGTAGCAAGCAATAAGTGTAAGAAAGTAAGACAGCAAAAAGGAATAGTAAATAGTAAGAGAAAAAAAATTGTAAATGTCTTTGGAGAGTTGTGCAAATGGCAGTCTTGCCTCTTAGAAAGATTGCTGGTAAAAATGTGAGGCACTGGTAGGTGAGATCAATCAAATAACTGTCTGAGCAGATGAGTGGGGAAGTGGCAAGAGAGAGGAAGTGTCAGCAGGCAAAATGTTGACTGCAGGAGAGGATACACAGACCACCCAGGGCAGCCTGCAGATTGCCCTCTTCCCTTGCCTCCCCCTGGCCCTACCACAGAGCCTCAAAGGCGGACTGAAACCACCTCCTCTCCTTTTTCATCCCGCAGGAGGGGCTGCCAGAACAGCAGGTGCTTCCATGTGTGCAGATCCTGTCACTTACTCATGTAGCTCTTCATGAGTCTAAGTTTGCCTGCATGTTTCTGCCCACATAAAACAGAGGAGCCAGACTTCGAAGACAGATTTTCGTCTCAGCAAAGCTAAAAGAGTGAGAGATGCTAGCTCAAACGATGCCTGAAGGTACAGTGAGATTAGTTCACAGTGCTGAGCCTCAGCTGGACTCTCTGGAAGCTGCAGCTGCTGGGTAGTGTGGCTCTGAATATTAATAGGAAAAAAAATACAGAAATGTCACTAGTATTTGTGCCTTATATAAAATGTATTACTAGTGTCAGCTAGTTATTTCTGTGCTGTACTGAAAGGGCGGTGACATCCTGAGACCCTCTCTGTCCTCTGTAGGACTGAAACCTGTGTGCTTTTCTTTTCACCTCTGACTTAGCTTCCCATGGTGTTTCCAACTCAGAAATGATCTGAAATACTCCTTGTTTATCTTTGCACGGCTCTAGGGTGTTCTGTCCTGACCACATACAATCTAACACCTTCAGCAGTTTCTCAGTGTTCGGAAGTTATGTAGAAAGTACTGAAAGGAACCTCCTGGATCACTGGCCACAGATGGGACAAGTTGAGCTGGTCAATCCACATTTCTTCTACAGGCCACCAGAACCACAAGTGAAAGCATTCTGCCTCCCTGGCCTCTGCATCCTCATGGCAGACAGCATCAGGGTTTTCCTAGGGATGCCATAGGGCTGTCCCTCCAACCCACAGTGCCAGATCCTGTCGGCATGCCAGGGAAGTCAACCACTGGACGGTGTGGTGTAGCACGCATCCCAAGTTCTCCCTGGAGGCATACAGCCCCAGAGCTACTCCAGCTGTGATGGGGGTGGAGGGCAGCAAATCTGACCACAGCCTCTTGCCTGACTCTGGGGGTACCTCTGCTGAGCCTTTTCCCTTCAGGTCCAAGCTACCACATAACAACATCCTTCCACGTTATACCTTCTGATGACAGCACCTGTTTGGATTCCCTGAGTATGTGTGTGATTACCTGGGAACAACCAAGTGTCAACCTATAAAACTCTTAAAGAAGTTAATGTTTGGTCAATATGCTTTAAAAGACCTGTTTAGTTCTATTTATTGCAAGTGACACCTGTATAAAGCGAAATTTCAGATTATACTCATTCCTATTTTAACTTTCTGATTTTTTGTTGATCTTAATTAGAAATTTCTTTTGCCTTTGCAGTTCTTCTTTCTGTATTCTTCATAGAACATATAATAAAATATGCATTACTGTAAACTCTTGGTTTGTTAAGTATCATAATGATTTCAGGATGATTGGTTGTGACAAATTCAAGATGCTCTGTGCTACAGCTATCTTGAGAGGGCTATAAGCATTAGCTGGCATTCCCTAAGTGTATTTCTCATTACATCCCATCATTTTACTGTCTTTCAACAATGATGTCCCTTGTCTTCATTCCAATGTTGCCTTGGGGATAAAGTAATGAGTCCTCAGACTATTTTCTTCTCTTTTTCTCTCTAAAGAGAAGGCAAACAAAGTACCAGACAGAGAAGAAGATAAAGTAGCTCACGTAGTAGGGAAGAAGAGAAAGAGATGGGACTATACGTCAAAGAAACTGATGATTTGATTCACACTGGGTTCGGGCACCACTTGATGCATCTGTAATAGGTACCAGCTTGGTATATTCTGCAAAACTCCATCAAAATCATTTTAGGTTTCTCATGCAAACTGGCTCTTTTTCTCACTACCTCAGCTGCTGGATTTCAAGCATCCCCTCTGAGCACCAGATCACCGGCTCGAAACAAGAATTCTATCAATTAGAGAATTCTGTAATAGACCTTGGCATTTATGAGATAGAAGGAAAGATGGCTAAGTTATTTTATTTTACACTGACAGTTGCTGGAGACATTTCCATGGTTATTACATCCTCAGCAAGTTCCAGTATATAATATTGAAACTGAATTATGGATAGCACACATCATTTTCAACACCTTTAGCTTTCACCTTGAGGCAGTCCTGTGAAAACCATACATCTTGGACTCTCCACAGTCTTAAACATGGCATCCTGCTCTCTGCTTCAAGGCTACATCTCTGTTCCTTAGCATGTGGAGATTATCAGGACCATTCATTTTCTTCCCCTTCTCCTGGCACATCTCCTTCTGCATCTCACTTTGTAGGCAAGCTGAAGGCTTCAAGCTGAATGTTCCTCCTCAGCATAGAGATCACCTCAGTCAATGTTTTAGTGCCTAGGATCTCAGGGATCTTTATTTTTATTGCCCAATGGGTATTTCAGTTTCCACTTCTTTTGTTCAGGAAATAAATAACACTGGTTCTTCTCTATGCAACTCAGAAATCAATACCTATTTGAAATTTCCGCAGTTATCGGTGCTGTTGTTCTCTTTAAAGTGCAAAACATTTCACAGTTTTTGTACCCTAGCCATACAAAGCGAGGCAGAATATTCTGTTTAAAAAACATTTCTTCCTGCTGGGGATGCACAGAAGCGTTATGTGTGATACAACACACACATTCTCATCACAGCCCCCCACAGCCCAGCAGATTTCCTGACCTAAGAAACTCACGTCCTGGGGAGGCTTGCAAATAGCTGTAACCTGGTGTGGGAGGCTCAAGGGCCACCCATAAACAGCCACGCAGATTGCCTGGGTTTACTCAGGGAAGTCAGAAATAAATGCATGATTTATGGAAGAGGTCTGCAGAAAAAGAGGTAGTTCAAGCTCGGAACATAGCTGTCGTGGCACCTGAGGAATCATCTACAGAAAAAGACACTTGGTTTCCTTTCAAACTTATCCACAAAGAAAATATACAAAGCAGAGTTTCCATAAAGGCATTTCATCCTTTTCACGTGTCCAAAGCACTGCTTTAACTGCTTATTAACAAATTATGTTGTTCAAAGCTAAGGAAGCCACAGACACTTCCAGCAGAAGTATATAAGCATGCAAATAAGAATAAAATATCCTGCCTCCTCATTTCTCCCCCACAAAATTGCATCTTGACTGAAATCCTGATTTCTTGAAACCAAACACCTCTGGCTGTAATTGGGGCAGAATATCCCTTGTTTCTGCTCCCCTGCCGTGCCCCACCCAATGCCACCAGGCAGGCCCTCTTGGTCTGCGAGGCTTTGCTCACAGGCAGCTGTTTGCACAGCTGCTTCTCTCTGTAGCAGCACTGAGTAATTGCTCTGCAGCCGCACCTCCACGACAGCTCTCAAAAAAGACAAGTGCAGCATGAATGCAGCAAGTGCTTAATCTTTGTCTTCATCTTCCTTCCTTCCAATTTCTTCCTTTTCAATCAAATGTGACCAAACCATACATTATTGTCCCCGCTGTCATTAGTTTACTTTTTGCTTAACACCTTTGGGACTCTTCAGGGCTGTAACGTGCTATTTCTCATTCCTCCATCCTCACCTTGTACCTTGAGTGCAAAAGCCCATTCCCAGATGGGGAGAGTTGTCCAAATAATCCCAGGACACCTAAACATTCCTAATCACTATAGAACCATGGATAAACAGGCAGATATGGGTTGTGAGACTCTAGGGAAAAGGAATAAACATTTTTGGAAGATAACCTTTCCTCTGGCATATTTCTGCGACAGCACTTTTAAACATCTGCTGCATCCTCCTACCTTGCATTGTGATACTGTCATAACTCATCAGCAGTGCCTGGGCAGTATTTGCATAGTGAACCCCTAAGGAATAACTCGATTCCTCCAAGAGGAAAAATGGTGATTTGGTAGCTTGCATCTTCCCCTCCAATGCTAATTCTCAGGCTGATATCTCAGGATGATGTGAGGAGCAGTGAGCTGCAGAGGATTCTGCCTTCCAGATAACATGTAAATCCAAGAGTCTGCTACTTGCAGTCACTGACGATACTATGCCGCTTTCCTGTAAGGTGTATTATTTCCTTCTACTCTGGGTGAAATCCCAGCTGTGAACCTTACATCCTGCCTATCTATTTGCTCCTTAAAAATAAATTGGATAGGATGGTTTTCATTTCCTGTCCCCTCACTTCTTCTGTTGTTTGGCTACAGGCAGTTAAACAACCACAGTGTTTCACCCTGGAGGTGCCTGTATGTCAGTAACGGGTGAAATAATCCTTTTATGAAAAGATTTACCTGCCTCATAGGAATGTTGTGAAGTTTAAGCCTTTTTTTTTTAAGAGGATTGAGATAAAAAACACCATGGGGATACAGATGACCTGCATATTTGCAAGGAATTGATAAATTTTGTATGCAATTAACAAATACCATATTTTTTGAGATTTAAATTTCCTTCATCATTTTTGAGCGGAAGGAGTTGGTTTTGATTAAGCAAAATAAAAGCAGTTGAAAGATAATCCAGACAGGGAAGAAAAACCAACTACAGTGCTTTTCTTTAAAGGAAATAGCTCTCTCTGCCAGGCAGGATCTCTACAGGATGCAGAAAAACTATTGTGAAGGAAGGCTGTCATATTAATGCATTTTCAGGTCTTTTCCTCTAGCCACTTTCAAGACATGTGACTCAGCTGTATTTCTTTCTATTCAGCAAAACCAGTGCTTGCTTTGAATACCAAAGTCAGAAAAGAAGGGAAACACAGAGAGATCTCTGTCAGCAATCACACAGGCAGTGCATTTCCTGATGAAAACGACGGCAGAAGCCCAGATTTCATTGGTACCTTACACTTCCATTCCTACTTCATTGAGTTTTGTAGATCTGGAGACTTGCCATCCAAGAAAAATTAACCCCTTGAGGTGAAACAAGGGAGTGTGCTTAAAATCAGGTGTTAACATTGATTTCAACAGACTTAGTAAAGAGAGGACATGTTATTCCATGAAGCCCTGGCAGAGGGAGACATCAGAAACGTATCTAGTTATATTAGAGGATCTTCTGTCTTGGAAGGATAATGGCTATTATTAGTCACTGTTTCTGGCAGCATGCAAAGTGATTGAGAGACTTTTCAAGCAATAGAGACCAGTCCCTAACCTTACAATCCTAAATTAAATACCGAGTGGGAGGTAAGGGAAGTAGTACAACGTACAGAAGAGTGAGTGCTCCTTAGGACAGTTGGAACTTGTTAACGTGAATCAGCCAGGAAGTCTCATAAGTAGCACTGGGGATTATCTTGAGAATCCTCCAGTCTATTCTAGTCATAGTGTTTGCAGAAACTAAATGCTTTACTCATGATGGATTTTGTCAAGTACCTCCTGTGAAAGTAAGTATACACACTGTAGAGAGAAAATTAAGTGCAGACTATTCTCATTTATTTTCAGGAGAATTTCCCAACTTGCAGCTTAATGAGACTTCACTGAACAAAACCAAATTCTTCCTTTTTAAACTCTCCATGTAAAGTCTTAACTTCTTTTTTTTTTCTTTCCAAAAGTAAATATACTAACTATGGCCTGGCCTCAAACATCAATCTACAAATGTTTTATATTAACCAGGTGTTTATTTTGTTCACATTATCTCATCCCCTTCTTCCCTGGATATTTGAGGATTAGCATATGTTATGGACAAGATCAAAGAGATCAATTTACTGTTTGTGAGCTTTATTCAGGAATTATTTGATTTTTGCAAACACAACACAGCTGTTGTGTATGCAAAAATGTACTTAATGGTAAGTAAAGAAAAGATTTCTGTGGAGTCTTTTGTTTGACAGAATTCACTCTTCCATCTCTTACAAAAATCAATTAAGATGAAAATGCAACTGGACTGTGCATATTTTTTTATTATTTTTTTAATCAATAGACCCCCGTGTTCCCAGATTCTATTGAATTAGGTTTTCAAAGCTCTTTTGTTCTCACCTGTCTATGAAAAATCATTCACAGCATCCTGGATCTCGGTTCACAGTGTCTGCCTGAATCCAAAAGGTAAAGTACTCCATCCCCAGGGAGGGCGCCAGCTGTCTCATTGATTCAGCATGGCTTTTGGATGATTCTGAAGTAGCACTGGCATAATTTCCAAAGAGAGGTGTATAATGAGGTAGCGCCATGTTAAACATTACCAGGGAGAAGTAGAACATCTGGTCTGGAACTAAAGAGAAGTCCAGACCTGAACTATCAGCATCAAAGCATGCACTTGTGGGGTAGCATATGCCAGGATTCACTGCCTAGAAGCAACAGATTTAGGGATGAAATGGGATGTGAAAATAAGAGTAAAAATAATAAGGAGAAAAAAAAAACATTTTCTCATGTATTTCTTTTCTAGGATTTATGTTCTTGCTGACTCAAAAAGTACTGTCACAATTCTTGTACGCTGACAAAAGAAGGGATATTCAGAATAAGCTTCACTTTGTACAAATGCATAGGTATTTCCTATACTTTTTTTTTTTTTTAAATCTAGCTGTCTTTACTCCTTTCACAGACTGAGCTGCCACTTTGATGTAATCCCACTAAAACCCCAGCTCAGTGCAACATTTTCTACCCTTTGCAGGTTCCAGTTGTACAGCAGGAAGTCTGGAAATGCCAGGGAGCCCCCAGTCTGTCAGCTGGGAGCAATCTCCCCATGCACTTCTCCCACAGTCTGGAGGGCTGAGGATGTAAACAGTGAAAATTCTTCATCAACAGTTGGTGGAGATGGTGGGGAGTGTTTTAAAAACAGAGTCAGAGGGAGAGAAAAGGAAGGATGTCATCATAGGCAGCCCTTGCTAGCAGGTGCATTCACACCAGGAGCTGGCTCTGTTCTCCACTGATTCAATGAAATCTCTGTCTATAGCAGCAGGACGCTGGCAACTTTGTCAGGGGTATACAAACACCTGGGTATGTATGTGCTTTTTTAGGGGGCAGTGAGAGGGGGGAGACTTTTAAGAAATCTGGGGTTTATATGAGAGAAAGGGCGGGGGGGCAGAAGAAGCATTTTCCTATCATAAGAAATAAACTGATCTCTCCATCAGCTTCCAGAGTACATCTCTCTCACTGGCTGCACTGTTGGGTACCCTGGTGAGCATATGGTACCTTCACAGCTCCCTCATCATCATTCTGGACATCTTCCTTACTGGCCTGAGTTGCCTCCTAGAGGACTGATAGTAGCAGATCTGGCCAAGTCTCCTTGGTGCCAAGTCCTTGTGGCAGGTATTTCATAATGAAATTCATCATTCTCTCTCACATTCATGGAGGGGGGGTGTCTCTGCCCAGAGGTTTTCTGTTTGCTCTGGGGGATGTTAGGATTCCTGGCATTTCTCTGTTTCGTGACCAGCAACACGGCTTTTTAGTTGTGCACCAAGACTTTTGTCCTTTTGCCTGTTCATCCTTGGGAACTTAGCAAAGCATTGTGCATTTGATTGCAATGTTATTACAATGTTAAATACAGAATAGTTAAATCTGCCAGGCACTCTGTAATCAATATCTCTACCAATTTTCCGGCTGTCCCACCAGGCTGTTCGTAGTATGGATTCAATATGACGGACTTTAAATGACATAGCAAAGAAAAGTACTGTTAGAACATAAGACTTCTGTGACCCCTTCCAACCTCAATCAGGACTCCCCAAACTCCCTTATTTCACATTGCAAGGAGTCAAATGCACATCAGGAAGTAATTAGCTCCTAAATCAGAACACCAATCCTTCATCTTCACCCATTTTCTCGTCTTCTATTCACAAACTGCTCCAGGTAGTTTTCTACTATGAATGGCCCATTGCTCTTCCTCTACTCCCCCATCTGCCCCTCAGAGCAATACATCATCTCCTTTCCTAATCGTCTTTTTCTATCATACTTTTGAACTGCAAAATGTTCTGTGCCCTTTTCGATTTGCAAGTCCATATTTTTCTGTCAGACCACTCTGCTCACCAAGTCTTTCAGGCCCACCCCTCTTTATATACCCCCACATGATTGCTGAGGGCTTAACATATATGCTCTGTTTCTCAGTTTAGTGTTCTGAGTCCGTATCTTTATTATTGGGGATGTGAACTGTGTAAAATATCCACTCTCTTCATCCCCTGATGATTCAGATTGGCAGACCTGTTGGTGCACATTGTGCTCCACATTCCAGCCAGTGCATGTGTGTATTTTTTGTTTGGACATTGAAGCACAAAGAGAGAAAGGTATTTCCCCCAAGTTTTAGCTCAATGAGTAGCCGGAACACTGCTGGCAAGTGCCTCCACAGCCAGGAGCTGAAAGATACTCCCAAAAGCCAAGGCACGGCTATAGCCAGAGGGGTGAAAAAAAAAAGACAAAAAATAAAAGATAAAAAGAAAGAAAGAAAAGAAAAAGAAGAAAAAAGCCACTGCATTAAAACAGGCTATATAGGCTACATAAAAAGGTTCTTTACAGACCCACCTGTACAAAAGTAAGTGGCTGATCCATTTCCCTATAACACTTCTGATATCAGTAGCCTGACAAGTTACTTGTGGGGAGGGGGGAAGAAATAACTTGTCATCAAAATGAACTCCTTGAGTATTTCCATTTTGGTGTAGAGAACATTTGATAGAAAGAGGCACTTGTCATCTCTTCCTTAAACATAGTCTTCTGCCTCTTTTGTTCAAGCCACTGTAAGCGAGATAGCATATGCACAGGGAGTAAATTCTTCACAGGCAGGCATCTGGATCAGTATATTGAAATTGAGTCTATTTTTAGACAGCTGATGCTAGCTTCCCCATGAAACTGCATATTTGTAGTTTTCAGGCTTTCTGAAGTGGATTTTTGCCATAAATTGATTGTAAGTCATTTTGAGAGCATGGGAGGAAGGGCCTGCTCCAAAGTCTATTGAAAATATATTAGAGTCTTTCTATTGATTTGAAAAGCTGAAGATCAAGTCAGCAAGGACTCATTCTGTCCATGTAAAATACAGGAAATTTGCATTAGAAATGCAACATAAATGTATTTCTTATGCAAAACTCAGCTGAACAGTACACTTCACTGCCTATCTAGCAAATTCCACAGCTGGAAATATTGTTCTCTCTTTTATATCCTTATTCTTTTTATCCAAATAGTTAACCAGATATCTGGGGTTTTCTCAATTGTTTCGTTAGGGGGATAAATTGATGACAGAGTCTGTGATTGCTCTGGTACAACCCATTTTCTTTACCAGGAACAAGCATAAATCCCTGATGCAGCAGGAACAAGCAATAGAATGTCTTTTTTTTTTTTTCTTTCAGCATCCTAAATCTGTCTTTTTAACAATCAGTCTGTCCCAAAAGCTGCTGCTTTTTGCTTTGGCTTTCTTTCAGTCATGCCACAGTTATTTCTCTGTCTCCTGCTTTTCTGGTCCTTTCTGCTTGTTTTTCTCACTGCCATTGATTCTCTGTTCTATTCATTTGATCCTCAGACTCCGAGTCTGCTTTCCAGAAATTTGAGGCTGCTGGGATTTGCTGTCACTGTCCATAGTAGCAAACCCATTGTGTCCCCTACTTCATACCTACTATCACTTAACTATCACTCATTTACCTTAAGAAACGGTGATAGTCATGCCTAGTAATGTCAATGAGAGCTGTGATTGTATCCAAATGAAAAAACTCTGGTCTATGACTACATAACAACATATATGTTGTTACCTTGCACTAGCTGATCCACATTATGTGTCCAAATCTCCATGTTCTTAGGCGAAGTCAAATACATAGAAAATTCATTTTGCTAAGTCTGCAAAGAGTGTCATCCAAATCAAAATAAATTGCATGTTGATCCACTTGTTCTCAGTCCACAGAGACTCACTGAAGGCTATATGTAGATCAATAGGTTCACAAGGGGTCACATGAGAGCAGAATATGGTTTGAAATCTCTTCAGGAAATATCTGAGTAACCAACCAAGCCATTCCTCATTTTGTGAACTTGTTTTACCTTGAATGACCAAAAATTGTGAAGTAGATGATATATATTAAATTATTACCTTTTGTGAACAGTGTAACTTAGCTAAGTCACACACTGTTAGGACTGAGAGAAACTCAGTGCCTGATGTAATCCTATTATATAATATTTTATATATTATATAAAATAGTTCTCCAGCTCAAGCATTTTTATTCCTTAAAGTTTTGAAATACATGCAAAGTCATGATGTATTCTTAGAACATATTTTAGTAAACAGGTGTGGTATCTGATCTTGAAGGGAGCCTGGTAATAGAAATTCCTAGGATTTATTCTAGGATCAATCATCAATTTATGGAGAGTTTTGGAAACTCTTTATATTTGAATTTTTAGTTTTGTGTGATGGCCTGGAGAATATTTTTCAGTAGACTTTCAAATTCCCATTATTTTATAAACTGTGTTTATGACTGCAGTTTTCAACATGGAATAAATTATGCAAAAAACAGACCACGTCTGACAGTCAGAAATAATTCCTGAGGTCCTTGTATTGCTTCTCCCTAGAAAAATAATAGAACTCACTGTCTTAGCTATTAACTCCTAATAACTTCAAGCAGCAAGTTAAAAACTGGATGGAGAATGGAAACAACATAGAGGAAGGATAGAAGAAGAAGGTATTCAAAACTAGATTTTATAGGCAACCCCCAAATAAAAGTAAATAGTTCAGGAAAGAGGGTCTGACAAGGAGCCCAGAAGTCCTGAGAACCTTAACCACAGTATCAATGACCCTTTAAAAATATTTTTTTTTAATATTTTAAACAGTGGAATTTTTTTCAATTGTTCATAGTTTTCTTTTTTTTTTTTTTAGATCTACAAATCTTTATTTTCAATTTCTTTCATTATTTGTATGCTTAAGTTCTTTTGTGATGGCTGAGTGTGTTTTGCTTCAGCAGCTGCAGAGCTCTGCAGAGTTAAATAGCCTGTCAGGGCTACCTCAGGAGGGCTCTTCTTCTAGACCTTCATGAAACCAAAACAATTTCAGCTGAATATTATCAGGATAAAAAGTTA
Source organism: Anser brachyrhynchus (assembly GCF_964034855.1). Lineage (NCBI taxonomy): Eukaryota > Metazoa > Chordata > Aves > Anseriformes > Anatidae > Anser > Anser brachyrhynchus. The sequence continues at coordinate 28,026,854 of NC_137695.1, read as the reverse complement.
CAACATGTAAAATCTATTTACCTAGGTCTTCTACTGCCCAATGGAAGGTTGTTACCTCTAAATCACCATTTAAAGTTGGTCACATGTTCTCCCTATTCTTTCTCTTTACCTTCAGAGAAGAAATGGATTTAATTATTTTTTCTAATTAGCTGGCATAAACAAAAGTGATCCCTATCTGAGGGGCTCACATTTCTGCATACACTAAGCACCCAACTCCACTCCCAGAGTCAGTGCTGTTACAGACCTGGGCCTACGAGCCTGAGTATACGTGAAATCTCAGTATAAAAGATTTGACCAAGGTCATGCAGAAGTCTGGGATGGAGCAGTGGACTGAAATTCTTTCCCTGAAAAGGTTTCTTCCCTTCTACTGCACCTGGAACAGCCCTGAGGACCAAAGCACTACCTATTCGTATAATGAATAACCCTTCTACTAAAAATTGCTCCAGGCACACTTGGCAGCAGTAGCATGGATAAGTGGGAGGACTAAGCTAGCTGATAACACTTGGTAAACTATTAACCAGCCCACACATGGGCTTGAAAGGTTTGTATGTGTATATATTAATCTTTCCTGTAAACACAGAGGACAATTATGGACACAGTGGCTAAACTGCCAGTGTTAATAGATTGCTAACCCAACACAATTACTACTGCACTACTCCCACAGAAATCTGTCCTTTCTGCTCAGAAGGACATCTTAGTTGATGGGGAGTGTCTGTGTATATACATGTGTATATATTTGGTATTTGGTTTGCACTGATAAATACTAGCAATATCACAGAAAAGTTCTTCGTGACACCTAATATGGAAGATCATCTTGGGGAGTGTGGGACTTGCCCTTACTTGAACGTGGCAACTCCAGCATGCAGAATGCATGGAGGCTGCCATTTGTTGGCAATGGTTGCAAGAGCAGCTTCACAGTCTTGTTCAGTGGCCCCAGGTTAAAGAGAAAATTTCACCTCTGCAAACCATCCGTACTCCATCCAGATAAAGCCCCAAAAATATAAAAGCAGAGCACCTCTTAGCATGGGTTTAAAAGTATCAAATATCAAAAAACCCATGCACAAATGAGTATGCATGTGTCTGCATCTGTGTAGTTGTCCTCTGTGTCCTGGAAGAACCAAGGTCCCAGCAAAACTATCACATCCCTCTCCAGTTTCTCTCAGTATTCTGTCTTAATGGTTGTATGACATTGCTGGTGGCTGTGGAAAAGGTCTCTGTTCCACTGCAGAAGTACACGCGTATCAACTCTGAGAAATGTCATTCTTCTTTATATCAAAACGCCTGGCTTCCTTTTGCAATAAAAGGTGCTACATAAGGCGAGATATGACAATCTGAGCAATAAAACAAGAAATCCTAATCTCTTCATGCTGGGCACAGAGAGAAGTTTATTGAAGCACTGGTTTACTGTAGTATGTTATCGAATTGTGATAAAGCAGATAAAAAGGGAATGGAAATGGAAAAGTTATTAAACTAATTGTATCAGCAAGAGTATTAATTTAATTTATCTCACTTTATTATTGCCATCAAACTCAAATGCAAATCCTAAAGTGTGATTTAAATAGATGATTGAATTTAGTTTGGGTGGAAAATAAAGGCTGAGAAATGATAAATGCTGTTTCATTACATTAATTTCAAAAAACAAATCTTTCACCTAAGTGATCCTTTGATATCCTTTTTGTTTTCTAGTCTTGCCAGGAATTGTTAAAGATGACACTTTAGAGAGACCCCTAAAGAGTACTAGGGTGTACAATTTTGCTTTACTGGACATGAACATACTCGCCTGACATTAAATCTTGGGTGTTTCAGTATATACTTAGAAACATATTGAAATCAGAAGACATAGTAACCTCAAAGAGAAAGGTGAACAGTTCTTCTGCTAAAAACAAATAAATAATATGCTCTAATTCATTTTAAAAGTGTACTAGGGTATTGTGAAGCTAGCATAGCCTCAAAAGTGTTAAAATTTGAAATAAATAGTGGGCTTTCCATATTTCCATTTCAGTCTATGAGATTCTTTCTTTAGATTTCATCGTTCTTAAAGAGTTAAGGTTGGGTTGGGTTTCCTAACACTGTAAGTATTTAAAAGCCCATGTCTAAGGGAAAGCACAATAAGCCAGTATATTCTCATGGATTAAAGCAAATTCCAGGGTGTCACCTAAAGTGTAAATACTGAAATCTGAGATTTTTATCATTCTGATGGAGACTATATCTATAATATATACCACAGTTTGAAGTTACTTGCCAAGTGCAATTAACTCTTTAAGAGACCATTTATTTAGAATGACTGTGATGCTTCTGGCACCCAAGTACCTTGCTCAGAGCACTGTGCTCTGGAGATATAACCAGAGAACTATGGCGAAGCCTTCAGTCATCTACTTAATCCCTCTACCTTAGTTTAGGTAGTGACAGAGTGGAAGCAAGCACGGAACTGAGAATTTAGGCAAAAAATATGAGGTAAAAAATATGAGGTAACCTTTATTAAGTATAATGAAATTCTTAAATGAGAAGAATTAAGTTAAAAAAACCAACAACACAAATAGAAACAAAATTCAAAATTTATTCTGTGAATTCAATCTCCTAATTCAATATTAATTTTTCTTCTTTTCATTCCTTGTACCTATGACTTCTCATCTCTAGCAAGTTATTTCCAGAAATAACTTCCTATGGATTTATGTCCTACAATTGGTTTCTCTGGTGTCTCATTTGCTATTGGGACCACGCTCAAACTGCAGCCTTTTCTTGGAGAAAGAGGAAAACAATTCTTTCTGTCTCCACCCAGCTACATATTTTATAAAGTGAGTGGAAATTTATCTTTGAGATTACTGTTTTTCTCTCAGACTAATTGGAATAGACCAAGAAATTAAGTGGTTATAAGAAGATAAGTGGACGGTAGAACACATGTATCCACACACACATTAATCCAGCAATGATTGCAGTAGCCTCCTTTCTTTGGGAAACTGAGTCGAAAATGTTTTAAATAACTTCAAATAGTAGAATAAGAAAAAAGATGAATAAACATCCAGAATTGCAGGAAAGTTGATTCACTTCTGATACAATTCGGACTAAGGTGTATTAGACCAAGTCTTAGAGCATCAGTCCGGTAAAATATGTAACACTCATTCTTAAGGTAATGCGTTTAAATGGACTTCATGCCTAGAAGATTTATTAAGTTGCAGTCATACTTTGTCCTGAAAGTTCAGGTTCAGATCTTATGAATTTCAAATAATAGCTAAGTCAAGTGTAGTCAATGTTTATTATTATAGCTGTGAGCAGCATGGTAATCAAAACTGTGGAAATGTCTGCAGCTGTACCCACAACATCCCTTCTGCAATGCTCCCTTCACTAAGGAAGCTGTTGAACTAAGTAGATTGTTGCCTACCATGCAACATACACAGAAAGAATAGGGAGTAGAAAGCAAAATATCATTTCGGCTGCCATTTCTCTAAGTTAATAATCATTGTAGGAGCACATGTTGAGTTTTAGTATTAAAACGAAGGGTTTCATATTACAGATTATAGGGAGACTTATGTGAACAATGTGGCAGATATAGACAATCAAAGTGTCTATTGAGGCATGGAGCTGCAATACAAAAGCAATCAGTGCAGAAAGCAAGGCAGTGACAATACAATATTAAATCCATTTGATAGGCAAACTATATCTGTTGAAATTTCTCAGGGTGAATGAGTATAAAACTCATTATCAGTATTGCAGCATGTCCCATGGCACCACTTTATTTATTCAAATTAAGATTGGAGAAAGTGAGTAAATACAGCATCCCCGTACTCTAAAAATTCTTTGCAGATAAATCCTTTGCTTATATTTGTTCTTTGCACACTTTCCATGAGTCTCTCATGCAATGTTCCTGCCCAGTGTAGGAAAACAAGCTTTATAGAAAGTACAGAGCATACGCCTGTGAAGTGTATTTACCATTTAGAATGGTCGGTGAACACACTCAGGAGCTGAATGATAGTGGAAAGGACTGAATCCTTAATCTTGGCTTTTATCATTTAATATTCTCAGTTGAGTATCTCAGATGTCTGTGAAGCATCACAGACTACTCAGTCATGCTCTTAAATGATGAGTTATTTGGCTAGCAGAGTCCACCCAGTCACACTGTATGGCAACTTCACATCTTGACACAAATGTTTGCTTTTTACCAAGTTCTTCTCACATACCAATTTTCCCCCAGAACCCATGGATCCCAAGCAGTTTGCAGCCCATTTCAATCCATGTCACTGGCCAGCATCTTGGATCCTAATGTAGAGGGATATTCTCCTCTCATTTGAATACATAAACTAACATTACTGAAATATTTCAAAAGCACATGACCAAGTACATTTATACATTTTTCAAGACAGCAGAAGTTTTAGACATCACAGTGTCAGTGATCACCAGTGTTTTGGATTGTGGGTGTTTAGATTTTTGACATCAAAGCCAACACTACCCCTGATACTATATTATCCAAAGCCCGAAAGATTTCAGCACCTCTATGTGGGGATCTATAATTTCCAGTTAGGTTTGTATCAGACTCGCATACAATAATTACTACAGTTTGCACTGTAGTGAAGAGCTAGTGAAAGATTCAGACTACGCTTTCTTTTTATTTTTTTCTCTTCTCATCCTTGCTATAATCTCTGTAATTGTGATGATAACAGTCTAAACTACTTTGCCCTTTTCATTGTTGAGTAATTTGATTAGAAAGTAATTCCTATCCTCAAGCTCAGTAACCTTAGGGAAAAGGTGAAACAGAGAGGTCATTCAAAATACAGAGACTATCAAAAAAGGTTTAAATAACTGAATCATTAAGATTCTATAGCCTCCTGTCCATGACAAAGATGGTAATGAGAAGAGGAAATAGCATTCCCAATGTATTCATTGGGAAAATTACTGTAATGAAACTTAAGCACAGGAAATAATGCAAATGTAGCCTGTTCTCATTATATGTGAAAGATTGACATTTTTGTACCCCTTTCTTCCTGTCATTGTTACTGTTGTATGAAAATCAAACCATGCTTTCATCTTAAAAGACACATTTTACTCAACATACAATACAAATGTAGCACAGAAAATTGTAAGAACAGATAGACAGTCAAGTGGTCAGAGTATTTATTTACAGTTCTTGCAAAACAGGAAACAAACCTTATGCTCAAATCTAAATGCAGTATTTATCATTCGTTATGACTGCATTCATTAAGTTGTATTAAGTATAGAACAGCTTTTGGAAATATCCCAAGTTTCTATGCGCAACCTTTTTATGGATCACTGAGAATGGATACTGATTCTGAAGATCTACAAAACCCAATGCATTCTGTAAGAAAAATACCTTACAGCTTAATTTATGATTTAGTATAGAAGAACTGAAAAAGAAACTTATAACTATCTGTCCAGGTAATAAGGCTACAGCTATCACCAATCTGCCTGTTTCATTGGCTATCACTGAAAAAATACTGTTCCTGACATTAAGATTTTCTTTTTACAATGAATGAATTGTTCTAAGTTATTCCACTCTAACTTAACTTAAAAATGAAGAAGCCATTTTTCTCCTCAGATATTCCAAAGATAACTCATGCCCAAATGTCAGCCAAAGCCTAGTTCTGAAAACTGTACCTCCAAAGGTGAACATCTTGAAAAATAACTAGCAACTTCAAAAAAAATCCCAACTACTACAAACAGGAACACATGAATAAGATTAAAGGCAGCAGTCACTAGAAGTCATGTTAATTCATTTCATACTGTATGGGTCCAAAACACTATAAATACTATATGTACTGTTTCTCTAAGTAATGAAATGCAGTCAACAGGAGGAAGGGTAGAAAATTTAAAAAGTGTTTTAATGTTACATAAACAAACACGTCACAACAGCTAGATAGATACCCAAAGCAATAAGAAAATAAATAAAGAAATAAATAAAAAGCATATAATTGTGCTTGCTTCATAACTACAGGAAATACCAAAGATCTTTAGCAGTTACAAGTATTTTTTTCTGATTTATTTTGACAATTTTCTGTAAAATTCAGTTAAACTGGATTTTGAAGCCATCAATTTAAAAGGGGTTTTGTCCAGTCAACCTTCTTTATCATCAGTCTAATTCTGAACCAACAATGAGTATAACTTCAGGTAAATTGAACCACTTGAGCCTTTCTGATGATAATCAAAACTGTTCCTTCTGTACTGACTAGAGTACAAAGATCATTATAATAAAATCTACAGCCCTGAATTCCTTTCTGATCTAAACCAAGGCAGCTATAACTGCACCAAACTAAATCATTTTTCCTTAGGAGACTTCCATAAAGATGATTACTCCAGTTACCCACAATACTCATGGACTTATCATCCACAATGCAAAACAAGTAAAATGTCACTGATACTTCCATAGCTCACTCTCCTTGTTGGCCTTGATCTACACTCTTTAAATCACAGAAAGAAGACAGTGTAGTGGGGCACAGTAATCCTTACTTCATAGAATTGTATATGAACAGTATGAACTCAGTGTATGGTGGAATACTGTAGGCAAATTTTTCATAATTTCATCTAAAAATTGATTAAATGAACAGGCATGTCATAAAATAATTCTTTGTGCGGAGGCACTAACAGACAAGAAGATGCTGCTTATTCTTTAGACTCACCTGTAGCGATGTGACACTTGACAGCTTGGGATTTCTTTTCTCTTCCCATCTGGCTTGCTTCCTTTAAGCAAAATTCCAGCACTCCATGCCTGGTGGCCCCCGCATCAGTAAACATCCTTATGTTGCTCATGTTACATCTTCACTTGACATAACAACAAATGAAAGTGTTCTTCTGTATATCCATTTCTTTTCACATAGCTTTGGCAACCGCCAGCTGGAATAGGAAAAGACGTTCTGGTTTCAATAGCTGACAACTAATATGCAGAGAAAGCCAACCAGTGCCAACAGAAAAGGAGCAGGACATTACAGAAAACCTGACTGTTAACACCAGCATCCAAGGCCAGGCAAACCACTAAATAAGATTCAGATCTTGCCCTTTCCGGCCCCAGCTGTCACCAGGCATTGGACCTAAACAATTGCTAAATTCATGTTTTTCCTCACTGTCTCATAGTCAGCGCTTCTGCACGTGGATAGTGCAGTAGTTGTCAAGCACAGACCACATTGAATGCATTCTAGAAAGAGGAGAAAAAAATGGAGAAATGAAAACCAAGTGAAAAGACCTGGATATTCTTCATGGCTTCAGCTGTTCACCTCTTCTCCTATCCCAGAGATGAGGATTATGAAATAAGGAGATAGAGGCATACAAGAGAAATTTTGAGAACTGCTACTAGAGTATACAGAGGGCATGCAGTATAACATTTTCTTTGTGTAAAGTCATGTCTTGTACTGGAATACTGTTTTTTCCCCGTTTGAATTCATGGCCCCTGCTGCATACATGTGTCTGTCCTTGGAAGGTGCAGGTGACAATGTGTAGGTACACCTAAGGACTTGCAGAGTTGGGAGCAAGGGTGTAGGAGTTGTCATGGACAGATCTGATGTGTGAAAAAGTCATGTTTTGATTTGAGTGACATAAAAATCCTCTGTGACTCTGATAAAACGCACAGAGTTTGCTGCTGATCTCACTTACACTGACTTCCTAAAACTTCAGTGTAGCGAATTCCAGGGCAAACTTGTCTACAGAAGAATTTCAATGTATACAGAAACTTCTTTCCAACACTTCACATGATATTACCAGACATGTGACAAACCCTGGATGGAGCATTTATGACACCTGACATCTAGAGCCTTTCCATGCCTTTTCAATGACAGCTGCTGAGAAGAAATAACATCCTCCAGCTGCACAACTTTATCCTTCCCTCACTTGTGAATTGAGACATTTTGCTTTAAAGTGGCACTCTATACTGTACTCTTAAAACTGCAATTGTCACTTGATGAAAGGAAGCCAAATGCTCCATCAGTGACATCTGACAGCAAATAAAAATCTCCTTCCTAAGGGCATAATGGGCAGGATGCAGCCATATCGTTCTTTCCTCTTATTAAATCACACTATCAGTGGGATTAACTATCAGGCAGTAGACACAAGGGCTCCACGAGAATATACAAAACAAGCAGGGTACAAAAGACCAGCGCATGCCCCTCCTCAGAACCAAGCACCGTGACATTCCATGAATAAATTAATGTGATTAGTCCTCCAAATAAAGCCTAAGGAAAACAGTCAGCACTAACACAAGGCCAGGTACCCTATCACCTTAAGCTTGGCCTTCACAGTGGGGTGAAGCCACAGGAGAGGAAAGAAACAGCAGTTCCTCACTAACCAGATTCACTTGCAGGCTACATTTTAAAGAACAACAAAAACATATACACAGTAATTGCCAGATAGTTAAACAGGGATGAAAAGCATGACCAGATGAACAAAAAGTTTGAGCTTGTTCATTCTTTCCTCCCACAGCTGCTGTCTGACCACGATCTCCTTCTCAAGTCTAATTAGCAGGCCAAATTAAGCCCTCATGTTACTCTTCAGTGGAGTTTGCATGTGGCATACATTTGCACTAATGTGCTATGCTAGAGATTTTCTTAAGTGACTTTCTGTTAGTATGCAGATGTTAAATCTGATTTCAGAAAGGGCTTGAGTGCCCCTACACTCAGATATTCTCTCTGTATAAGGACTGAGATGTCAAAGGCAATCCAGAGTGAACCAACTAGTTGCAGCTCTACAGGGGCTGTGGTCCCCATGTAAGACCTACCAGGCACATATACCCTACAGCATCTTCAATGACAGGTGTGATTAGGAACCTTAAAACTTCCTCATAAGTCAAATCAAGAGGTTTCTGACTCTTATGCATGCTGTATGAAGACACAATGACCCTGAGTTATCACATTTTTTCAGCCTAAAGAACAAAACAACAACAAAAATAGTGCTAACAAAAATCAAATTAAATAATAAGAGCTTTTTGTTACCTTTTTATTTCTCCTTTATTTACACTTATGATGCTATTTTTAAATTATAGATCAATTCCAAAGGATCCTCAGGGGGGCTAACAAAAAGATTCCCTATTGAATACAAACAACTGCAATACCAAGGTCAGTACTCCTGTCTCCTACCCCATTTGGTCAAAGAGAAGCTGCTTCATTGGGAGAACCTCACTATAAAAACAACCTGCCCCAAGAGACTATCCATGTCCCTGCTACACCCTCCCTGCAGTAAGGCTGACCATATCTCCCCTTCAGCGTAAGCAAGAAAACATGGGAGTCAACAGAATCCCTCTGTTCTTATCTGTCCTCACTGTTGAGGAGTAAGGGGTCATCCCTGCGAAAAGCCCCCATTTCCTTTATTCAGTGATACAGCTTGGGCTGCTAAGACGCAATGTTACCGTTTCTCTCTTGCACAGAAAAGGCCAGATTCTGTGTTGCATGGGATAAGTGATGAGTGGATTTGGGCTTTCCCAGGCAGACATCTAGTGCAGACCTCAGACTAGAAGTGTCTCAGATAAGAAGGACTTACACGTGGGGTGAGGGAGGAGAGGACACACATCACTGCGCTATCTCTGACTGCACAGCAAGGCTGGACCTCCCCGATGCTCCAGTCAAAAGCACCATGCAAATTACCTTAACTGACCCCATTTTATTCACACAGCATTTTATTCTAGAACATACATCCTGTGAATCCCCTTGGCAACTAGCTAACAGCCAGCAAAATATTCTCTGGCAAATGCCCATTAAACTTCACACAACGTTCCTACACCAAAGAGGCTTTATCTCTAGTTTGTAGTCTCATTTTTTTAAGCATCCTGCAGTACCAGATAAGCTTTATAAAAGCTGTTCATTATTTGATGTTTCCTTTGTTCAGAAAAAATGACAACAAATAAATTTGGGGAAAAAATAGGCACCACTTTGATATTTTCAGTGGTGCTATTCAGAAGACAAAGAAAAGATACATTTTTAACATCCTTCCCCAGAATATTAAAGCCCTGGGTTTTGCCAGGGAGATGATTTGGGTATAGAGAGCTTCATTATCAAAGGTCTCAGCAGTTCTTCTTGTCTGTACCCTCCCCAGCAGCACCCAGGATGTCACAATCGCTTTCTGGAAAACCAATTTTGATCTTCCACAGAAAGCTATTAAAAGTAACCTGGATCTTACGGATATAACACTGTAACCTAAGAATTTTAGAAAGCTGGTAGCCTTTCTTAATTGTTTAATGGAGGTTTAGCACCAGGTATTAGCTCCTGGGCAGAGCTGTATGTCAAGTATGTCATATGATTTGTTACTGAAGGATGAACATTACTGTCTGTTGTCACATTAGGAGACAGGCTCGACCTGGGCAATACTTTACTAATAGTTTGCAGGCTGGGAGGACTTTGAATTTCAATCATTTTAAACGATTCATTTGTGTTTTAGTGCGGATCCAGGTTCACTTCACATCCTTGGGCCATTGCAGACACTTTAGCCCCCTGAGTTAATCCTGTGTTCATTCCCCAAAATGAATATTCATACCATTCAAATGCATTTTTTAATTAACTGCACCAGCAGCATTATCATTATTGCACCTGAAAGATCCAAAGCCAGATCAGAGAAATGTTGCCACAATAGAATTCACTAAATTCTGCTCACATTCCCTTCTAAGGCTGATCACCTTAAAGTAATGAGAATAAACTGTGGGATAATATAAGACAGATCTAATTAAGATAATGAACTGGAGATTATGAACACTGCTACTCTGTGTCTGAAGAATTTTAATATATTAGTCTAACAGAAGGTTAAGGATTTACAAAAGGAAAGATATAGAAATATACAATGTGTTTTTGTTGGACAAAGCTTGAGATTCAGCACCTAAAATGGATAAATGAAAGAAGGATAGAAGGAAATAAAGGTGCATATTTCAGGAAACACATATCATAATTTATTTTAATTAATTTACTTAACACTTGCATAGAACACAGGATGAGAGAATTCTCCCTACAAAGTGTGGAATAAAAAGAAAGTGGGCAGGGAAACATTATGACAAGCTGAGAGGCACTTATAAGGCTATACTGTGGAGTTTTATCCTAGCTTCCATCTGATATGGCTATTATGGCCTTGGATGAATTTTTCTTGTGGGAGCAGCCTAATTAGCTTGCCAGCAGCAGCAAGGAAAGGAAAGGGAGGGAGGCAGACAGAAAGGAAGGGGGTAAATGAGCTGTTAGGTAAAATAGAGTTGATATCAATAAGACCCACTGTTCCTGTGAAGCTTCATCTTCCAAAACAAGGCAGCAGAGAGACAAATGTTTGAGGTTGAAACTAGAACTCAACAATTTTCTGCAATCAATAGCAGATTGTCAGAAATCATCCTTCTCACATTTGCAGAGGTACATTCTTCAAAGCCAGTGCCTGGGAACTGCTGCCTTGGAAAGGTACCCCCAGCAATTTCACTGTAATTATTCTGCCACAGATAAAATTTCACTCCAGAAAGCATCACTATTATTTTCTAGAATAGAAACGTCGGTTTACAAGCATATTCATTACAGAATGAATGAATGAAGAAAAAAAAAAAAAAAACTAGGCCAGGCTGTGCTGAGCCAAAGCTGCATACCAAGTGGACACCCATGTCCTCTGTTGAGATGGGAACGTTGGGAAAACTGAATTCTTGAGGGGTACGTCAACAGAGAGGCATGACTGCAGCACAGGCAGGCATAAGCAACCCATCACTGACAGCGACAGCAGCATCCCTGCAGCTGCACAGCTTCGCTCAGACTGTACTGCCTTGCCCACAGCTGTAGGTAGGTGCTGGGCTGTGAAGCCTCAGCTGCAGCCGAGGGTCCGCTCCTTACACCCAACACAGGTAGTGCAAAGCCCGGGCCCCCATGTCCCGGGAGTCCTGGTGGTAGAAAGAGGGACAGAGCTCCCAGAGCTGTGTTTTATCCGTGTTGCATGATGTCACCGTAGACTAGGAGATCCTTTGGTGTGCTCCAGTACCTGTGCAGGTATAAACAAGTGAAAATGTCCATGGTGTTGTTCTGATTCATCACAGGCCCCTTCACAGAGCTCAGCTAGCATTGATAGAGGCAACAGCAGGCACCAGACCCTGCACTCAGGAGGATGCAGGGTCTGTAGCACAGACTGACCACCTGGGTGTAGGTGGAAGTAGTTGGGGACAGCCAGCCCAAAATGCCATTTCATGTTGTGTTGCTATAGCAATATGATATAAGGGCAATGGAATCAAATTTTGCCTGATTAAAGACCACAAGGTTTAGTTTAGAAAAATGTCATTTGATAGAGAGAAGTATCTGAGAATAAAATGACAGTAATCTCATTCTGGTCCATTTCTACTGCTCCAAACAGGATGCCATGGACAATATGTAATGGCTCCAAAGTTCATTTCCAAAAGTACAGTTCTCACTGCTGCTTCCTGTCCAATTTTCATCTTGTTCCAGAAGCAAAGATTGTACTATAGATAAGCATAATTGTCATTGGCTTCACTGAAATAGCAATGTTATTTCTCTGTACTTAGGAACATACCCTTTCCTTCAAAAAATAGCCATCTATGGATCTGGAGACAGAGAAAATCAATTTGTTGGAGCTTTCCTTCAGATTGCTCTACTAAATAAATAAATAAATAAGTGATCAGCCTTTTCTCCCTGCAGCACCAAGAGACAATATCCATAACATATTCTCTACAAAGAGGAAAGCCTGTCTGTGAAGCAGACAGATATTTCCTGGAGGTTTATTCAATGCTTGAGGTAAGCAAGAAAATAAGGACATAACCAGCCTCACTGCTCACACTCTGAACACCAAGCACATTGCTTTTACCCTCACTTCTCTCTTATTAGCACAGTATTAAAAATAATTCCAAAGGAAAACATTCTGCTGTGCACACTCGTCCCCCTGAGGAGAGGATGAGAGAACAAACACACACCAGCTGTTCGTTGTGCTGCTCTGTGCTCTACTGCATGTCACTCTGTTTCTTTGGTCATGAGCTCAATATAAAACCCCAAAAGAATAAACTGGAAATCAAGACTGTCCTAATATCACTGAGCAGAGCCTGAAAAAAATCATAGCGAGAACACTGAAGCAATTGCTCAGAGGTCTGTCAGCTGTGTACTACACATCAGCTCACCACGAGAGGACAAATTAAATGAGAAGGAGTCATCTTTACTCCTCAAATTTTAAAATAGACTCTTAGGGTATGTCTTGTAAAAAGTCAGTAGACTTCAAGGGTGGATAAGCCTGATCTTTTAGAAAAATCTGGTTTACCCAAATGATTTGTACTGACCAAGGCCCTGCAATAAATTGTTAATAGTGACCCAATACATACACATTTAATACAGGCATTAAACGTTATATACCTCCTATATATACGTTATATACCTCCTATATATATATATATAATTTTTGTTAGACAGTATGGTGTTTGTTAGACAATATGGTGTTTGGACAACAAGCAAGGTGGAGAATCAATAAGAATTTAAGACACTGCTTGGAAAACACTTGGGTGATGCGAGATTCCTTATCCTCAGGACAGTCTCAGCCTGCCAGTGATCACACAAATTGTCCTCCATGTACTGAGAAGATAAAGCAATTCTGAATGTATATAAAGTTACTATCTCTATACCAGGAAAAGGCACCTAGGAATACAGGGGTATGTTTAAGCAGATATTGTCTGGAGGGGGGTTGAAGGCGGCAGGTCAGTTTGCCTTTCAGAAAAGGAAACGGAAATTCATGAGGACAAAGAGATTTGTTCTAAAATCTTTTTCTCTAACTGCTGTATTATTACTGCTACCTTGGAAAAGAATCAATCTAGTCACTAAATTCACTCTAGCCACTGTTCACAGGAGATGAGGACTTGGTCAAAGTGAGGGAAAATCGCTTGATTTTATCGCAAGGAAAGTTAAAGATGCAAAAGCTAAAATATGATATCTGAGAAAAGAGAAAAAAAAAAAAACCACAAGTAAATTTGGCCTTCCAAATTGTTACAGATTAGTGAAGGAAGCAAGGAAAGATGTAAGAGAATCTTATTTTCCTGCTTACTAATTCTGACAATTTTTCAGACAGGTAATATAATTATAGCTTGACCATTTTTGATGTAGCTCATAATCATCATGGAAAGATGAGATAGCACTTGTCATCTCTGATTTGCAGAGCTAAAGTATTTTTACCAGTATTTAAAGGATTTGTTCATTCTGTCCAGGATTTGTTAGCTTTAAAATAAATAAATAAATAAAAATTCAAAGTGATCTTAGCTCACACAGATACTAACTTACCTCTTGAATTCTGCCTCCATCTTCAGGGAAGAGAGAGAATTCCTTCACAAATGGAAAACAAAGACCTAGTTGGAGTGTCACTTGAAGAAGTGATTTCTTCTGATTAAACTGGAAATAAAATAAATTATTTGTTTTGAGAACACATTCCTGACTCCAAAATTGTTGTATTACCTATTATTTCTCTTTTGCTGTCAGTGCTTATGGTCTTTTCAATATCACTGGATTTCAAGGATGTCATCATTTATAGATATTTTCCTTCCCCAATATTTAAATCAATAATTTCAAATATTCTTTTACTCTCCATTATCCTTCCAACTTTTGTTGCCCTCAAGACCATATTTCTATCCCATGCATATGCATGGAGATGAAAAGATCAAGAGATACGAGCTCATTCAAATCTCATCATCTGTCTTATATCCAATGTACCGTACATTAACGGAGCATTAAAGTTTTTGAGTTAAATCAAGGTAAAAAAATCAGTTATGATGATAAAGACTGCTATAATCTAGCAATCACAATTTTAACTGCTGCATGAATACAAGAGTAGGACATACGATTTGAATAACAATGGAAATATTGACAAATATTGAGTAAGGGTGAAAGTATAACATTTAATATGGCAGCTGTATTATTCTTAAAAAGTGTTGGAAAACAGACACATCACCTGACCAAGAACAAGTCCTGATTTTCTCACTACTTCTATACTGATCTTTAGTTTGTTCTCACACAACCAGACTCCAGGTGCTGAAGTATACTACCTTAACAATGTTTTGAAGGCCTTTGTTATTGTGTTGTTCTTTTTAAAGTAAAACAACTTAAGGAATACTCACTTAGCAAAAAGACCGAAAAGTATTCCAACCAAAAAAATCTCGAAGACTATGTCACTCTCTTAACATGGCTTTAAGTTAGCAGCTGCCAAGACAATCTGCATCAAAATCACCAGGACAGTGAGATGCAATTCTGACCTGGCATGACAAGTGTGGGGAGGAAAGCATTGTCACTCTGACACAGCAGCCTCTGAGCAGACAGCTCTTAAGAGAAAGTTTCCAGAAGTCTGGACTTACATTGCCATTGTAGTGATGTTTCTGGATGATGTACAGAAGACACTGTAGTTAAAATGAGTCATTTTCTGCATGTGCACACACACACACACAATTCTCACTCCTAAAAACTAAAATGACCTAATAAAAAGTCACGTATTCTGGTTTTGAATTCTTTCTCCTAATTATTTACTTTCCGGCATGGTTAGACATCCCCAGAGACCTCTCGACTCATCTCCGCTAGGGCCAACACATGGAATAAAATCCAAACACAATCTAAAAAGCTTACAATTTAGGGACACGTAAAAAGAAAAGCATCTTATACCTGAGACTTAGAGGGATTAAACAGAAAAGCCTCTTCTTTACTCTTATCCATCCTAAAGGGCCCTAAAAATCCCTTACAACAAGTCAGTTTTCCTCAGCAGAAGCACTACAAAAAAAGTAGTAAGCCTTGTTCCTAACATCCTTTCTCAAGGTCTAGCGTAAGAAGCATGCTACATTTTGGAGTGAGGACAAGAGGAACAGCATTATGGCTATTTCAGACATGACATTTCTATTTCATGCAATCCTATTTCACGTCCCCTTAGGACACTGCAGAGGAACCACAATTCGAGCTGAATAGATTACACCAGAGCTCTCACCAGACCCCAGGGCAATCCAAGGTGAAAGGAGCACAAAAGTATCTTCAAGTTACTTTGGTCTATCTAGGGTCAAGACTTCTGCGCTCCTACTCTAGAGACACAGCACAGAATTTCACTCTGTTTTACTCAAAGGTTTCAGTTCCAGAACTGAATTCGGGTGTCCTGAGTTCCCACTCTGCCTGCTTTACTCTGCAAGAGCTCAGACCAGAGAAGAGAAGTCTCAGGGGGGTCTTATCAGTGTGTATAAAGGCCTTGATGAGTGTGAGTAAAGAAGTCAGAGCCAGAATCTTCTCATTGATCCCAGTGACAGGACAAGAGGCGATTGGGACAAACTGAAATACAAGAAATTCCATCTAAATGCAAGGAAAACCTCCTTTATGGTGAGAGTCATCAAACACTGGAACATGTTTCCCAGAGATGTCATGGAGCCTCCCTTCTGGGAGATACTCAACACCCAGCTGGCTATGACCTGAGCAACCTGCTCTAGCTGACCCTGCTTTGAGGAAGGGCTTGAACAAGACAGTTTCCAGAAATTCCAACTTCAGCCACTCTGTCCAGGCAATAACCTTACGGTGACTTTATTGTCAGGAACTGAAAGGTATGAGCATCTGCAATGCTTGCTTCAAAATATATGCTTCTCTAAGGGAACACAGGATGTGCTGACATTGAGATGCAAGCTGAAAAATGCAACTAGGAGCTGCTCTGGGATACCAAAGTAATTCAAACCTGTTAATTAAGAACTGCTAATGAAGAACACAGTGCTGGATCAATTTCTTCAAGGTTTTATTTCTAACTGCTCTAGCCCAATTCCCAAGGGTCTCTGAGTGAAAAATGAGCAGCAGAAACTTGGAACTAGAGGACTCCCATATGCTTTTGTGTGTCTTTAGCAATTCTCCAGCTTTAATGCTTAGTTATACACAGGCTTTCTTAGGACTAATTTCCACTATAAATTAATGGCAATTTGGACATCCTTTTCTTTGGCTGGTGAGGAAAATGCAGCCGGCTATATTTTTCCCTTCCTGTATGGCTCCTTGCAATGTGAACTACAATTTCAGTGGTGCCAGGCCATGAAAGGCTCACACCCCTGTAACAATAATAATTCACTGTGGGCCACTTCATCCCATATGCTTCTGTCCAGTAGCTCACGACTTTGGGAGCCAAAACCCCCAAGTTAGCAGAATGCATCAGGTAAAGAACAGAAATTCTTTCCCAGAAAAAAAAAAATAACCAACATGGTGATATTGTTGGTTGTCCTAAAATGGCACAGTTCTGCAGTGGCAGATGATGAACTTATCAGAATTTTTTGCACAGCACCAGGACCATCAGCTTCCTTCTTACCTTTTTTTTTTTTTTTCCACATTCTGTGGCATCAGCTTGTACCACTACTGTTCCCTCACCTTGACAAGCTGTCACAGAAAAAAATAATAATATATATATATATATAGGAACTATATGCAGGCCACTATATGTATTTTACATGTAGAAAAAGGTTCAAAGGTTCAAATCTTCACTATGGCTTGCCTCCATCTTAACAAAGAATTCCTGCCTTTCACTTTCATCTCAAACTGGTTATTTCATGCTAGCAAAATTTGAATTACATCTAGTACTCACATCCTGGATCTCCATGTCCTAGAAAAGCAGGACCAATAAGAACACTTAACGTAGCCTTACTTTTGCCTGACACTGGGATCTGTGAACCCCATATTAAATAAAAAATGAACAAACAATGCAGTCTGTCAGGTCTGCCTGCCACAGATAGGAGCTTCTTTGACACTGCTGCAGAGCTAACAAACAGAAGGGACATTCATGGCTTGCGTGCACTTCTCAGGGGCCCCCGACTCGTTTCTTTGAAAAACCCAAAGCTCTTTGGATCTCTACTGCACACATAGCCTCAGTGATGCTCAGTTTCTTTGCTTCCACACTGATATTTTGCAGATTTTTAATAAGCCCTTAGTAAACAAAGGAGTGCCGTTTCATACATGTTAATAAGAACATAATGTTAGTTCAGAGAGCAGGAGGCACACTCCTGCAACGAAGCCAAAACTTTGCCAAAATACCTCGGTATTCCCATGAGCAGGTGAAATACTTGAGAACAGAGTAATAACAAAGCCATATTCACATGTGAGGACATCTGAGCATACATGGCATATAATGAATATGTGTTTAAGCATCTGAACAGAGTGCCTCTGCATAAAATGCTATGAAGGGATTAAGCCAAGAGAGTCATGTGGCAGTGACTCAATAAGAAAGATAAAGTGCAATCATTTAGACCCCAGCTCCCCCAAAACCTTAGCTTCAGCTGCTCAGGCTTCATTTACATTACCACATCTTGCGCTTCAGCTATTAACAGCATACTACATTGTGAGCGGGCTTTTGTGGGGGCACAAAAAGAACGAGTGGTCACAAGGAAACCTTTGTGCCTCTTCCACGGTTGCATAGGAGCTCCAGTCCTCGCTATCCACAGCTGTATGGGGAGGTTCAGAGTTAATAATGCCAGCAGCAGAGCACTTTTCAAAGGAAAGTGGAGCAGAAGGGAGGGCAGCTAAAGATCTGCTCTCTTTCTCTCACAACGGCTACCAAACTAAACAGAGGGAGTTTATGCTGTGTCCCCACAAAGGAGACGTACAAACTACTTGTCATTGGAGAAAGCCTTTCCACAGCACCGAGGCTTTCCATCTGCCCTTGAGAGCTGACAGGCACGATGCTTTCAGGCATTATCCGTGCTGCAGTGCACCTGCAGCTCACCCATGCTTTTGCTGTGCCCTTGCTAGTGCCTGGAGAAAAGGTATCATACAGGATTTACGTATGTCCTGTTGCTGGATTTATTTATGGTGTTTTTAAGCACTGGGCATATGCATGACGCTTAATAAGACATAAGCTTCAGATAGCCTCTGCCTGGAGGAGATTATTTGTTACATATTCATTCTCTGACTCAAAAAGATTGCAAAGTATATGTTTAAAGAATGCAAGAGGCCTTATTCAACCTTAAATCAGACTGTCCATCAGCATGCCTAACTAGCTAGATTTTCACCACTGAATTTTTCCTAAATATCAAACTTTATGAATGAGCAATCTGGGAAGTTAGAACTGAAAGCCCAAATTCTGAGCATGTCTTCTTTTTCCTTTTTATTTTTCTTTTCTCTTTTTTCTTTTTTTTTCTTTTCTCTTTTTTTCTTTTTTCTTTTGTTTTCTTTTTCCTTTTTTCTTTTTTCTTTTTTTCTTTCCTTTTTCTTTTCTCTTTTTTTTTTTTCCCCCTAGGGGTGTGCTTATATTACGCAATATCATCTATAAGCCCTACAGAATAATTGCTCACAGCCTATAGAAAACCAAAAAGGATAAATCGAGAAAGGGGACGATGCTGGAACACCAGAGGTCCCCTGATGCAGGTAGAATGCAGAGGGCCGGCTGAAATGGAGGAGGACGTGCCCTGCCTGCAGAAGCTGGGCGGCGGGCAGCACGGCCGGCAGGTGTCAGCCTTGCTTTGCACAACCCGCGCATCCCCGGCTCGCAAGCCAACGCTGGCAAATTGGTTTGATCTGATTATTAATATTGACAGTAATTTTCTCGTGAGGAGCAACAGTCGCACAAGCTAACCGTGTTATCGCAGAAGCCTATAGGCAGCGGTATTTATATAGGTTCCAGTGTTGAACGAGCTGTTACCGTAGCAACTGCTCCATCGGCTGGATTATAACTGGGCGAAGGAGGGGACAGGAACAGCGTCCTGATGAGAAATTCAATTAATGTGCTGCTGTTCGCAGGCAGAAGCTAAACAGCAATTCCTCTGAGTGGGCAGTCACGTCTTACATGCGATGTTTTCCCCCAAAGGGGAAACGCTGTCCACTTTATGCCTTCTTCACGCTTACCCCTATGCACATTCTCAAGGCATTCGCTTGCGAATGACATTTATTTTCCTCCTACCAAATTCTGTGCAGGTTTCCATTCAGCATATCCCCACCACGCAGACAGCATTTTGTAATGCCAGGTGTCCTTCTGCCATGTCGCAACATGCAAACAAAATATTTTTATGACAGTGTTTCCTTTATTAAAAACGCATTGAATATATTTTTTAAGATACAGCTTCACAATCAATCAATCAATCAATAAATAAATAAAAACGCTGTTACTCACTCAGTATGCTAAGGGGGGGGGGGGGGGGGGCGGAAGAGCCCAGTCCTTGTGCAATTTAGTTTCTGAAAGGCTCCTTATCTCCTGTTGTGCTGTAATTTTCACAGCACTCTGAATTCACAGGGAAGCTGTCAGTCACTCTGCTGGGTGCAGCACCCAACCCTGTTCATTTCTAATCTTATTTCTTCCCTCATGATCTTTTAAACCCCACCTGTACAGTCCCACCCACAGGAAGCACCTGTGGGGAACAGTCCAGCGAAGCAAAAATTGTGTCTGTGGAATACTCCTAACTCATCATTTTCTTATCTGCATTAAATCATGCCATAATTTGATGCAGGGATTTGTAGTCATTTCTTCTGAGATTCTCAAATCATTTTTGGCCTACGCTCATATGAAAATGTCCTTTTGGTCCTGTACTTTAAAATCCTTTGATCTACTTCAACCACAAAAACCTTCAAATGCTAGCTAACATCCAAGCTATCTTGTTTCCATTTGAAAAAGAAATGCAGTACCTGACTCATCCCTTTCATAACAAATGAATACAAAGAACATCAGTAGGAAAATATTGGAAAGGTTTCCCACTTACAAATTTCCCAATCTGTCATTCCAGCGAATCAT
This sequence comes from Anser brachyrhynchus, assembly GCF_964034855.1. Classification (NCBI taxonomy): domain Eukaryota; kingdom Metazoa; phylum Chordata; class Aves; order Anseriformes; family Anatidae; genus Anser; species Anser brachyrhynchus. The sequence continues at coordinate 28,006,229 of NC_137695.1, read as the reverse complement.
CTGCTTAAAATAAGCTTTCCCCTCTCTCACAGTACTTCCACCCAGCACTACATTCACAGATTCCCTAGGTCTCTGCTATTTATCTTCAGGCAGACATCTGCACCAAACTGATGCATCAGTCCCTGAAGTTGTGGTCAGTTTTGAGGCAAATCCCTTTGGCTGCCCTTCTTATTCTACTTGGGCCTCGTCCAGTCTAACTCCAGTTTCTACTGCTTTATCTGCCATTAAAGAGCGTGAAAATCGGGGACTTCCTCACTTAGAATAAGGCAGAAATAACTGTAGTAATGCACACCCAAAAGCATCTTTGAGGTCAGCCAGTGAGCACCACAACAAAGAGCAATACCCTTTCACACAGGATATGGTCAAACTTGTTCATAGTAAGCACACACCTAACATGAAGCTTGCTACTGTCACGAGTAAATCAGCATCAGCAGATACCTACGCGACCTCTGAAAATATCCGTTTTTCCTTTGAGATTGTGTTAGTGTTTCCTTATCAGTGCAACTCTGTGAATTTGGAAGGTTTTCCGTGCAATCAGAAGGAGTAAAAATAGCCTTTAAAATTATCTGTTAAATTGTGGTTGGTGCAGATTGCAGTTAGGTGGGCTCAAGGAGCATGTGAGTGGCAGATTACACTAATAAATAAGCTACTGGACTGAGACTCGGATGGATGAAACTCGGGAGACTTGTCTCTTATTTTCAGCTTTCTCACATATCTGATGGGACCACAGAAACTCACTTCCTTTCCCTATAATTGTTTATATTCTGCTATCCTTTTTCTGTCTTGCCTGCTAAGATTATGTAGAGACAGAGACTGTCTTTCATTTTATTTATATCATGTTTATACAGAAGGGAGTGTATATTGTCTGGATGTCTGAGTACTCAAGCACTACAGTTGTGCTGCTAACAATTACAACAACATTATTAATAAATCATAGATACCATGGCAAATGTCAACTCGCTGAAAATAGCTTTGCAATATTTGTCATGTAAGCAAGGCCATCCATCTCAGGCTTTATTGATCTTTTTTTTTTTTTTTTAATAATATTGCATTAAACATTTCCTGAAATCAGAAAATTTTTGGCCAAGTTCCTTTATCTGTTCCATTTACCTAACGAAAGAACCAGGCAGAAATATCTTTTATTATTAAAGAAATCATTTCAAAATATAGTCACACTGAGATTCCATACAGGGAATTGCTGTTAGTATGTTAAAATGCAATAAACAAGTTAATTGTCATATTTTAATGTCAATGCAGTTTCACTATATCTAAATTTATGGACCTTAGAAGTGAAAGAAGTTGATTTCAATGACACTAAAATATACATGGGTTTCTTATTAGTCAGGTTATTATGAATGTATGTAATTTGATATGGAATTGTACACGATGTAAGTCCAGAACCAAAGATGAATCAAATCAAATAGGCAATTCTGGCGAAGATAAAATATTTTTTCTGCCATGTTGGCAATCATGCTATTGAATTATAGGATAAATGTATAAATCCTAACTACTCCTTGTACATATTTACACCACGCAGCTGAGAGGCTGAAAACATGGAGGCAACATGGCTAAGTAACAGAGGAACCAGAACAGTATCAGGATGCTATCAGGACATTGCCTCTGCTTTAATTGGTCTTCTTTTACGAACTTGGAAGCAAGGCCATGCCTACAGGATTATAGCACAGTCAGACATCAACAAATATCCCTCACTTTGGTGCACTACAGAGTTTGCATAAGTGCAGGCCAGCACAAGACTGAGCATTTCTAGTAAGATCCACTGTGCTTTCTAGACGTACATAGCCAAAGAAATGGTTTTACTGGGCTGTTGCTATGGAGTACTGGCTTAATAACACAGACCGACACTTACTAACACTTCCCAATATTTATCAAAAGAAAAATGAAAACTGTTGTCTTGTTCTTGTCTGCTGAGAATGCTCCACAGAAGATAACACAAAGTGTCTGTAGAAATTCGGGCACTGGTTAATAGGTCCCGTTAACCAGCTGCTTGGAGATTTTTGCTACATCATTTCAGGCCAAAGATCTTTCATAATCTACTGCCATTTCCTGTGCTGCAATTATGAATCTTACATCTTAACACAACCTACTGAACACAACCTACTGCTCCAGCTCTCTCTCTTTTTTTTTTCTTTTTTTTACTAGATGTTTTACAGAATTTAGTTTTCAGGAATATGTCAGTATCTGTGAACCAGATTCTTCACCTTGGGTAAAGTTATGTAGGTACGGGATGTTTTCTGTGGCACAAATTGCAGGGAGCCTTAGATTTGTCCTGGGAGTTGATTACCTAACTGTCCTTTGTGCCTTAGAAAATATCCCGTGGGGCCCCATATTTATTTTTCTAATTATTTAGAACACTTTGGACCTGAGCCAGCAAGGTTCTTTAAGAGGCACTCAACCACTTTCTTCATGTAAATTGCAAACGTCTTTATATACACAAAGATAGTGAAAGTAAAGAAAATGGTTTCCTCTGGTCCAGCCACAATCCCCTCTGAATTAAAAAAATAAAAAAAAAATAAAAAAAATAAATAAAAAATCCAACCAGAAATAGAAGACAGCTAATTATTTTTATAAAGCTATAATTTTCAATTTTCTCTGTGCAGTACCTTGCATGTGAAAACCCAAAGCACTATACTGAACTCGTGATTCCTCTATGACTCTGTGATCAATAAAAATTATATGGGTTTTATATTTTGGAAACACAGTTACAATTAATGAAGACCAGAGAAGGGGAAGGGGAAGTGTACAGAATACTGACCAAAGTGGATGAATGGGTGCTCTCACAGTACAATATTAATAAAGTCAGTAAGAGCAAAAGCAAGTTTCATGGTAAGGTGGAAAAAAGTTTAATTTCTGTTTAATGTACATCTCTTCTCACAAAACCAGACAAACTGGCAAGTGGCATGAGGAAACGGCTAGACAAAATCACCAGACGAATTAGAAGGCTGATGGATAAGCCAAAGAAATGGCCCTCTCCCTGCACTAGATGTGTGACCAATCACCCACACTATCTCAAGAAGACTGCTGCAGATTTACAGGGGGACTGGGGGAGAGCGAAAGAAAAAAAAAAAAAAAGAAAAAAAAAAAGAGAAAAGTAGTTTTACAGAGAGAGACTGAAAATACTAATATTGGTTTTCTTCAAAAGGAAACAAGGAGAAGAGTGACAATAAAAGGAGCATCCATTCTACCTCCTTGTAATCTTACCCATGTCTACACACTAGTGTCATCAGGGTTATAATGGTCAATGAGAATAACAGATAAGTAGAGAGAAGAAAACTTCATGGTTATGGTCTTAAACTGAGGGATCAGGGATTATGTAGAGGTCTACACGTGACCTCCAACTAGCTCCCATATATTGTTTTGCACCTTCCCCTAGTGCTGGCCATGGTTAGATAGAGAACAGCATACAAGCCTGGTCTAGTAGGGCAGTTTCTTTGTTCCTTTAGCCAATGGACAATGGACACGTTCTATGCAAATGTGAAAATGGTCAGGATTCCCAAACCTATTAACTACAGTCCTTAAAAGGAGGAAATTGCAATTACAACACTACTCAAGTCTGACTTTCATTCCTGAAAACCGGAATGTGAAAGTCATTCATAATGCATTCTGCTTCCATGTTCAGCACAGTCATTCCTTCTAGCTCTTTATCTCCAAGTTGCCTTGGATAAAACCTGCAGGAACTAAAAATAACGGCATTAGCTCATCACCACATTCTGGTCAATGAGTTGAGTAATGCGGACCTTACGAAACTGTACATTTAGAGCTCTTTCAGATGAGCTGCATAACACAAGCCATTAAACATAACTCTATTGATCTAATTTCATTATTTTCAGCAGACTGGAGTTTAGAAATTATGAGCTTCCCTAATGAATACCAACCACAGGAAAAAAAAGGCTATAATTTATTATAGCTTACTTGAAAATGCCTAAAATGAGATGTTTGTCATTATGGATAAGGGTTTACTGTAATGTAAGTCTATGTTACTGCAAAATACTCATAGCCTATATTTTTTTCAAAGAGCCATTATGAAGAAAATTGATTAATTCCTTCATGCTAATACCCTATTGCTTTCTAGTGATAGGGTTAGAAAATTTTATCTTCCTGGAAACATATAAAGGACGATAAGTTTAACAGAATAGTATGCCTGCATTTGTTTGTTGAAATAGAAAAGAGGACTTTTTAATGTTGTCATTAACTAAGCCATTTCTTCAGAACAGGTGGAGAGAACTAGCCATACAAAGCAAATATTTCCTTGCCACACAACAGCGGTATTTCTTCTTGGAAACAAGGGCCTCATGGACTCTCCTTCCTTAGCCACAGATGTTGGCTGCAATGCACCTAATCTGCCTCTTATCTGTGCCAAATACCAGGACTTTCATTGAATTGTCACTGAAAATTAGTATAAATTTTACAAAAGCAAGACCTACCGATCTCTTTGGGATTCACCATGGCAGACAGACTTGCTTGATACGTTAAGGACTTGTTGACTGTTCTGTCCCTTGATTACTGTAGCTTCATGGGTGATATTCCAGCTTCAGTTAGAGGCATACCCGAAACTCTAAATTCCATTCATTTCACATTGACAGCAATGTAACGGAATTTGGCTTTCATATGATGAAAGAGGAGCAAGTAGCAGTGCTTACATGTATCTACAACACTGAAATATATGCATTTTTATGACAAAGCTTGTTTTTATTCTGTGCTTTAGAGCAACATATAAGGTTAATTTGTGCTATTTTCTCCAAAGGCTGTGCCCAGCTGACCTGATGTACCATTAGAAGTAAGATCCTGGCGTGACTGAAGTTGGCACAAAGATATTTACATTACTGCTCTTTGGAAGCCTGTCCATCAAATTTGACTTATACCTGGGTGCAGCACACTCATTTGAGGATGCAATATGTGGTAGGTGTTCTGCTCCACATCTTGAGTGCCAGGCAGGGCATAGCATTGTTCAGATTTGAACCATGTCACTGATTAATAGTTCTATTAAACACAAGTAATGTCCCTACACTTAAAGCAATTTATCATAATTAAATCATATTTCAGAATAGATAATAGACATTATATTTGCCCTGAGCTAAGTCTATGTATATGCATCTACTCGTTAAGACACACGCATGTTAAGCAGCAAATCAGCCCTAAATTCCATGGCCAGGTTTCACAGTGAGTGCAAGAGATTTATTTCAATTTATTTTCTTACTGAGGGAAGAAAAATTTGCCATTTCCCATCTCCTTAAAAAAAATAGAAAATATATATATATATATTCTATTTTGTTAGAATCATTTCAAAAGTGCTTCAGAGTGTGAAAATATAACTGGCTGTTTTGCTCATGTAGACTGAAGTCTTGAAGGGATCCTATTGAGACTAAGCGAATGTGCCCTCTGACATTTGCACAACATTGTCAGAATTTATAGTTAAGTGGGTTACTGCCCCTAACCAAACTATCTTTGATTGCTGGCAGTAAGTATTTTTGGAAAATGACCTTCACGAAATCACAGAAAAATATAGGTTGAAAGGCATCCAGGGAGGCCTTCTGGCCCAACCCACCAGCACAAAGTATGGCCTAATTCAAAGTCAGAAAGAATTTTAAACTCAAATAATAAATTATATGTTTTATTATATGTTTATATATTTTGTCTAGCCAAGTCTTGAGTATCTCCAGGGATGGAGATTTCAGAGTTTCTCCAGGGACCTGTTCCAGTGCAATGAACTTGTGTATGTCCAGCGTGTATTTCTCTAAGGATATTCACTCAGCCTTTCTCTATCATGGGTCATACTTCCCTCCCTGCATTTTTGCTACAAGACTCAGGACATTGGGAGACCTGCTGGCAGATCTTGCCAACAAAGACCAATAAAGATATTCATGATTGTACACATTCTTCTGTAGCTCTCAGAATGGCTTTATAAAGGGCGATATAAAAACAATAGGAAGGGAGGAGGCTTTAATTGCTTTTTTCTATGTTATTGTTCATAATTCATAGTTCACGTTTGGCATGGCTAAATAGCTCAATGTCTTCAACATTACTCAGCATAAACACTTAGCACTGCATTGTTGTTCCTGGTTCAAAAGAGAATTGTTAACATGAGAGATGAAGTTATAGGCATGATAAATGTATCTTGGTTTAGTCTGGGTTAAAGTACTAATGTTTATTTTAGACCATTTAGATTGCGTTCATTTTGGATTTAAGGAACTCTTGGGGGAAAAAAGAAAAAAAGAAAAAAAAAAGGCACATTACTAAGGGACTGAACCAGGCTCACATTACATAAACACAGGGTCTACGTGAACTTTTACCAGTAGCCACTGAAGTCACAGAGACTTTGAATTAGACCTGTAGTTCCTGAAAGCAATGTTTAAGTGGCTCAAACTCTCATTTTTTTACTTATTCACAGGGAATCCATTCCGTAAAATGTTGCACTGTAAAGAACACCACTTGCACATCCTTATTATAAATACTGTCAAATAAAATAAATAAATAAACAACATATTTCTAGCTGAAAAACTGTCAACTGCATGTTCAAGAAGGAAAGGTGACACTGGGGTTGTGTTGCTCCATCAGAACACCTAGGTGTGTAAATGATTTGCCTTTGTACCAATGAGCAAGCTATTTAGACCTGGTACCTTACTACGCAGAAATATTAAATCCCAGTTATATTTTTCACTGCTTAGATTCATTAGGATGGAGGATAGAGCTCTCTTTTCTTGACACAGTTGTGAAGGAACCACCTCTAGAGGACAAACTAAAATGAGCTGTTGGTGTAAGCCAGTGGGAAACAAAAACGTAATATACCAGAGAAGAGTGTCTCAAGTCTTTGACCTAATTTTGAGCTGAGCAGATCACACACCATTCACGGATCAAGGCTGTGCTGAAACAAACAGTCTAGCCCTGAATATTTCATTTTTCAGAATTCAGTCTAATGAATTCTTTCACTATAGGGGCAACAGATCAATAATATACATGTGAGAATAAATGTTCTGCATTTTCACATGCAAAGGAATTTTAAACTACCAAAAATATATATTGCAAGCCAAATTTTATCCTGATGGGAATTGAAATGAATGACTTAGGATCCTCTCCAAAAGGGATGTGATAATGCAAAAGGTGACATTTTTCACTGCAGCAGCTCAGCACAGTAAACTATTGTGGTACATACCACTGAGCTGAGGAAACAGCAAATTTTAGCAGGCTTTATCTCTAAAGCATAAGATGATCCACATGATTGGTAACTCAAAATGACAAATAATCAATCTAGTGTGCTTTCACAATAAACTCGATAATGTGATTTCTCTAAAATTACATGGACATTTTAAATCTTCTTACTAAAAATATCTGTGAAGTTTAAGAACCTTTTACAGGCCCTCCATTGAGATAAAAGCTGATAAAAGCAAAAATTTTTTGTAATGTATGTTCCAAATTAATGTTGATTTTTCTTCTGCAGTAATGAGCAAATCTACAATACATCAACCTAGTGAGCAAAATGGTTTAATTGCCTATGACATTTTCAGCTTTGTTAAATGTTCTGAAGGTGCTGAAACACTTCTCACAGAATCAAACTGAAGACAATGTCATGAAAAACATGCAAGAAATCTACTCAGGTTTAGTTATGGGGAATATACATGTATGCAATAGAAAAAAAAGGAACGGCACAAACAGCAAATATTGAATCTCTGTGAGAGTACAGTTTGTCTCCTGGGACAAATGATCCACGTTGTTCCCAAAAGAGGAGGAAAAAAGAAATAAAAATCATTTCATTGCTGAATAAGAGAGGCTGCAGTATTTTGAAGAACACTTTCTCTATTTAAAAGCACAGTTCAACCTTTTTTTCTTGGTCCAACTCAATAATACTCCTATGGTGAGCTGAAGTGCTTTTCAAAAGCATAGTATGAAAAGGGTTGGAAAATAGAATTTTCAATAAAATTGATATTTCTCATCACTTTACAAAAAAAATCTGCCTCACTCTGTAGAAAATTAAGAGGTTTGTTTTTCAAATGCAAAGGTACTGGAGTTGCACTAAGCAGTATTTTCAGAATAGCAGCCTCCAGGGCTCTTGTTCAGGTAAGGAAATAAAATTAAAAAAGAAATAGATTGGTAAAGATATTTCCAGAGATAGGAAATCTCGGGATAATAGGACATGAAACTTCACCAATGTTCTGTTCCTCAGTTTCAAGCAGTGACAGATTTTCTTTTTCTATTAGGGTGTAAAAATAACATAAATTTCTCATGTTATCTATCCTTAAGGAACTGAAAAATAACTTCTATCTCAATGTGGTTATCTTTGGACAGCCAGATCAGATTGCCTGGGAGGCCAAAGGGATTATACAGCATGGGAAAATCTCACTCAAGTTGTTGAAATCTCAGAGATTACTTAAAACATGATGTTTGGGTTTATTTCCGTTTTATCACTAAGAATCCTTTGTCACACATGACAAAGTTTTATCAAGCACATTGACTTCTTTTTAATTTATTTTCAGGCAGGTTTCAGAATACATGACAAAAGTGAACATTAACATGTTTCAGGAAGAATCAAATATTTAAATGAACTGCAGTTTGGATTGTTGAGGGTGCTCTCAGGAGGAACCTGAGATACCAAGCCATAGTATTACATGGCTTGATATCAAATACCTATTAAAGATAACACCTTCAGAAAATTCAGCAGGTATACATTTTATTATAGAAGCAATAGAGGAGCAGTTGAAAGCAAATCAATCTCTTTAGCAGCATGCAATAGTTAATGTGCTACAAGATTTATTTTTTGACAAAGTAGAATTATTCTCACATTTCTGAGAGTATGCAGGGTCTACAATTCACAGCATAACAGCTCTTACATTTTTTTTAATAGACTTTCATCCTCCTAACATATGAATCGTCTCCAGGAGATCTTTAAAACTGCTGTGACTCATACTCTTAATGGGCAAAAATATTTCAATAATGTAATTGTTTCAAAGTTTTATTTTAAATGGAAAAACTCTCATGGACACATCAAGGAGAACACGGCAACAATCAGGAGCTTTAGCCCATATTTCAGTTCTTTACTATGCATTTTGCCTTCTCAAGAATTGTATTTTCCAGAAAATATGTCATGTAGTTCATATTACCACCATGTAAATCTATTCAATGAACAACTATTTTGTTGATACAACCTCCGCCCAAGAAGTTTTTGTTTGTTTGTTTGTTTTTAAGTACCCCACTCCTTTCTCATCCTTGACCTTGTGGAAAAAGCAAGTGCATTTCTAGCCTCTGAAAATATTGGAAGGAAGATGGGATGGTTAAAAGCAGTGGTGAATGACTGTAAGAACCCTTGGCTAGCTCTGCCATTTACTTTTCTGACAAATCACTCTATTCATTTGTGTCTCAATTTCTCATCTACCAAGTGGAAACAATGATCCTTGTTGTCTCTTTCCTATTTTTTCATTTTCTTTCGGACTGTAATCCGCTTCGGGTAAGAAGCTACTATTTGCAACATCTATGTACAGAGCTTAAAATCTCCAATTCAGAATACAACTGATGACTATGGGTTGCATTTGTGTTTAAATTAACATTTTCAAGCAGATGCTTAGAAAGATTTTTTTCTTTTTCTCAGATGGAAATCAGTGCAAATCACCACCATGCCAGTTCTCATCTTCCTGCTGTGTACTTGCCTTTATTAAGGATAAACCTGGCTCTTGAATGCTTCACTAATTCTCTAGTGGATTTCCACAAATACCAACTCCATCTAAACAATGGATTAATTAACACAGCTCTTTGATTCAAAATGTCATATATGAAAAATAGATGGTCACTCCATGTGCTCTATTCCTGCTATTCCGATGCAAAATATGTGACAGAAAATAATCATATGCTGTTTGCAAGAGTATCCAAGGAGTTTGATAATGACAATTACGGAGAGAATCAGTGTAGGATAGTAGAAGAAAGCACAATAACAGCAATGTTCATTGTCAGCCAGACAAGGAAACAGAGCTACTGCACACTTCATTGATCTTGAATTACATAAAAGAGTATCCACATTAATCTCCATTTGGACAGCAACATTAAAAGTTAGGATTGTAGACAGTACCTAGTATGAAACCAATCCTCCATGCAGAAAGATCCCGTCACGCCTATGCTCACACCTGTTTCATTTTCAGTCCACAGAAGTACAGGAAAGTAATGCTGAGTAAACTCATGAAAGCTACTAATTCGGCAGAGTTTTGGTCCAACCCTGAATTTCAGAGATACTGGCATCACTCCAACCAGAGCCCTCACATTCCAAACCTGGCTTTCTATTCCTGGGGTTTCAGTACCCTAGTATGTATTTTCCAGTCTATGAAAATTAATTAATTATTTGTTTCCATTTTCAGTCTCTGAAGCTGCCAATAGGCTGAAGGTTTTCAGCAGCTAACTAAGCTGTAATCGCATTTGCCACAGACAGAAGTGGCCAAACAGTCCTTACATTAACATAATTTCCTCAGCTGACAACTAGAATTCATCTACATTAGCTGTTTGTTAGTAGGAATTTAACACTCTCCAGAGCCTCCTCCATTCTGTGTGTTGGCTCCTACAGTTCCTAATGCTGCTGCCCAAATGAATACGCTCTACTTTTTGCTGACTTTTCATCTGCAGGGCTGTCACACAAACGATACACGTTAAATGCCTTACAGAGCTAAATTATCTAAATATAGAAATTAATAAAGAACAGCAGAAGGCAAAATGAAGAATTAAACATGATTAAACTGGATAGATACATTTTACTAAAAGTTTGAAAACAAATTAAAGATTGAAAAGCCGTTTGTAAACAGCAATGATGTTCCAGACATTGTAAGCACTATGGCAAGACAAAAGACCATCAGACAGATCAGAGATGACAGAAAAGAGTAAAAACATTTATATAGGACTGAAGGGACTTGAAGGGAAGTGTCATTCCGTAGAGCACACCATGAAATGTTTGTACTTCCTTATGTGGATGAGAAAAAGAGAAGGCAAGCATAGAGTTACAGGAAGATTACAAAATACCGATGTCTGAAAGTTCAACCATCAACTAATATAACGTTAAAGTCCAGGGAGGATGAGAAATCTTCAGTGTCATTTCTTGGATACTGTACAATACTATACAATTTCCTAACCAACTAATTCACAAATGCAACTAAACAGAGGAGAGAATTAAAACACAGAGAAACCTTAAGAAAATATATAGAAGGAAAAATGTTCATTCTCACTGTTTTAATTGGCAAACAGCTTACTATCACTGGGCTTCCAAAACACTTGAGTTTCTAGTTACTCTCTCCCTCCGGATGGATTTCCATTTTCTTATTTTAACTTCTTTCTTATTACTAAGAGAAATGTAATATCCTGGATTTGGAGGAAAAATAGCACACACATTTGTTGAGATTAAATTATATAAATAGCATAGAATGCAGATGCAGCAGAATGTACCAAATTAATGACAAGAAAAGCATATCTCACAGTATGCTTTTGTAGTAATGCAATATTGTAAACACGACTGGACAGTGAGTCTCACTGATTCAACATATGATTCCAATCTTTATTTGTCCTTTTACAAATTAAACACAGCTAGGGCATAGTGTAACACAAAGCTCAGATGTAGGAAAGATCTTACAAGAAGAGGGATAATATTTATTGCTAGTTTGCCAAGTGATAAGATGAGGGGAAATGGCTTCAAGTTGCGCCAGGGGGGTTTAGGTTAGATATTAGGAGAAATTTCTTTACTGGACAGGTGCGGCATTACTAGAACATGCTGCCCAGGGTAGTGGTTGCGTCACCGTCCCTGGAGGTCTTGAAGAAAAGTGTAGATTTAGAACTTAGTAGCATGGTGGGTGGACTTGTCAGTACTAGGTTAAAGGTAGGATTGGATGATCTTGAAGGTCTTTTCCAACCTGAATGATTCGATGATTCACCCTTTCAAAAGCTCTAGGTTTGCATGACAGAGGACTTGGAAGTCAGCTCTCTCCCAATAAACTGCGCTGTGACCTTTCCAACTTTGGTGTGACTAACAGTTACACCTCAGAGGGCTGTATTTATCTTCACTTGTATCTTCCAGCGCTTCTGATGATGTCTTTCAGGGAATCAGTTTGCATATGGAGCTCTGTAAAACAGCAAAAATGGTGCGTCTGGACATTTTTCAGGCCACCGTATCAATTGGTTAGTTAATGTGAGCAACTAGAGTGCTTTGATGCTCCAAAGGGGAAAAAAGGCAGTAACAGAATGAATGCAGCACCATGTTTCGGGGTGTTTTATGCATCCATTCAGCTTTGGTAAAGAACGAAGTTTGTGAAAAGTAGTGGGTACACCTCATTTCATACAGAAAACAGCTACTGCAAGTGATGTATTTCTGCTGTACTAAAAATATCTCCATGGGAGATAAGAGAGGTGCTAGAACAACCAGATGGCCCTTGCTTATATTTATAACATTCATGTCTGGTGATAAACTATATGAAACATACTAAAAGACTAAGAAATGCTTGCAATAGAGTAAGGAATAAAAGTTTAAAATTAATTGTTTAAATTTATAAAGTGATTTCAGCTTATACTTTAAGAGATTATCACAGACAATACTAGAAGCTGTCTGTAACTTGCAGAATGCTAGGCTCATGTAAACAGAAATGAGCCAAACTCAGACTCTCATTCTAGGTATAGTCATGCTCACACATAACTGCTGGCACAAAATAGCTCCTAAATTAGAAAAGTATATTTTTTTTCAGAATCAAGGTTTATTCAGGACCACTTGCCCTCCTACCTTACTCTGGTGCACCTAATAGAAGTATTATGTTTAAATTTACCAACTAAAATCTCTCTTTGAGGCTTGGTATTGTTCCTACAGCGGTTAAGGTACTTAGTTCACATGCTGTGAGATTTTCTTTGTTTATCCTTCTACAATCTGGGTGATTAGCACATATAAATGCCATTAAAAACACAAAGATCTCCGGGTTCACTTATAAATAAAAAATACTAAATACCAATGTCAGATCTTGCTGAAGGGATCCCAGATCCTTATCCAAAGCAGACAGACCTTTTGTCCCTCATTAGCACCACTTCCCTTTGGAGTAAAGAAGTAACTCTTGTGAACAGCTTTGTCTTTGAAAGAGTAGTATCAATAATTAATTTGACTAAATCAGTAATACCTGTAAGGCAAGTATATACATCTGAACCTGTTACCCTTTCCTTGCCACGGGAACTCCAGTCAAGAGAATGATTAAACTCATTGGAAACTAAAGTCAGTCAAACTACACCCTAAGAAGTGCCTTGTTTTCCTACATTTGATCTAAAAATCTCTGGATGACCACAGCACAAGCTGGGAGGGGGGCAATCTGCTGTTGGTGGTCAGACCAGCGCCACAGAGGGAAACCACACAACCTCCCACATCTTACCTGGAATTCCTCAGGTTATACAGCCATCACTATCTGACAGCGGAGTCCCATTTCTGCTTCTAGACACAATGACTTCCAATGAAATGGCTCTGCTACACCTCACAGAAACACTGAGGCACTGACACGAACGCTTCAGACCACTAAGGTTCAGTAGACCCCCATCAGTGTCCTCATTTCCATCCTTTTTCTTTTCCCTTTCCTCCTCATTTTCCACAACACTCTGCAGTCCGCTCCTCACCCCTTCAAACTCTAGCTCATCTCCTTCACTCCTGCTTTTGTGTGGGCTAAACTTGCTGCTCTCTTCACGGGCCCCATGTCAGCAGGATAGCCCCCGACTCCCATTCTTGCAGCTCCCGTTTCTCCTTCTACCTTCCACCTGTTCAGACTGATTTCAGTTGCCACCTCTGAACTTCACCTTTCATTCCAGGGTCAAAATTCAGCTTAAAATCCAACTCAGGTGCTTCACTTGAAGCAGCTCTCTCCAAAATCCTCCCTGAGCCATTTCCCGACCCAGCTCAAAGCCATCGCTCTCCCTCTGCCCTTCACCGTTGCCACCTGTCCGCCTTGTCAAAGAACCTTTTCCTTCACGACTCCGCTCCCTTGTGACAACAGGTGATTTGTGCAGCCGGAGCCTTTTAATATTTCCTTGCCTGGGACAGGCTGGGGCTGAGCAGAGGGACTCGGTTGAGAGCAGCCCCCGAAGGGCCCCAACCCGTGCGCCTTTCCCCGCCACCTCCCCTCAGGCCTCGGCCGCGGCCCGGCGGGGACGGAGGAGGAAGCGCGGCGCGTCCCGCCCGAGGCCACCGCCGGGAAGCGCCGGGGGCCCGGCGGCCGCCACCCTCCCGCTCCGGGCGCTGGGCGGGCGGCGGCGGCTCCGCTCCGCCCCGCTGCGGGGGCCGCCCGCGCCGGCAGAGGCGGCTCCGTTCGCCGCTGTGACGCCGGCGGCGCTGGAACACCTGGAGGGGCGGCGGCGGCGGCGCCTCCGGCTCGGCCCTGCCCTGCCCTCCGCTGCTCGGCCGCGGGCAAGGTGAGTGCCGGGAGGGGGGCCCGCGCCGGAGGCTGGAGGGGGAACGGGCTCCGCCGGTGGCTGCCGCGGCCGGGCTCGGGCAGCGCCGGGACCGCGGGTGGGGGGAAGGAGGCGGCGCGGCCGGCGGGCCCGAGGCGCCCGGTGCCTGCCAGGGCTCGGCGGCGGGGCCTTCGGGGGTGAAACGGGAAGGGCGCAAGATGGCATCTGCCTGTCCTCTCCGCCTGCCGATCCCCTCCCTCCCTGCCTCCTGCCGGCGGCTGTCTCGCCATGATTGCTGCACGCATCCGCTCCTGCCTGCCTTCCTCCCGGGCATCCTCTCTGGCCGCGGGCCCGCAGGGAGCGGGGAGGAGGGGGGGAGGAGAGCGGCGGCTGCTCCCCGCCGGGCCCTCACCTGCCGGCCGGCTGCGGTGGGCCCTCGTGCCTTGTACCAGCTGCCGAGGCTAATGACATGGGAATTAAAAGGGAAATATATATATATATATATATATATATATATACACTTCTGGTTCTACACCTGTATTTTGGAAAAGGTTGATCATGGTAATCTGATTTGACCTGCATCCATCTACCTGGCTCCTGAATGTTGGTCATCGGGTGCATTGTTCTGGAAGATAAAGAAGGAAAAAAGAACATTACTCGCAGTGGTAGTTCTTAGTAAGAGGAAAGGATGAAGGGCACGGTGCTCTTTTATTGCCAGCGCTGTGTACACGTTCAGCACCAAATGTAAATAATCTCCTGTTCCGCGCTGCTGTGCCCTGTGCTGGCACCCCAGGGTCTTACATGGATCCTCCTCAAGCACACCTTCAGTTCGCCTTGGGGGATCCAGGTCTAGTTCGTAAAAGTGGAACTGAACCAGATAATCTCAGGGGTGCATCAGTTGCCCCCCTACCCCCAAGTTACACAGTGTGGATGTTCTGGAAGGTTGGCGTTAGCATTGTTCTTCTGTTTGACACTCTACCCATGCACCTTGCTTTAAACCAAAGCAGTAGTTTATTTCTAGGAAGCACCTGTTTGTTTTTTCTTTTGTTTTGCTTGCGTTTCGTTCTGTTATCCTTCTCCTTTCAGTTTTGGGATGATCAAAGGGTTTTATTTAATTTGAGTCTCAGAAGGTGGCTGTGGTTCTTGTTCTTGAGCAAACTTCTTGGAAGTAAGCTGTTCTGGTCTAGCAAGGACATTGCTGAAAAGAAAAAAGTATGTTTGGTTGCTTTGCCAAAGTGTTGAGCAGAGAAAATGGTAGGCTGAGTTTTGGAGTCTGTAGTGTGGGGTGGCTTTGGGTATGGACTTCCACCTATTTTTTGTTGTTTTTTTCCTGGTAACCAACTCTTTTTCAACTCTGTCTGTGCAGGATTCCTAGGGATTGAGTAGAAGTGTTGCTTGCTAGCGCTGTCTTCCCAGCACTGATCTAGGAGTTGCAGTTCTTGATGGTGCTTAGCTTGAAGTCTAGGGACATCTCATTGGGACAGTAGCATTTTGAATACGCTATTTGAATAGTGTAGCCTACTGGTTTAACCTGAGTGACTTTATGATTTAAGATTTGTGTTAATACCGCCGCAAAAGGAATTTAGCATAAAGCCACGGAGGTCTCGTGTGTAGTAAACTGCCGTAACTGGTAAAACCAGTCAGGTTTTTCCAATGGCAGTTTCTACTAGAAGACAATGTGGCAGTTAATGCTGCCAAACCTTGGTCTGAAGTTCCCCTACTGTTTAAACTTCACGAGTGAAACATGGTTACTTCCAGAATGGTTCGAACAATGGTATAGTCAAAAGTTAGATGCTGGCAAATGGGATTTACCTGCTTCTTAATAGAGAAAGGATTGTTTTTAGGTAAAGGTGATTTTCTCTATTCTCTTCGTGAGAGCTAAGATTCAAATAGACACACAACTGAAGATTGTAGGTTCAAAAAATCAGTTATGACTGTAGAGAAGGGAAGGTTTCTTAAACTTTTTATTTACTTACTTTTGACAAGATTTTTATCATTGTTGGAGTGAGGTAAGGAGTCACGTAGTGCAAAGTAAAATTCCTGCTGAACCCTATTGCAGGGCTGGGTTTTTTACCTTTAGTAGAGTCTCAAGCCAACCAGTCTTGCCTGTTCTTCTATGTACACTTTGCAGGGCTGCTAAATTGTTCTGATGAATTCTCAAGTAACCTTTTCTGGAAAAGCTGAATAATAATAGCTCTTTTCACTCTTAAGCTAGTGTTGAAAGCTGTTGGTATGAGTTGGCAGAAAAATGTGCTAATATCTCAGCTAACAGTAAATGTCTAGAAATGTCCTCAAAGACTCTTCTTAATACTTTTTTCAAAATCTTCTCCAAGTGTTGCTCTGAAGTAGTTGGTTCTTCAGGATGTTTTGCCATTGCTCAACCGTAAAATCACTCTAAAGACAAAATTATACCACATGATGCAGAAGCATTAAAAATACAAAAGCCCGGAGAGTGAAGAATGTTAAACAAAGAGCCAAGCAGTCAAGAACAGTACAAACCTTTGACCTTTTATGTGTTGCTAGTAATAGTCTCACAGTAGCTTTTCCTGTGGCTATTGTTAGCCGTGGCAAAACAAGGGGCATTTTGGCCGGCTATGCAATCGCTTACGTCAACCTTGGGAACTGTCTGTTCCAAGTCACTGAAACAGTGCTCAGGTCTGTCATGCGAGCAGCTTTGTAGGGATCACCGCTGCTCAGGGAACAGTCGGCTGGTGTGTCAGGATCTGAGAAGTTCCTGCTTCTGTGGCCGAGAAGCAGAGGTTGCGTGTGGACTGTGCATCTATCAAGAATATGCGGCCTGTATTGATCGTGTTGACTCAATGTGCAGTGAAAGAAGATCACCCTGTATTGCTGTTGCTGTGCATGCTAAAACTGTTTCGTTAATCAAATTTCTTACCCGTGGATGTGGAATGATCTCCTGAGGGATTCTAGAGAAAATTATTTTCCCTGTTCCCTCCCCCTGCATTGTTCCCCCTCAGGTATAATAGCATTGCTTCCTGGCTTCTGCACAGATGAGAAGGGAGGCAGACTCTTTGAGTGTTGACTGTGTCAACAAATAGGGTATCGAAATAAGAGAGAGATTGGTTTGAACTTTATAACCATGTTTATAAACCACATTTATGACAACATAAATGTGAAAAGGATTTCATGAGTATTTGTACATTCACTGCTTTTTTCATCCGTTCTGCAAGGGGAAGGGTTCCTAAGATTAAAACTATAGACTGATTACAGATACAAAGTGTCACAAAAACCATCTTCCTATTGTCTTTTATAATCTGTGCACAGCAGGTGTTCCATATGGCACTTTCTTTAATAGTATTTGGCTACTAAGTTTCAAAATACCATTTTAAAGCTGGAAGAACAAATGTTTATTACAAAACAATTTGATAGTCATTTCGGAGAAATGAAGCGAGTCTGCATTTAGAGTGAAATTAAATCCTGGATATCCCCAGTTTTGCTCACTTGCAGAGCGAGGTTAGACCCATCACTCAACTTCTTTCATAAGACAGATACAGTGCTTATTTACAATACCTATTCCTTCCTAAGGACATTTGCTCGGTGTTCTTCACATATATAAATGGAAAACTAGTAGTTGAGTGAAAGCTGTTACATAAGGACAAACTAATACTATGTGTTGTTCTTAAATTATTTCACAATCACCTGCTGAAAAGTCAGTATAACGTGAAAAAGCAGCCTAAAATTAGTTCTGCCTGTGTATAAATACATGTCTTTGTGTGTATAAATAGTGAAGTTCTGCATGCAGTTTATTGAGAAAGGACTATCATTTGCTTGTTAATCTGCCTACTGTGCCTATCAGCATTTATTTGAAATATTTTGTTCTGAGACTACATGTACTGTGTCATGACTACATGTCCCATTCCTATCAGTGTTCTTGAGATAAACCACTGTTTTTAAGAATTTGTCATTCAACTGTTTGAAAAACAGCTCTAAGTTTCATTTCGGTATATTTTACGATCTGGAAGGATGAGATCACTTATGCCTGTAAGTTTATCACTTGATAGTCTTTGGTATAATTTGGCAGGCGTATAGTACCCAATATACACCAAATTGTTTTTTGAAGAGGAATACTAGCAGTTGATTTCATCCTTGCACTTGCATGGGAGCAAACATAGTTTTAAAAAAATACTTGGTGACATAGTGCCAAATTTCCATATCTTCATGTCGGCTAAAACTTACCTCTAGCAACTCAAATATTGAACATCAGTGCAGCCCAGATGGATTTATACTCAAATTCTGGGTATAAGTGCATAGTAAACTTCTAATGTGCAAATTTGGTGTATTTATCTGCCACTGCCTTCTATTAACTTGTACACAGTGGGAATAGAAAAATAAAAGACTCAAAATGATAATAAAAGAAATGGGACCCTGGCTGTCGTCCTCTGTTTTGACTGCATCAGAAAATTAAGCAATTTCCTATGTTAATTGCGTATTCTGCAATAATTATTCCACACTAGAAACATAATAATTGCTTTTGGAATAAAGCAGCTCGTACAGTACTCTCTGCAGTAGCTATTGGTCATCTGCCCTGTGGAGAGAGTATTAACAATGAGTTTAAAACCTAGTGAAAGACAGATTGTTACATACTTAATGACAATAGTGCTGCTCATTTCGTTGGGTGTTCTGTTTGCAGACAGGTCCCTAGGTAATGCTACTAAATGCCAGAAAGAACACCCCAAACCTCCGGATTTCTTCATACCTTATGCATAGTTTCTAATGGTGCAGGTCTTTAATCACACAATCTTAGTCGTTCAAGATACCTGCTTGTATTGCTGTGGTTTGTTCTCCCTGCAATTGATCGGCCTGAAGAAGAAGGCAAAGAGAGTGTGATACCTCCCTGTAAAACAGGCTCCAATCTCTCTGAGACTTCTGTTGTTTTCAGTTCATTGTTGTTGGTTTGTTTTCCTTTGCATGTCTAGTTTTGTTGTTAGTATTTCTTTTCTTGATGCTTTAAAGGATCAAGACAAACGAATAAATGGAATGGAATAAATGAAGTTTTTGCTAGGGTCTTTCATAAACCTTGATAGACCAGCAAACCTTCTGTTGGCTGCCTTTGCAGGGGCTTAGTGTTGAGCGATTTGTAATTTGGGTACCACAGTTAGATAGATGACTGGGATCAAACAGCACAAATTTCTTTCTGTCTCAGTACCGCCCCCCAGGTGTATGGAAATTGCAAAAGAGGTCCCCTCACTGTGTAATGCATGCTGCTTCCCGTGTTTCTGTTACAAATGCGTGAAACGTCTTTGTAGATGTCAGCTCCTGAAATAGGTCGAAAGAGTCATTTTGTTGATGCATCTTCTCCCCTCATAAGACTGCAATATTTCTACTCCTGGGAAGTTGTGGGTAACATTTAACATCTGTCTTGGGACCAAGGAATAGACAAAAAGTTGTGGTGGATGGAAGGAACTGGTAATGCAGCACTTGCACAACAATTTTTAAACTTTTTGTATTAATAAGTGCATCAGTGTGTAGTCTAACAATGAAAATATGGATTTAAAGCTAAGCATGGATGATTCAGCAGGATTAGAACAGCAGTGATGAGCTTTAGAGGAAAAATTAAATCTTGTCATTTGTCATATCAACATAAACTCTAGATTCGTTTTATCTGGATTACAGCAGCACCTATTCATGTAGTTGGACTAGGCATTATACTTGTAAGTCTATGAATAACTGTGATGCTGAATGCCCATATAGACCCTGGCTTCGGTTTTCACTCTTCTTGCATTCGACAACATGTATAATTCAGAGCAATAGGCTGCTCTATTCACTTTTGCTTGTGAAAGGCAAAATGAAACGTGGTTTGAAGCCCTGACTCATTGGGTCTGCATGTTTGTAGAAAGACCACAGGAGATATAACTGTGCCTTGCCTTATCTTCCTCTTGCAGTGAGACTGCTTCTTGCTTTCGAGACCCATTTACTTGATCACAGCTTTCCGGCAGTAGAGGAGAGGAGGTAGGTTGTCAGGCAAGAGCTGTTAAAGAGGCACAGATGGCATTGATTCCCTCACCTAAGCACATCACAGATTTTCCTCCCATCAAAGTATTTTACATAAATGAAACTATCACTGTTTTACAGATAGAGCTCTTTAAAATTCTTTTTTTTTTTTTTGTTACCTACTACCAATGTACTGTTACTGTATTAAAAGTTTCTTGGAGAATTACTGATTTTAATAAAAACATTTAAGTGAATCAACCGCAGTGCACGATTCTGCCGTATTTGTAGTTTTAAGTTGTGGCATTTCTAAGGTGAAGAGAGTTTGAGATTAAAGACCTTCCGACCACGTTAGCTGCTTTGAAAGGACAGTAAACTGAGAGAATAGTGCTAACTATCAGTGAAAATGCAAATCCATCTGTCTTTTTTCATAAACACGTTACTTTCACATCAGGCTTGCTGAATTCTGCTCTGCCTCTCATTCTGTTCCCTTTTGTTGCTTCTGAATGCATCTCATAAGAATTCAATTTACTACTTTCCTATGTAACTATGGTAGGTCATCTTTGGATGCTACATTTTATCTTCAGCATTTATAAAAGCTTTGCAAGGATTTCATGTCAGCTCATCATTCTGAGAAGATGGGATTGGATCAACAGTTTGTTTTAGATACAGTTTCCATGGATGAAAGATTCCTGTTTGCCAAGTCCTGCTTCCTTCTGTGGGATCTGCTGGCTACTCTTAGTAGTGTATTAGTGCAATGCTCAGCCAAGGACAGACATTTGAATGAGGGGAAAGGATTTTTTTTATTATTATTTTTCCTGTAACTAGGAGAGCATTAAGATCAGAATTTCACCTTGCTACATGACACTTGTTATTTTTCTTTTCTAATGAACATTAAATATATCTGAGGGACATTAATACACAGATAATGTTGTTCAGCTCTTGGGAAACCAGACAACTTATGCTGCAACAAACTCTAATATAATAAAGCTAAAAAAGAGAAGCAAGGAAGTATGAGCGTCATACAGAGGACGAGCTGGAAAGAAAGCCTAGGGAATGCTGGAGTTTTAAGCATTCAAAACCCCAAGCCAGCATTTTCCTGTTTGCACAGGAGAATGTTGATGGTGTATCCAAATGGTTTTGGAGGGGTGCAGAGTATCAGAGGATTTTCCGTAGTCATGTGGAATAGAAGTGCCATTGGCTAATGAAGATGTTCTCCATCAAAAGCTTCCTTCGAGCACCATGACTTCTAAAACTTCTTGGTAGGAAAACAGGGTAATTCAGTATTCCAGAAATATTATGAAGTCCTGTAGCATTCCAGAAGCTTGGCTACTTGTGGAAATAATTTGTAGATAAATAGCCCACAAACCAGATAAACTGCCACAGATGCGAAGGTGCCGTAGCTGGCCATGTGCAGGGCCATCTTGGTTCCAGCACGTCTTGTTAGCTCTGGCGGAGCACTGATGAGTGCAGCTGTCCTCCTTCTGAAGCCAAACTGAGTCGTGAAACACTGGTTGTATTTCAGTGTCCAGGCCAATGACTGTGCCAGACCCGAGCTGGCTGCATGTAGTCCTGTCTGGTGTCTGTCTGCACACAGGGAGGTTTGCCGAACGTGGTGCTGAGGCTTCTCGGCTGCTCCTCAGAGGGCCAGCTAGGGATTTTCAGGGGGGCAGCAGAGCTAATGGGCCCAGCTGGTTCCACGTGGAAATGGATGTTTTAGCTCTGTGATCCATTGTCTTCCAGGTAGACTTGTTGTGAAAGGGCCAGCTCAGGTTTAAAGCTGAAACCGAGGTAGCACCTGTCTCAAAACACTGGAAAGCAAGTGTAGAATTAGCAGCGTGTGGACATACTCAGAAAACCTCAGCAAAACCTACAGCAATAACCATGGGTCTGTGTACAGTCAGCTGTAGCATAGCACTGTTTTCCCTAGCAGGCTCCACAGCACCTATGTTTGCTGTCTCTTTTTTTTTTTTTCCATATTATCTAGAGTATCCCTACCTTTTGTTAGCCAAGATAAAGGCTGTCATAGAGATCACTTGTGAGTGTTGCGTCATTCTTTGTCGTCAAAGGTAATGGAAACTTTCTGATAGAAATGTTTTCCAATGAGGTGGTGGACACTATTTTTTTTCAGTCAGTGTCAGCGTAACATTATTTCTTGAAACATCTTATAGTCTTAATAACATCTTATAGTCTTAGTACACTGGGAGGAAAAAGGGAACAGGAAAAAAAAAATCCTCTCAGATCAACTTCCCTGTGGCAAATTAAGCTTAGTTTTATATATAACATTCTGTGATAACAAAGGTAAATTTTAAGATTGACTGCAGTTTTCAGGTCAGGTATTGGTGTGCTCCAGTGAGTGTCATGTGCTTTCTATTGTAGTCAGCTTTGGCAAAGAACAACTCTTGTTACTTCTGTCCAGGACGTTCACGTGTTATTCTTTGAAAGCATAAGAGTTCAAAACCTGAAGTAGTTGAAGGTTGTGTGCTTATTCATTGGTGTCTTTCTGCAGCCTTTCCTGACTGTAGGGTTTCTTTGTTACGTGGTTATGAAGTTTCCTTTCAGTGCCTTGATACTTCCCTGGACTGTTTCCAGTCCCTGTTTATTAGTACCTCTCACTTTTTGTGGCTAGACTTACGACTTCGGGTTTTCTTTAAAAAAAGCTCGCTGCTTTCAGCTATGCCAGATGCTTTCAATAATCTCCTTTGTTACAGCTGAACCAATATCTTAACCCTCTTTTGTTCCTGGACTTGGAATAGGCAGTAGTAGCACATGAAGTTAGAGACTATTCCAAAAATAAAAAAAATGATGGCCCTTTTAAATGACTGCAGGAACAATTCACATTGTATGTGTAGTGATATATGAAGAATGAAAAATGTTAATCTTCAAAGTTTTGGATATGAATGAAAATAATACAACTAAAAGCTGAATGCGTTGTAGATAACTCTTTGAAAGCAAACATTCGGTATTATTTTTGTGTGTGTGTCACCACAGTGGTCATGGTGCAGTGTTATTCCGCTGTCCGTTTACAGCATGTTTTTAATGAAAGTTTTCTGCATTAAACCAAAAGTAGCAGCCAACTGTTGCTCTCCAGTCTAATATTTTACATTGTATGAGTTGTCACAGAATCACATAGATATCACGAGAACCTGTAAGGCTTCTGTGGGACACCATGACAAAGGCATTGCTAAAATGAGCACACAACATCCCCTGCTCTCCCTTCACTCACTCACCTGAGGCAGTCACCTCATTGAAGGCAGTCAGGTTAGGAGTGAATTAAATCCATGTAAATCCATGCTGGCTGTTCCCTCTCTCCTTCTCGTCTTTCATGTGGCTGGGAATAGTTTCCAGGAGGGATTTCTCTAAGATCTTTCTAGGAACTGAGGTGAGGTTGATGGGCCTGAAGTTTTCCTGATGCTCTTTCCTGTGCTTCTTGAAGATAGGTGTGATGTTTGTCTCACTCGAGGCATCTCCTCTGATCAGCATAACCTCCAAGAGAACAGGGAGAACATCCTTGCAATGACGTCAGCCAGCTCCCTCAGCACCCCCAGATCCGTCTTGTCTGGTTTCTTGAATCTGTGTACATCCTAACAGCCTGCATACCTCCTGACTGAGTCTTTCTCTAGTGTGGGTAATGCTTCATACCCCCAGACCCTGACCAGTAGGCTCTGAGAACTAGCAGGCTGAAGGGCAGATCTCAAAAACGGCCTGTGCCTTCTGTAACCTTTCTTTCAGTGCCACTATCTCTACAGAGCCGTTCTTGGTGCTCTTTGTATCCCTTCCTAGTTTCAAACCCAGCACAGCTTTGGCTTTCCTAACCCCATCCCTACGTACTCTGGCAATACTTTTGTATTCTCTTGATGAGTAACCTGATCCTGCCTCCGTCTTCTACGTGTTTGTTTTGCATTTGAGTTCGGTCACAAATCCATCAGTGCTGGCTTTCTGCCACAGGTGCTCAGCTTTCTGTGCATTGAAATGGGACGGTCCTGTTCTTTGAGGAAGCTGACCTCAAAGATCACACAGCTGTCCTGAGCTCCTCCTGAACTGAAAGACTAGTTTAGGATATAACATAATTAGTAAGACTCTGTTTCTTAAAAGAAAATCATAAAGTCAAAAGCTTAAAATTTATACATTTGCAGTTGCACTCAGGTACAAACATGAGAATTCCTGCAATAGCACATCTGCTACATCCAGCTCAAGTAAGTATTCCTATATTATGTTTTCCTCTGCCCTTGTTTCTGATTTTAATGTCTACATTAATAAATACTGTTTCCATTTCAGTAGAGCTTAACTATAATGCTGAAACATGAAATGTAAATTAGTATACAGTACTGTAAGTATCACACACTTGTATCTAACTTGAAACAAGTTCTGTGTGAATGGAATCATTTAGGGTACCATTGAGATCAGTGGGACCCAAACTGAGTGCACTTTTGTGGTCTAAATTAACAGCTGAAAAAATGGCATAACAGTAGTGGGCATTCCGGTTTTTCAGAGTGTTCTCAGTCAGTGAGAAGGGTGAAACTCATCTGGGACTTCTGAGGCATAACTGGTTTCATTATGAAACTTCTTTGAACAGCATCTGGAATGAATGGGATCCAGGAACTCTTCATGATGGAAATTGCAGGTGATATGGCTTTTGCCAACGCTTATGGTAGCTGATTCTTTTCAAGCAACCACAGTTCTGTTTATTCAATGCCAGTGCTCACTAAGCCATCTTTGTACAACCTGAATTCTCATTTAAGACCAAAAGCTAATTCTGTATTGGTAATAAAAGGGGTCCAAGGACTAAGCTTGAGCACTGGGCTGTTTCTTGTTCCTGCTGTTTAATTGCTGCAATCTCCCTGGAGTGGTTTTTGTCCATACCACCTAGAGCTCTCTGGGACCCTTCTATCTTTTGGCATGTTCTGGGGGATACGGCATGCCAGGAGCCATATTTAGTACACAGTATAGGTAAGATTCCACTTCTGTTTCCTTCCACCCTATACAGCCATACAGCACTATCTCATCAGCCTTTTGGCCTCAAACACCTCATGTGCCTTTGTGTCACGCAGTGGGGCCAGGAGTGCATACCCTCATTTTCATACCATGAAAACCCTGTCCTAATAACTGTGACACGGTCCTCACAGGTGCAAAAAAAAAAAACCACCACCACACAAAGAGTATCCAATGGGCATAGGGGCACTACGTAGAACTAAGAGGTGTATAACTAAGAAGACCCCAGAGTCAATTATAGTTACAGGAAAAAAGAATGTGAGCTGTGCACACAAGATGAGAACTCTATGTCACCATGACCCTTATGTCTTCTTTTTTTAGGGACACTGGTTTCCAGGAGAGTCAGGTGAACGCGTACAGTGTTTAAGGTCAGTGCCTAAGACCTGTTCCCCTTGCTGAGCTACACTTTGTTCCACATAATACGCTTTATTTCACCTAGATGGGCTGTTCTTTGCTTCCTGTCAAGCCAAGCATGCTGCTCAATAACTGAGTCATGAATGTGCATACAAGCCAAATCCTGTGTTCTTATCTCTCGCACACACCCACTGTTGACTTAAGCAGAACCTGTATTAAAACAATGAAGTCGAGCACATAGGTATTAGAAAACTGGAGTTAACGTTGTCTGTGCCTTATGGCTCTAGAAACTACAGCAAAGCTGTGGCTGTTGCTATCCATTCTGCGTATTGTCTGACATGACGGTGCTGTAATGCAAACAGCAATCCAAAGCAGTTCTTTCTTCCTCTTCATTATTTGGCTGTTGGCCTTACAATTAAATGCTGTGGAAGACAGGGTTATGAATTTACTTATGATCTCTATTGCAGTGCATATGAGCTCTTCACAAAAATTCCATTTCAGGAAAATGTCCTGCTCTGATAAAATCTTCCAGCATCTCACGGAACTTCGCCAGGAAGTTTCACAGGTACAGAGAGCAGAGAGGCTAGAATCCAAAACCTGGGATTTGGCTTCAATTGGCTGTAAATGGAAGTGCATGTGCTTCACAGTTGCAGGAAGCACTCAGGTTTGCATTGCCTTGTCCGAGTCACTGCAATCTGTTCCAGTCCCATTACCATCCAGTGCTTGCCATACTGTCTTTAGGCAGCACCTTGTTAGACGTGTTGCCAGAGTCATGGCTCCCCATTGCAGCCCCTTTTCTGTCTCCAAGATTAGTGCCAGAGAGTCCTTTCTGAAAACAGGAGAAGCCAGGTGCTTGGTTTTTTGCAATGAGTGTCTGGCTTGACTAGTAAATTTGGCCTGGAAGGAGTGTGCTCAATTACTGGTGATGTGTGCGCCATCTGGTCAGCTCATTGCGTATCCAAACTGGAGATATTAACTTTTAAAATTTAAAGTCCAAGCACATGCAAATCATATTCCATTCATGGGAACTGTGATGTCCCTCTGAGAAAAAACAACCAGTGTTTAAATTTTGCATCCATTGCTCAAGACATAAGGTAGCTAATGCTTTTGAAAAGTGGATCAATGGGACATTTTTGAAAAGAATACCTGAGCTAGGTTGTGGCTAAAATTCTGTTTGTTTTTTTTTTTTTTTTTTAAAAAAAAAAAAACTTGACTGGGGATTATTCCTAGCATGTACACTGTACACTTTGGGCTTGCCTTGTCAAAAATCACTGAATTTACGACAGGGAAACTTGTTTGTCTGGAAAACCTGCTAAAATACAAAAAAAGCAACACCACTTAAATGTGTTTGTCATGGATTTAAGTGAGAATTGTGTGTTACATGAGAAAAGCATTTGGTCTACAGATGGAAAAATTTTCTGTTGTAACGTGGTATACAAGATGATAAAGTATGGTAATTTTTGTATGTGAAAAGGCAGGAGTTTTTCTGTTGTCTAAATTGAGAATTATATTTTAAAGATGTTTATATTAACCGATAATTTCTTATTTTATTTAAGTGTCTGAAGAAAATAAGAAACATGGAAGGTCATAAGTAGTAAGTACCTTGGTCATTTTTTATTATTCTAAAGAGTTAGTGGTGTTTGGCATGTTGATTTGTGACTGCATAATCATGCATTATGTTCTGGCATCTAGTATTTATGTGAAGTCACTGGTAGATGTTCTGTTTAAAAAGAATAAAAATAGAAAGTGAAAAACTGCCAACCTATCAAAGAATGGAAAAACAAGTGAATTGACGAGATGGAAAAATAGCATATGTTGTCAATTTTCTGCTTAATGGCAAAAATTGTATGAACTGTCTTATTTCAATGGATTTATCTGTGGTCGTCAGCATTAGAATAAAGTAGATCCTTCTTTTAGTCATATTGTTGGTTGTTTAGTAAAACTTAAATATACCCATGACTGCTTGACAAAATCCATTTTTAAAGGTATTGACAAGAACCTTTAAACCTCCAGAAAAATTGTCCACCAAATATTTCATTAAGATAATGATTTATAATCACATTAGGCACAAACAAGAGCCAGAAATTTCTCCAAATGAAATTAAAAGTTGAATTTGTCTATAGTGGTAAAAGATTGCATTCTTCATATTCTTCCCGTTTGTTGATCTGTGTCTAATTCAGAAATCTCTATTAATCCCAGGACTGTTTTTTGTGACCTCACATTAATGACTCATTTTTATTTTTTCCACCCGGTCCCTAGAATTTCTGGTGACCTCAAGCAAGGTAGCTATTAAGGCTGGTTGACAGCAAATGAATTATGGTGTTTTCTTCGTTTGATCACTGAACTGAGATATCAGTTATTTGCACAGCTGTAGCACAAGGTAAAGCACACAACTAGCCAGATAGCTAGGGTCTTAATACTGCCACATGATCAGTTTGATTTTATTTATTTTCTTCTTTTTAAAGTAATGTTATTTTATTAGTTAAGCTCTCATAGTCTGCTTTCTCATAATGCAGGGGGGTTTGGGAGATACCTAGATGTTCTCCTCATTTATTAGAGATACAGCAAGTCAGGTCAATACAGGCTTCACCTAACTAGATAGGCTGGAGTTGTGAGGGTATGTGTAATGACTTGTTTGTGCAAAGCTGCGTGTGAAATGTGATATGTTTTGCAAGTGTTGTTTATTTTGTGCTGTGACACCAAAAAAGTGTCTTATGAAGCTTAATGAAATTCGTAAACTAAGGACTTTGGACTGATGCTTTGGCAAAATTAAATGGGTGAATACCTTTTCTTTTAAAATTCGTGGAAGAAGCCAGGAAGTTCTGTATATATGTGCATTTTGACTTTTGTCTTTGCTCATTTCCAGTGCAATTTCTTACCATCTCTTTGGTGATTTAAGTCACTGTCTCCTAACTCACTGATTAGAAATAACCAAAGCAAATAACAAAACCCTGTCAAGCAGATTTTCTTTTCAGGATGAATTGTGTCATTAGTAACTGCGCAGGGGAGAGCTGCCTCTCTTGGTGAATATGTGTGCCAATGGCTTGTTATTTCAGAGCATCCATAATATTTCACAGCAAGACTATATATCTGTGTGTCTCTCTGCATGACTTGACGTGTATGTTGAGTCTGAGGACTTTTTGGGGTAGCATCAGCGAGTTACCTGTCTGTTGTGTGAATTGAGCTAGTGAGCAATATCTCAGTAATGTAAAACAGATGAAGAGTATCTTTACTTGAAAAATAAATTCAACCACTTTAATTTTCTTGGAGTATTTAATATAATAAATTTAAGCAACCATGTATTTCCAAAAAAAAGCTGCAGTGATTTTGCATATCTTAATTTATACACATAAGGGAATTTAATAGTGGAATAACTATTACTGAAAGAGAGCAAGATTTCATTGTGAAACTGTAATTTCTAGTCACATGGTTTAAATATTGTGGAATATACTTGCCAAAAAGGAAAGACCTGCTGCAGGGGGTGAGGTGGGGTGAGCTGAGTTAGGCAGCCCAATCTGCTCCCGGCATAACAACTAGTGCAACTGAGAAAAGGTGACAGGTAAGGGGCTCTCTTCTGAGAGGTACAGACGCACCCTTTTGCCAACCTGATCCACTCTTGAAGGAAGTCAGCTGCTTACCAGGGGCTCATGTCAAGGATGTCACCTGGAGACTGCCAAGCCTTGTACTGGGCACCGGTGATGCAGCCAGGAGCAGTCTGAGGAGTATCAAGAGGGATCAAGAGCCCTGGGAGCAGCAGTAAAGGACTCGGGAGCGCAGGTATTTTCCTCAGTCCTCCTGGTCAAAGGGAAGGGGACTGAGAAGGCAAGTTGAAAGTGTCAAATCAACGGATGGTTACAGGACTGGTGCCACAGACAGGGGTTTGGCTACGTGGACCACGGGACTGGCTTTGAGAAACGTGGTCTTCTGGGGGTTGATGGGGTCCACCTGTTGGAGAAAGGGAAGAGCATCTTTGGTCACAGGCTTGCCAAGCTGGTGAAGAGGGCTTTAAACTAGAGTTGCAGGGGGAGGGGAACCTCAATCCATCCCATTCCTCCCAGTTTGATGCCAGCGTCAGTGATAGATGCCCAGAGCCTTGAGAATGGTCATAGGTCAGTGGGAGAGAATCTGAAGAGCACAAAGGAATTCCAGCCAGTAAGTCATCTTCATTGGGGCCCAATTTCAATACCTCTATGCTAACATACATGGGGAATAAACAAGAGGAGTTATATGTATGCACACCTGCAGGGCTACAGCCTCACTGGCATTGTGGAGATGTGTTGGGATGACTCCTATGACTGGAGTGTTGGAATGGAAGGATACAGGCTCTTCGGGAATGAACAGGCAGGGAAGATGAGGAGGTGTCGTAACCCCCTGTGTCAATGTGCAGCTGGAGTGCATAGATCTCCTTCATAGGGAGTGTGAATCTCAAGGGCAGCCTTGGTTGCAGTGACCGTGAAGTGGTGCAGTTTAGGAGGGCAGTGAGGAGGCAGCACAGCAAGCTCGCTACCCTGGACTTTGGGAGAGCAGACTTCGGTCTCTTCAGGGATCTGCTTGGTAGAGTACCATGGGACAAAGCCCTAGCAGGAAGAGAGGCCCAAGAAAGCTGGTTAGTATTCAAGGGTCACCTCTTCCAAGCTCAAGAGTGATGCATCCCAACAAAGGAAATCAGGCAAAAATGCCAGGAGGAGGCCTGCAGGGATGAACAAGGAGCTCCTGGCCAAACTCAATCCAAAAAGGGAGGCATACAAAAAAGGAGGGTGGAAGAAGAAACAGATAACCTGGGAGGAGTACAGAGAAATCATCCAAGCAGCCAAGGATCGGGTTAGGAAAGCCAAACTCCTATTACAAATAAATTTGTCCAGGGACAGCAAGGGAAACAAGAAAGGTTTCTGTAG
Source organism: Anser brachyrhynchus (assembly GCF_964034855.1). Lineage (NCBI taxonomy): Eukaryota > Metazoa > Chordata > Aves > Anseriformes > Anatidae > Anser > Anser brachyrhynchus. The sequence continues at coordinate 27,975,657 of NC_137695.1, read as the reverse complement.
GTACAACAGTGATAAAAGGAAGACTAGGGAAATTGTGGGCCCTCTCCAGAAGGAAATGGGAGACCTAGTTACCCAGGATATGGAGAAGGCTCAGTCTTCACCAGCAAGAGCTCCAGACACATAGCCTGGGCCCTAGAAGGCAAAGGCAGGGACTGGAAGAAAGAAGAACTGACCACTGTAGGAGAAGATAAGGTTCAAGACCAGCTAAGGAAGCTAAGGGTGCACAAGTCCATGGGACCTGATGAGATACATCCACGTCTCCTGAGCTAAACGGCAGATGTAGTCGCTAAGCCACTTTCCATCATATTTGAGAATTTGTGGCGGTCTGGTGAAGTTCCCACTGACTGGAAGAGGGCAAACATAACCCCCATTTTTAAAAAGGGGAATAAAGGAAGACCCAGGGAACTATGGGCCAGTCAGTCTCACCTCTGTGCCCAGCAAGATCATGGGGCAGATCCTCCTGGAAACTTTGCAAAGGCACATGGAAAATAAGGAGGTAATGGGTGACAGCCAACATGGCTTCACTAATGGCAGATCGTGCTTGACAAATCTCTGTCTTGCACTTACATTTATCACTTGGTGATAGCACAGTGAAAGAAGTGGGCTATCTTGTACATAGTGTGCTCAAAAGAGATGAGTATTTTCATTTTTATTCAATTAAAAAAAAATGCAGTAAGTAGTCTAATTTCATTCATAAAATGTACTTTGTGAAATCCTGACAGTACTAAAATTGCATGAAAATCGCTGTCTGCTTAAGCAATTCTGCTAGCGCTCTTTAAACTTCCCTATTAGCTATATAAAAATAAAATTTTAATTCCAGGAGCTATAAATCGTTCCATAATGCATTGGGAAGAATTCTTTGCAGTTGATGATTTGGAAGTACTACACACTAAATACATTCATATTATATGCAATGTATTATCCTCCAAAGGAGGATGGGAAATGTTGGTGGAAATATATTATTATTTTAATTGGTTTGTTACTAATGCATAATGAGGAAATGCATACTAGAATACATGTGTCTGCATGTAAATGCAGTATTCCCAATAGGGGTGTATTAATCTAGCTTGTTAGTCTTATTTTTAAGTATCCTATTGAAATTTTGTAATTTTCTTCCTTAATATTTTAGTAATTATCCAAGGGAATTTTATGATCAATATGCTCAAAGCCAAGAAAAATCTGTGGTCAATAAAATGCAACAGAAGTACTGGAAAACAAAACAAACCCTTATAAAAGTCACAGGAAAAAAAGAAGATGAACATGTTGTGGCTTCAGATGCAGATCTGGATGCAAAGCTAGAGGTTTGTAATGTCTACACAATATGTGTTCTCTGATAACTTAAACTGTTTTCATTTCCATCAAGCTGCTAAGATGTGTACATATAGATACCAGATAATAACATATATTAATTTTATCATTGCTTTTGTGTAATATCCTTTCTAATGTCAGACAAACATACTTATGCAGATGTAGGGAGTCTAGTGGAAGTTTTGTAATAAAAAACTTTATTCAGAACTTAACATTTCTCGTGCCTATTTTCAGGTGTTGAGGGCAGGTTTTCTTCTTTTTTGGTGGCAGTGGGAGCAGGACATCACCCTTTGTATCAGCCATCCTTATCCTTTCCTTATATCAGTTTAAATCATTTTTTAAAATAGTAGACTCTAGCATACATAAATGATGTTTTTCTTTGTAGCTATGAAATGCCACATTGTAGCATAGACCATAAAAAATACAGAGTATGCAAAGAAGGAATAGATGCACATTGCCATTGCAGTCTGTTCTCTGAGGCTTTTGTGCAGATTACTGTTTTTTGACATGACCAAAGGCAGCTTCTGAAAGTCTGTGAAGTGTAACTGAGAGAAGAAATCCTACTGGGTGATATCTGCAGTCCTACTGTCAGTATCCTCAGCCCCACTGGAAAAGAATTAAGGTTCTACAAACTGAAGAGCTTAAGCATCTTTGACACAAATCAAAAGACAGAGAATGGACTTCCAAAGTTAGCAAGTAACCAAGTTAGCATCTAGATAAATTTTATTTGTATCATTTTATTACGTAAGGGTGAATATTTTATGTCACTATTTTTCTTAGAAAATTGTTGACTTAGGAATCTGTTTCGTACATGTTTGAGCTGGAATACAAGAGGCGCTTTTACAACAATCAAATCTTTGTAGTCTACCTATTGTAAAGACAACTTATAAAACTTAGAAGATTCTAACTATGTGTGTGGCCTTCATAGATAGGTTTTAAGTCAAAAGTATTGGTGTTAAACAAGCTGAAGAAGCTGAAATAGTATTTTCTTATATATTTATAAAATACTATTTCAGCCTGATTTCCTATTGTGCTTCTTGTGTGGCAGATTGATCAGGAAGGATGCTTTGTTACTTCATGTGGATTAAAAATAGGGCAATTTGTGTTTACCAGATAGAAAGTACAAACATGTTTTCACTTGAACAGTTTCAAAACTGCAAGTCATGCTCTCTGCTGAAAAGACAAGATCCCAGTAAACATACAGAAGGTTAAGCAGATGCAAAAGGATGACAGTTACTGTGCCAGCAGTCCGTTTTACTAATATTTGCATGGCACTTGATATAGCAGAGTTGAGGTTTAAATTACAGTCTAGAGGTTTTAGATGAGCAGAAAGAAAGAGTAGTAATTTCTGTTTTCCTGTTAATTCTCCAAACTTAGTCAAGAGTGACTTTTTTTCTCTACTTTCTTTGAAAACTGCTACTCTGTCAATTTGGTTAGAATACCAGAGCTGTGACAGTAAAAAGTCCATTTTAAAATCAAAAACCTTCCTGTTGGCATATCCATGCAAGTTTCTTCCAGTAGATTTTGTGGTATTAAAAATTCAGTATACATATTGCCGCTTATCGCGTTTCATTGAAACTACTGACAGCCTTTTGTTCTGTTGAGGGTTGTTCAGAATCAAAGATTTATGCATCTTCTTATGTATCAAAAGATAACTTAAAAAAAAAAAAAAAGAATAGTTTGGTTAACTATGAGCGGTTTGGAATAGATCTGTTTCCAAAATTATTTTTGTCTTTGTTTACCTTTATGTTTGGGTTGTCTGTCTATAGTTTCAGTGGACAACTTGATTGAAAGAAAAGCACAATTAATAAGGAAAAAATACTTTCAAGCTCGAAAGATTACTCAGTGTTCAAGAAGGAAGTAGTGATCCCTAATAATTTCTACAAAACTAAAGACAAGCTCTTTCTTGTGTCTTAATCTTCACTGTTTCTTACACACACTTATTTATTTATTTATTCTTTTTCGACTTCAGCTCTTCCATTCTATTCAGAGAACGTGTATGGAGTTGCTGAAAGCAATAGGACTTTATCAGAAAAGGATTTGTTGTAAGTATGAGCAAGTACAGTAGTTGATAAGGCACTCTGCAATATGAAATCATCTAACAAGTAAAAAAGTAAAAATGAAACTGGAGAACTACTAGTTTCATCCTAGTTAAAATTAAAGGTAACATTCCCTGCAATTTAAATTAAATGTAGACTTGTTTAACTGCTTAAAGATGTCCTAGTTTGTGTTAAGCTTTATATTTGATGTTACACAGTGAAAAGTGGCAATTATTATGGGAGAAAGCTTGATTTTTTTTAGTTTTTTTCCATTAGTTCCTGTGCCCATCTAAATTGAGAACTTTTGAAATTCTAGCTCTCTTCTCAACTCCTGTGTTTTTTAATTGGGATTAACAATGAAGGGTATTGGTCTTATTGCTAGTTGTATAAGTAAGTAATGTGTGCGATTATGATGAAATTGATTATGCTGACTTGGCTGCAACAGGTGGATGTTAATTAGCAGCAGTCATTAATGAGAGAGAGGAACCTCATTTAGGAAGTTTCAAACAGCAGGTTGTATTAAATGACCTAAAGAAGAAGTTCCCTCCAATCAATATTTTTGATTCTCTGATACTGTGATTTCTGTCCTGGAAAAGAAAATCGGCTATGGATACATCTTTTAATTTACTTTGTTTTTGTTGAATTTTATGCATATTTTCTCCATTCTTTCCGTTTTCTTTTGCCTGTCCAAGGAGGGTCTGAGATGATGCTTAAGGATACTAAAGTAAAATTGTAATACAGAATTAGTAGTATTTGAGTTCAAGAAGTGTTCCACAATAGCAGGTAAAATCTCTTATGCAAAAATGCGTGTGCATACTCTGGCAAAATGCGCTGCTATTAGACTGCAATAGATTCAACTGTCAGCATTTTAAAAATGACAAGAGAACTTAAAAGATCTTTTTTTCAGTATACTAGACCATTCTCCTCATTAAGCCTGGGAAAAAATAGGCTCCATAGGAGACAGCCACTTAAAAAGACAAATAGATGAGGCCACAATGAAATGCTTTTGTAAGGATGTGAGATCGTGAAGACTTATTGTTCCAGTTTAGAAGTAGCCAACATATCAATGCATAAACACTTTTATTTTTCTTGATCCTCGTTTAAAAAAATGAATTCAGAAATAGTATTTTTCATATAAAAAAAAATCAGTATTGTAGTAGAACATGAAAAATGGAGACCAAGAGAAAGAGCAACTAAGAAAGTTTTGGGTAGTATAGCTAAGAACTAGCTTCAGCGAAAGTATGCTAACTAAGATCAGCTGAGGTAGTCCATGTGCTAAAAAAGGATAATGAAAGACAAAACAAAACACAAGACAAAAAGATACTGTAATCAAGCCTCAAGTGGGCCCTTTATGCAGAGTCTAACCAAGCTATTTTTTTTGTTCAAGAGCAAAGTAGCATGTTTCTCCTACCGACTAAGCACTGACAGAATTTGTGATACTTTTTAGTACAGCAACCCCATCAACAAATGTCTCAAGTGAATCATATTTTCTGATTGAAGATATAAATATATGTATAAATGCAGTAATTCCATGTTCCATGGAATTATTTTTTTCTGTGCTGCTTGGATTTGGAGTGACTTAAGGTATTTGATGTTAGGCCAACTTTAAAACTGTCAGAAACCTATTAAATTACGTTTGACCACTCATTTATTTTTCATTAGTTCTGTCTCAGGAAGAAAATGAATTGGGAAAATTTCTTCGATCACAGGGTTCTCAAGATAAAACGAGAGCAGGAAAAATGATGCAAGCCACAGGAAAGGCTCTCTGCTTTTCTTCTCAGCAAAGGTATGTATATCAGCGTTACCATCCAATTACATGGGATAATGGAAGTTTATTCATCATTGCCACAGTTCATTTTGCTATTTGAGATATGAGGATACAAAAGTTGTTATCGACCAAAACTGCTACAGTATTGGCAATATTACTGGCTTGCTGTGAGTAGTTTTGCCTGATCCTGGTTTTTGTCCCATGGACCTGCTATGTCTTTTGGTCTGCAGATTTCCCCACCTATGCTTGTTCAGATCAGCATTTCTAAAGCTGTACAGGTGCTATCTGCATGGCCTTTCTAGCAGTGGGACAGTAAAGGAGCTGATATCAGGTCCCTCTGCTGCTTGATGGCAGTTCTCACTCTGAAAAGAAATGCTGCTACATCAGGCCTGTTGTAAAAGTGTCTGGGTCCTGGGAGAGTAGGAAGTGCCTTTTTCTGGACTAGAGTCTCATGCATTAAGTAGACAGAGAAGAAAGGAGTCTGCCATTTCCTGCTTTAACCTTACACAAAAAGCTCTAGGAGAAGATCCTAGGTTGCAACCGAACTCATGCAGATTGAGTAGGAGCAAATTGGTAAAAGGTGAGGAATACAGAAGGACTCATATCCACGTAAACTCTTGCTTTTACCTAGAGCTCTTGACACACTGACCCTGTGTTCATTCAAAGAGTTTAAAAGTAACAGTACTTGGTGGTGTTACGGATTTTACTATATAAGGGTTTCCTCTGGTTTTGTGAATTTTTTTTGTTGGTTCCCTCCCGTTCCATGTTGGTACTATGGAAGCTTGAATTTCTCCATCATTCAGAAGGGAAAATTCAATTCCATGACAAATTACAAATTAAATTCTGTGCTTTTGCAGGATTTTGGGGGGTTCTTAAATCTGGAAACTTTCACGATAATTAGCTTAACAGCACAGCTGTTTGGCTCAGAATAAAACATCACATACCAAGCACTGAGAATTTCATGTTTATCTTGGGCTAGATTTTGGTCATTAGCACATCCAGTAAAAGCTATGAGTGGGATCTTCAAAATACATGTAAGGCACCATTTAAAACCCTAATGATTTGCTTCTTTAAAAAGCCTAATGTTTTTTTAGAAATCCCACTGTATGATGTGTCTGCATAAACTGAATTTTTCCTTTAAATGGCTGTTTGTCTGCTTATAGAATGTGAAGAAATGTGCATTGCACCTACAGAAGCCCCAATAAGAAGTTCACATTTTGTCATCTGCCTTACTTGATGCATTTTTAAGGCATCTTTATAAACAAACAACCATAAAAATAGAACCAGTTGTTTGTCTTCCTCCTCTTCTTGAGCTATCCCCAAGCTCATCTTGGAGTCAGGACTGCTCTTATTTATGTTGTATGCCAATAGCAAGCTGGAGAGCATGTAGATGAAATTTGCTGGCTATTGGAGCTGAAATTAGAAATTCTCTCATGCCTAGGAAGTCCCTAAGTGGCAAATTAAACTAGCTGTACACTGATGTGGAGCTGATTGAACCCATTCCAGTGAGGTGGCTTCTGGCAACAAACAGGAAAGCAGAAGCAGCAGGAAAAAACAGCAAAAGTTGGAGTAATTCTGTCTAGTTCCGAGATCCCGTTAGCAGCTGAAGTGATGGCATAGGGAAGACAACAGTGTCCCCTACTGCCTCTCCAAAGTGTGATATCTGGAACAAACATGTAAGAAAATGCCTAAAACCTTCCCAAAGATAAATGTCCTTCAAAGGAATTGTTCAGATTCTTTAAAAAGATAAAAAAATCAGATAATTATCCACTTGTCAGATGACTTCTTTATTTATGCGTACATTTGAAGATTAAAGGCTAATAGAAGTACTTTTTTTGAGGCTTAACATGACAATCCTGATGCATCTGTGGTATGTATCCAGTAATAAATTATCTCAGGTATATTCTTACATTTGTTAAATGCAACCGACAAAGAGGAATTTTAATAGCATAAATACAAGCAGTTTGGCTAAATAAAATATACACATTAGTAAAAGTTCCTTTTCCACTCATGTGTAAGAGAAAGGAACTGTAAAAGGTAACTCTTTGAACAGGAGTGTTGCAAGCACAATATATGTGTAAAATTACCCCATTAATGCATACCCACAACTAACCTGTAGAACTGTCTGAACGCAGAGTAGCACTTAAGTGAATTCTTTTAACTGTGTGTCTTTTGATTGCTAGCGAAGTGTCAGGAGTTCTATTAATTTGTGTGCTTTTGGGGAACAGCTTCTTTAATGTATTCTTTCATTCATTCCTTCATGCCTTCCCCCAGATTAGCACTGCGTACTCCTTTGAGTAGATTATATCAAGAAGTGGAGACTTTCAGATATAGGGCCATCTCAGACACGTGGCTGACAGTGAACCGAATGGAACAGTATCGGACTGAATACAGAGGAGCTCTGCTTTGGATGAAAGATGTGTCTCAGGAGCTGGATCCAGATCTTTATAAGCAGATGGAAAAGTTCAGGAAGGTATGATGTTTCCTGTAGTTTCCTGGAAGGGGATACCTGATGAATGACAATGGAGCATGATTTTGATTCTTCTGAGGAAGACATAACTCAGCAGCGCTAAGGATGCCATTAATCGTAACTAATCTTTTTCATGTGACAGAACTCCAATTATTCTGATATGGAATACAGTATCCTTCACAGAAGAGTGGGCTGTAAGGGAAGATATGATAGTAAGAAATAGCATTTTTCAGTAGTCAATTCAATTTCAAGCTAAATCTTCATAATTTAAATAACATATATGGTTTAAAGAATGTTATCTAATTTTAAATACTTAGCTGTGATGCCTGAGTGACTAATGGAAGAAGATACGTCTTCTTTCAGCCGGGAAATGGAAAATTGAGTTTTGTAACTAAAATGGACAGAATAACAGAAATGCCATAGCATCGGCTGATAAATCTTCGGGTGCAGTCAAAGGCCAGCATTTCAAAATTGACTGTTGTAGGATTTTGGGGAGGAGTCGCAAAGTTGGAATTCAAGTTCCTCATGCAGTTCAGCATAACTTCTGGGCAACCACTAAACACTAAAATAGTTAAGAATGCATTCACCGTAAATTGTCTTCCCTCAGTGTCTCTCAAGTTTGCTATACTCCTCCCCTGCCAAAGGGCTTCCAAAAATCACGAGTTATAGAGAATAGTCTGCAGATTTTCTACCAGGTGTGAGGATGGAATTTATTTGGGCTGATTCCGTTCAGGAATGCTCAGGAGATGTTTGCATTTGTTAGTGAAACTTAAAAGCTTTTAGACTATAATGTTCACAGTTTGCTGTTTGTAAGTATTGAGTATTATGAGGAGTTAATATTCTAGCTATAAGTTGGTGGCTTGTGCTCTGAGTAAATGCAGTAAAAAATAAATTACGAACACTCCAATAATTGAAAACAGAGGCCTAATAACAGAAATTGCATTAAAGCATATGCATATGTATGCATGTGCATGTAGCCTAGAGACAGGTGACATAGAAAAGAGAATCCCTGTTCATTAGTGTCTTTCTGTAAGTGAAAGTGTTTGGAGATGAAAGATGCTTAATTTGGTATTTCAAAAGCTTGACCAAGCCATCCTAACGGGAAGGAACCTGTATGCATACAGACTGTGCCATTTTTGTAAACTGAGGTGGTGACAATAGCAATTAAGAAGGGGGTGGAACAGATGAAACTCCAACTAGTCATCTAATCTTTATTTAATATCCTTCAGTACAGGATATTCCTGTAAGTCTTGTGGCACCAGACATGTATTTTATTATGCCTTGTGGGAAATGTTTATAATGGCAAGTTCTTGCAGGTAAAATAATTGGTATGGTCTTGGCCTCAGCCGATTGCTTATGTAAAATGTTTGATTTATTAGAAAAACACTTAAAAAATGGAATGTTAGAATGAATAAAGCAGTGCTGGTAATGGTCATACAAAACTGATTTATAGCTTTCTTGCAAAATAAATGCTATGGAAGGTATAAATTATATAAATGGCAAAGTAATTAAAATAATGTATGCCTTGACTTGTGAGCTGCTGTAGTTAAAAAGTTACATGTGAAATTTCAGCCCTCTTGTGTTGCTGTGCTTCAAGGTCAGCAAAAATATGACTTTTTAAGCTCTCATAAAACTTAGTAGCATTTAGAATTTCCCTATTTTTACCATGTTAAGTATATTTGAAATATTTCTTGGTCTAAAATGAGTTATGTTCTGACATAAAGAAATGATCAATGTGTTAAATGTAGATTCTAAAAAATTATGTAGCATTTCCTTGAATAGCTCAAAAATATCTTGGAGAAGGTCTTTGAACCTTTCTTTTCTCTGGCTGTCAACACAAATCCTTTCAGGTCACATTGTATTGCAGAGAGCAAAAAGCTCTATATTTTGTAGCCAACAAAGTAAAGAAATGCTTTTGGTATCAACTTTCCTATGTATTTTAACACCTGTAAAAAGTAAACTTTTTCTTTATTCATTTTGGAAAAACTTTACAAAAATAAAATACTAAAGCATAACGTACCTAGATGGCTGTTGCTGAACAGGGTACAACAGTATGTTTCTATTGCTTTATGAATGTAGTAGACAAACATAACTAACGGTGAATACTGCAATCCTAAATAGTTATAGGAGTTCTTTTGTCTTTTTGTTATATTTTTGCTTGCAGATCTTAATTGTACCATAGTGTGGCAGTGTAATGCTGGGTTTTTAAGGCTTATTTTGGATCTCTAACAACAATTTAAGTCATGCTAGCTTTGTGTTGAGAGAGATGTTACTTACGTAGGGGTTTAAATTCTAAAATATACCATCACCAGAGAGAAGTGTTTGATCTGGAGCTGCTTATGTAGTGATACACCAGCAAGTAGTTAATGAAGCTGGACCTGACAGAGCACTTGAAAAAAAGTTTTCTTCAGACTTCTAGTTGTAAAAATCCTAAGTATTACTTCACTAAACATCTTTTTTTTATTTCAAGTAAACAGTGCTGGTTTAGAGATTTTTAATCTACCTTGTGCATCAGCAGTATTTATATCACTTGGTGATATAAACAGTCACTTGGTGACTGTTTTTCAAGTTTGTAGCCTTTTATAATGTAATCCTAAATATATCACTATGTATACAGATATGGTACTTGTTTTAAGAGACCAAAGCTAAATCAATCCAGATGGGTTTTTCATACTTTCCCTCAGAGCAGCTTAGGCTAAAAGATCAATAGTTGAGTCAGTATTTTCAGAGCTGATAAAATCTGAGTTAAAACATTGACAGTTTTGTAGCTCTCTTTCCAGACAGTGGGGTACTTGAAGGAATTTTCTTCTGCTGTTCCCAAGGCATCAGTGTAAAGATGCTAGTTCCAACAATATTACAACTTTCAAAGTGTTCCAGTGTTGATTTTTCAGCAATAACCTGCAGAACAACCCTTTTACGCTATTATTTTAAGATCCTTGTGATTGTAGCTATTTGAGTCAAACCAAGGAAACAGGTAAAGTATTTACTTCCTCACAGAGTTCTCTAAATGCTATGTACCTCCATTGTTGTACCCCCTATTTGGGGGACATTTGTTGTTCTTTTTGGTTTTCCTGTAAACAGATTTTATGGATGCTCAAGTGTAGTATTAGTTACAGTGACCTGTCATCCCCAGTTTGTAATTTGAAGTGTTGCTGGAGAGAATCTAACCAGTGCCTTGCTGTGCGATGCTGTGATATTTAAAAGAATTTGAACAAGTTAATGTCCCCTTACCAAATTCTCCACCACTGATCAGGTTTGTAAGGCTCTTAAGTTTAAGCTGTTTTATTGACTGCACACTACAGCATGAGCTCTGCTGTGATACTGTAAAATTACAGACCAAGTAGCCCAAGTGATGTTGGTTCCTGAGTCTCCTTGCCACAGCTCTGAAAAACATGCAAAATTTTCCATGCATTTCCTGGGAAGGAACATACTAATGTGCAGTGGTAGGCTATGCCACCAGGCAACCCATAAGCTGCCTATAAAAACCACGGAAGAGTTTCTGTTCAATTTTACTTAGCTAACATATCTCAGGTGCTTATACAGTGTGACATAGAGATTCTTATCAAACATAGACATTACAGTGCCTCCTATAACATGTAAACAAACAACAAAAAAAAAGCTAAAAAAAATTACCATGCTTCTCTTCAGAACAACTATAAAATATATATATATTTAATCTGTCAGATGGCAGTGTGCATATATATATATATATATGATTGTTACATTGATAGAGCAAATTAATCCTTTCCATACATATGGTTTTTGCTTCCATCATCCTTCTGCTCTCTGCCTCCCCTTCATTCTGAGGTTAGAAACACAGCTGGGGCAGCTTGGTAAGTACCAAGAGCAGCCATACTGAGATCCTTCAGCCATGCTGTGCTGCCTTGGTATCCCAAGACCTGGGCACGTGAGCACTGGGGCTCGATTTCCCCCTTCTATGTAGTCCTCTCTGCTGGAACTGCTTTCCTAGGAGCTCTGCTTCTGTAAGAACCAAACGAAGCCTAGGTAGGAGGAAGAAAAGTTTGAAACCGTGCAAGGGTAAGAAGCAGTGCATGGTCTGTTTGCCACAGAGCTTTGTAAATGCCATCAGATTCATCTGCTTGGAATACAGTGCAAGTCCTATCTCTGTGGTACTGAGATTTTGCAGCAATAAATATGTTTGTAAGGCATTGCGTATTAGGCAGGGGAACTGTCTGGAAGAGGAGCTGGTTCTTGATCAATATAGTTGTGTGGCAGCTGGGGCGAACAAGAAGTGTGGTTTGTGCTGGGCCGCCTTGTTCTGGGAGATTAGACAGGCCCTACCCCACAATGCAGCACCCCAAACTACTTCAGTGATGCTGAGGAAGTGGCATAGATCCTACTATGGAAGAGAAGTTTCAAGGATATTCCCAGTTGCCCTAAAGATCCTAAGAGTTATAGGACCCTTAATGTCTAGCTGTTACGTTTCATGCAGCTGTGAGAAACTTGCAAGCTTGCGGCTGAGTTGTTTGGGAGCTGTTTATCTCAAGTTCTTCCTAGTTGTAGCACTCTATATACTTGAAACAAAATTAATGCCCTTAAATGGCATTTTAACGTTAAGTCTGGCAAAAGAAAAGGCAAAGCAGTGAGAAACAGGAAGGCTCAATAAGAAGGATTTGTAATGACTTAACGATCGTTTAGACTTGTTTTTATAACTGTACTCGTGTAGGGAGTGGCTGGTCTGCACAGTTCTCTGTTAAATGTCTTTTAGGAATGAAAAAGTTAAAGCTTGTGTGGACAGTTGGGGAATAATGAGGATCTAAATAAATCCATTGATCAAAAGGTCAGAAGGGAAACATTTAAATATATGTATATATTGTAAAGATTTCAGCAAGTATGGATAAGATACATCTGCCACAGCCTTACAAGGAGGGCTTAGGAGGCTGTGGTCACCCCTACAACTTTCTCTCTGCTGACTCTCTTGCCTATGAGCTGTGCCTGGTGTGAGTGCACTTTGGCTTGTGCGGTGCTGAAGGGGCTGCACGATGTTACAGCATCATCTGCTGCTCTCTCCTTCTACCCCCCAGCCCATTGACATCACAGTTGCAAGCAGCCCTACAAACCTGGAGGCACTATGGAAAAGTGCTCAAGGATTGTTTTTTTAATTGTCTGTTACATTTAAAAACTCTTGGAAGGCTGAGGAAATGCAAAAGCCTAGGGAGGGAAAAAAAATAATACGGTACTGATCTTTGAAACAAGACCAGACTTGGCAGTTCCCATCCTTGCAAACTTAGTTTTAGTTCATGGTAAAATGACGAAAAGAAAAATCTGTAGGCATTTAGAGGGTAACAAAGTGAGGAGTAGAAAACAACACAGGTTTATAAATAACATTACAGAGTTTTATGATGTTATTTTGTGTTTTTAATTCAAATTATGAAGTTAGTTAAAAAAAAAACGCATTACATGTAATAAATCTGGATTGTTCAAAAGTATTTGTTGCAGTTTCGTAAAGATTGCTGGGAAAATGAATTTAATCTTGCTAAAATAGTAAGTCCTCTCAGGAGTTGAGAATGTTGATTGAGGAGTGTTAAAAACAAGTTTCCAAAACTCATAGAAAACGAGGATGGAAAATACCTTGAATATCAACTAAACTGTATTCCTGCCAGGACAAAATTGTGCATTTTGTAATACATTTTCCAAGTGTTCATCTAGTAAATATAATTCAGTTGAGGGTGACAGTCTTTGAATTTTTATGGGTATTGGTTGTGTTCTAGTTTAATTATTTAAAAAGTCAACCAAAAGAAAATGTGCTAATGTTAATTACTTCCGCAGATGACATTGATCTGGAAAGTGTTTGGGTTTTCCAAGCAGTAAAGTATACCAGTATCTCAAAGAAAAACGTCTTTGGCCTTTGCAGTCACAGTGGTGTAATCAATAGACTTTCAACTGCCATAGTTATAAATAGCACTGTAAGGGATTCATGTTTAGACCCAGCTATGGTATTCACGTGTTTACCATCTTTGTTTTGTTTAAATTAAAAAAAAAAAAAAAGTTGTAAACAGTAGTTAGCTCTGTTTCTTTTTTTGTGATACTTCCACGTCAACTTCCAAGTTTAACTTCATCAGCAAAATGTAAAGCTCTTTTGCCTTTAGGTGACAAGAATATAGGTCTTTGCATGCGAGAGAGCAGATGATTATTGTTGCTCCCCGGAAATGTAAGAAAGACTTATGCATAGCTGTAGTAGACCACACAGTAGATATGAGATGTTTGTGGCACTATAATGTGAAAAATAAAAATAATGCTGGCTTTTACAATACCTGTTAGGAATGTGAGATGGTAGAATCTGTCACTTCAGAAGTCCATCTTATTCTTGGTTCAAAACCTTCCCTGAAATATATAAATCCACTCAAAAAAAAATCAATCTATTTGCTAATTTGGAATGCTGCTACGCATTAGATGAACAGGTGAGCTTCTGGGAGACCCAGTAATTTTGCTGCAAGATAGCTACATACTCCAAAATTAATTAGACATTATCACTCTGCGCTCAGAGATCCACATCTCAGTGTAGCAAGTGATGGCAGAGATATTAGCAGATTCTTATAATATGATGATAAACAATGCATACATTCTTCACTTCTTGTGAGGTGCTTGTGGCATCAAGACTACGTTTGCTTTCATTCTGGTAGAGAATAACAGAAGGAATGTTACCTCTTTTTAGCATTTTTTTTTATTTATTATGGAAGTATATTGTTCTGGAAGTGTTAAATTTAATGATTTACCTGGAGTCATGGTAATGAAAATCAAAACATGTAAAAAGTGCTCTTTGTACAAAATCATAGCTTTTGCTTTGTCATTATTGTCTCTCCATGTAAAGTCAGGTGGAGTTTAAGTGCTGAGAATGTTGTCTTTGTGCAGTTTCTGCTGTAATGTTTTTTCCAGGTTCTCCTATGTCAATTTCAGTAGCATTAAGTGGAGAAACCAAAACAGTCCAAGATACCTTACATACAAAATACTTAAGCATTTTTAGTTGGTTGTAAAAGATGTACTTCTTTTGACAGCATGACCTTAAGCAGAAATGTTTTTCACAGTGTAAGTATTTTATAGTCTTATAAATTTAAATTACCATTTCAAGTACTATTTGTAAGGATCGCTGTAGACAATGAGATAAAATCAATGATTTTCTGAAGCCATTTCATGTATATTAAATATCACTGATGATTGTTACTGGGTTAAAAGCAAAGTAACAATTTGTGATAGAGATGCCCTTTTAAAAGCATGATAAAAGGATGCTATTTAAAAATAGAAGCGAGCTTCTTGGAACAGATTACATCATCTTAAGATGTATTGCTTGTAGAATATAGTTGCTTCCAGAGATTGATGCTTGCCCTTGAGAGGTGGTTCATCATCTCTTCAATTATTTTTAAGAAGAATCTGAGATATGAGAGCCAGCAAAATGGTTGTAAAAAGAATAAAAATGAAGTGTTAGACTACAAATACAATATATTTTTGAATGATCTTGTTAAATGTAACCTAGCTGAAATGAAAAAAGGTGGACTTGGTTTAATTCTTGTGCAATTTCAGACTTTTATGTATACCAAGAAAAAGCAGGTTAAAACTGCTGTTCTTATAATTAGAAGAACGTGTAATGCTGCAACAGAATATAGCAAATAAAAGTATATAATAATAATTTTTAAAAAGATAAGTGATTGAAATCAATAATGGTGTTAAGTCAGACTTTAACGTTGGGGTTTGTAGCAATAATTATTGCATTAAACAAGCACTCTCAAATATGATGTGAGAAACGTTGTGCTCCAACAGTTTTTCTTAAACTTTATTTTATTAGACTTTTTCTGAAGTCTAATAATTATTGAATGTGTAAGCATTCAATGTAATCCTGAAATTAAAAAAAAAAAAAAAAGAAGGAAGAAGAAAGGAACTACCAAATGCTGTTTTCACTTAATTATCCTGCTCTGTTTTGATCTTAAAATCAGAAGGAAATGATGATTGCGTAGGCAATTTCAAATGCTCACATGAAAACTCTAACCCTGCAAACCAGTCTGTGTGGGTAAAGCCCCTAACCCACATGGATCATTATGTGAATTCAGAACCTAAATGAAGTGTAAAAATGTAAACAAGATAGGTTGTGAAAGGAGAAATGAGATTTGAAAAATTCCCTCAGTCTTAATAATCTGGAAGGCTAGGAGGATAGCTAAAGAAATATATTTTAAAAATAAATGAAATACAGATGTGACTGAACTGAGAGAATTCTGCAGGAGAGAAGAATAAACAGGAAGGGGAATACAGCTGTTGGGGAAAACATTGTTTACACAAGAGAACCAAGTTTTTCTATGGTCGCCACTGCCCAGGAATTCCTTTTTATACTTTCCTAAAATGCCTGGGCACATACATAATGTAGTCCATCTGCTTTCACTTCGTAAGGCCTCTGCTGTTCAGTTATGTGCTACATAGGCTTTGAATCTTTACAAAGATACTAAGTTTGATTTTTGTTCTTAACATAATGAAACCAAATTGAAGATATGAATGAAAAAGAAAAAATAATCTAAAAAACAACAAAACCATTCTAACCAGAGAAATGGCTAATGTGACATTTCGTCTTTTTGTTTGTTTGTTTGTTTTACCTGAACCCTGTTAGATTTTAAATGTTTTAAATGTTTTCTGTGATAGAACAGTGTAAAGTCAGAAAAGCAATGCAGAAAGATTGGGTGATTTTTATAATAACTAAAATCTTTCTAAGTTTGCATCTGGACAAAATATAATTAAATTGTTTTGAGGTATACCGGTGAGGTATACTCACTGGTGTATTAAACACCAACCATGAAACTTATTCATCATCATGCATTTATTTTTTTATTTAACAACATTGTCATTTCAGGTAATATATAGCTTAGTTGTGTTTCTTACTGGAGCTGTAGTAGTGTAGAGGATTATGTACAACAATGCAAATCAGTAAGTATCATTCTATTATCTATGCAGAAGAAGATTAAATAGAAAGCAAAACCTGAAACTCAACTGTACAACTTCTTTTCCTTCATTAGCACTGTAATCAGGGTGGCTTTATGCTCACGACAGTGAGAGCATCTAGGGAGTAAATATTAAAGGCAACCTGGTCATTTTGGTGATGTTACAGGTATTTTTCTTGGAGTGTTGGTGTCATACTGATAAGGTCTGCAGTGTGTCAGTTGCATTCCCCAGCATTATCTCATATCCACCCATCCCAAGTATACTGCCATCCTTTGTGTTGGCCAAGAGGACCTTGAAGGCCAGCTTAGTGTATTATGGTGCTTTAACTGGGGAAAATGCTACTGCCCCTAAGCATGAGCTTTTCACATCCCATTCCAGTTCATTTACTTCCCCTGTCTGCCTACTCAAAAGGGACTGTGAGTCAAGTAACAGTCTTGCCCAGGCCCTGAAGAATTTAATCTGGAGGCAAATAAATGAAAAATATAAATGACATTTTCTAACTGTGATGATCTTGCACCTAAAGGATTCAGGAAGACTTCCACCATATTCACCACTTCAGCAAATGAGATAGAAACTGAACTGTATAATTACTAGGTGAATAAAATCTTGAGCATAGTAGAGAGTTTAGTTTTACACTGTATTGCAATTTTCTTTACATCACACCTCTTGCTGGTCTTTCAGTCCTCACAAGTAGTGATAATAACCTGTCTCTGTCTCCTGCGGGGGGTAACTACCTAATTGCTCTCCTCTTGCCGTCACCTCCCCAGCTCCATGTGTGCCAACCATCCTTTGATCTCTGTTTCCATAATATAATCAGAACAATTGACTTGTGGAAAAAACACGGAGCAATTTTCAGTACATTTAACACAAAGTCCAGGTTTCTTCTGGTTTAGAGCTGATGAAGATCTTTCATACCAGAAAGCTTATTTCTTTGCCTTTGCCGTCTCCTTTGGTTGGCCCACTTCTTGCTACAAATCTTTACAACCATTTTTGGCATCTTGCACACTTGCATCATAGTATCCCCAAAATGACTGGATTCAGACTGTATTGAGTTACATGCATGTGTGCAAAGAACTGTTGGATTTTATCAACTCCCTCACAGTCATTTGAGGAGATGTTCTGAGTTTTTGGTTACCAGGACCAATCTCTTCCCTAAAGAGGATGAATATTCTTGTACAAAACTGTGCACCCGTTTACAGTTAGGAATAGTATGTGTCCAAGCATGCTGTTGTGGTAATTACTCACAACTGCAGGCTGACAGATGTGTGCTTACTACTGGAACTACATTTGGGGCTCATAATGTAAAAGCCTGTCCCAGAACTATGAAGTAATGCTACTTAAGTGAGTGTTGTCCTGTTTGCAGTTAAGAGTTTCCTGGTCAACAGAATAGAGAAATCATTGGTAATTATTTTCTGTGCATGTCATTGCTTCAAGGTCTGTATTAGTGTCAATACATTTTTTTTCTTTCAGCTTAGTATAGCACACATCCTGAGTTTGACTAATACTGAAACTTGTCACCAACAGAAAGCTGAGGCACGTATGTAGGCTGCTTAAAGTAGAAAAAGCAGACCTTCTGCTAGGAAGGTTAGATGCTAGATGGTTACTGCCTTCCCTTCCTTTAAATTGTCATTTTCTGTTTGTTCCCTTCTAAAAACAATTTCCATATTGATCCAAGCTGTAAAAATGAAGTACTGTGAGAAATCTTTCCATTGCAATTGCTTGAGTGATATGTTATGTGTTGGCTGATAATCAAAGAGTAGCCAGAAGGTGTTTACCCTCTGAGGGTAAAGCTGCTCTTGCACACAGTTCATGCCTGTGAACCCCTCTCTTGGACTGGAAATTATTCCTATCGCAGGTTTAACAGGGATTTGGTCAGGTAAAGTAGGAGGTTTGAGTGAGGCTTCATCTGCCAAGCAAATCGAAACAAAGTCCATCTTCCCTGTACAACAAAGCAAAGGACTTCGATGGAGGATGTGGGTGTAGAAAGTTGCAGCAGGCCAAGGCCTGCAGTCACACAGACCTTCTAGCGGTTGTGTGAGTGGGTAAGTTCTGCCCTGTTAACGCTCTGTGCGTTGCTTTGGCCACCCTGTGTAGCTGCCCTGGATGTGCTCCTGCTTTGTGGCCCATCCACAGCTGCTATTCTAGGGTTTTGGGGTTTTTTTTGACATGATAAAACCCCCTTTTGTCATGTAAATACCAGATGGCCAGGGAAATTGCATTCACCCAATGTGAGCAAGTTTTGAGGAGATACCGCTGGTGTTCTTGCTCTCAGCTGTCACGTACCTGACTGTATGGCAACTGCTCCTTCTTTGGTGCAGTTCAAAGTAATACAGATTACTTTAACCATAAGTAGTTTGTCCATATGCTGGACCAAAATAGAGGAGAAGCCTCATGCAGCCAGCAGTGGTGTCAGCGGGGATGGAGCTGCTGACAGGACCCCAGTGCTGTCCCATGTCCTCATCTGGAACAAGAGCTACGGCTCCTTGGGTCAAAGCCCCTGAGGTCAGACCATACCCTACATACAGTGTAGGCACATTCATTTGGAGTTCATCTCTTTCACTCTGCACAGGCAGGAGATGTAGAAGTTGTTACGTACCATGTATAGAGCACGGAGATATGTATTTGAAAAGTAGGGCAAGATTTTTAGAAAGAAAAAACCAGTAGTACCAATAGGAGTTGTTTTGTTTTTTTTTTCTTCTGGGAAGAGGAATGGCTGTACAGATGCGCTGCTCTTCTGAAAGATGGTGCCTAAAAGTAGTTTAACTGGTGTGAAACTCAATGCAAACGTTCACTGTGTTTTGAGAATAGCATATATGAACTTAGCTTAAAAATGTATTCTTCACAGCTTAAATCAAGTAAACAGAGTCTTGTTTAAACATGCTTAGCAACTGTTTAATTCAAAGTCATTTTAAAAACACTTCAGTTAAGCTGCAGAAAAGTAACACATCTCCTCCATCTCTAGGACTGAGCTTGGAAGATCTTGAATCTTGTAAGATGGTGTGACTCAGTCATGTTGTTTGCTTTGCCTGAGTTTTAGTGTGTGGTTATGTTGTGCTGTGATCTTAATTTCAGTAATGATTTTGAGTGTGCATCTGATGGATTGAAGACTGTTACTGTTGCTGCTTTTTGCTTCTTAAATTTAACACACTTTTCCCTGTTTTATAGGAAGTCATGATTGGAGTTATGAAAGTGACCCACATCTCATGTCTGAGAGTCGGTTGCATCCTGTATTCAATAGATCTTTTTCTTAAAGCTGACTTACTGATTTTGCTTTGTATTGTGCGTTTTGTTTCAAATAATTCATTGCTAGTAGAGTGGTTGGATTCATATTCTGAAATTGCACTGTGGTGCTCTGTTTGTAAAAGCTGTTGTGAGGCTTATAGCTAAAGATTTGTTCTCTGTTTTTTGGCTGGTTGAACTTGCTGGATTGTGCTGAGAAATGTAAGTTTGGTCAGGGCTGTGTCCAGCTGGTGGTTATGTGGAAAGGATTCAGCAGAGGCTGGTCTCACCGAATAATATGCCCTTGTCTCCCTGTGTTGGGCCATGCTAGAGGGGCTTGGGAAATTGGGAAGGAAGAAGAAAATATCTCCAGAACTCCTTAGCAAAACCTAAGAGTTTTTTCTGTTGCTATTGGGCTGTACCCCTCAGCCTGTTGGTTTTGTTTTGTTTTTCCTCTGAAGGGACTAAATTATTTTTTAATAATGGAGGAGAAAGTGTATTCATATTGCTGCAGGGCAGTTGTTCAGAAAGTTATTTTGCACAGAGAGCAATGTTACTTGCCACAGACTGTTTTCATGTCTCAGAGATATTTGATTTGGATGTAACAAAATTTTGCTGCTGCAAAGATGCAGTTGGATACAGATCTTTGCACTACAACAGTATTGATAGTAGGGTGGAAAAGGTGTCAGATTCAACTCAGAAAGTTAAACAGACAAGGAAAAAAAAATGCACTCTCCTGAGATGTATTCAAGCAGAATACCTTGTTGGTTGAATACCAGGAAGACCTTGGCATATGAATTTGGAGTATCTTTAACTGATGAACCGGTTCTGATTAGAATATCTAACCCAGTAGTAGGGCTGCTCTAACAATATTTTTTTTTAGCAAACTACCTTGTCAAAAATTATAAAAAGGGAAAAAAAAATTAGCAGTATATCTGCTTTTTCCAGAGGATTCATGTAGACAATATTACTGTTCAGTTACCACTCCCCTTTTAAACATCATGAGTAACAGTTTCACTCAGCAGACAACCCTCTAGGACTTGAACAAGAAGAGAGGAGTGTTGCCTGCATGCTTGGGCAATGGATGCTGGAAACCAAGCTAGACGTAGCCAGTAGTTTTTGGCAGTTTGCAAAATTAAAACCCCAGGTCTGAATATATATGTAGACTTCGGTGAAGTGATGTACAAAATTTTGTGAAAATAAAATATTGAGATCCGGACTTCTCTCTGCACTGCAGTTATAATTGTAAAAATGTTGGAGTGTTTGAAAATTGCTCCCATTCCTTCCCCAAATGAATCTGTGAATGCAAAGCTTACTTGCTGTCATACAGTTACAATATAGGGAGCATTTCTACATGCTTTCTATTATTTAGGCATGTTTGGGCATAGACAGTGCTTGAATACAGCCTGGCAGTTGAAAATGAACACTCTTAGAGTTATAAAATTCTTTAATTCGATGTGCTTTTGAATTTTCGTTAGGGAAAACCTGCTGTTACTGCAGTGAGAAAGAGATTACTACCTTTTTGGAAAAACAGAAGTATCCATGGTGCCTTACATCACAGAACAGCTTTCAGACAGCACCATGAGAAGGCACTGAGCCAGTGGGAGTCCAGCACAGCACCTTGCTCACAAAGCCTCCTTGACCCGCCTCAGGGTTACCTTATTCGTAAGGATGGATGCGTTAGCTCAAACGCAATTCCCCCCATCTGTCCATTATCTTTGTTTGTGACCAATGGTAGCAACCAGGCAGTTGCACAGAGCAAATATAAGGTGATGTTTTCTTATAATACTGTGACCAATGGAGGAGGCATCATAAGCTGCAGTGCTGTGTTTTTTTCTATAAAATTGACCGTTTGCCTTTTGAACTCTGGTCCTCACAACAGATTGCTATGATTTGAGAGTCGCACTACTAACACAGATGTCATGTAAAGATCCGCTGTCCTGTTGAGCCCAAACTGCTGGTTTAGTATAATGCTCTCTGCTTCCTGTGTTGGCCAATGTATAGTCTTTCCCAATGTTTGTATATGCGATCTGATAGCCTCCCAACGCTCTCCTCATTCAGCTCTTTTTTCCATATCGAAAAAACCCTAATTGTTCTTCTTACAGAATCTAGTTACATCTTTGATGATACGTTTGTTCTCTCCTGCCTTTTTCCCCTTCCAGAGTAATGTAGCTCTTTTCCCTCAGTGCTGAGGCTGAACTGATATGCTTTTGCAGATCCATCTTGGCTCTGGGCAGAAGAAAAATATAGAGTGGGAAAAAAAATCTTCATGCCACAGTATAATAATTATGGAACCAAATGCACAATGTGTGCGGAGGTTCTTGTTTCTCCACAAACCTAAAGAGACACAAGAGAGGTACAGCGTAAAACAGCAGGAATAAACACAGGGCTAGGAAGGAAGTGAGGTGGTACAAGAAGGGAAAGAGGGAAAGGAGTAAGGTGTTTGTGTATTTGTGTAAACCAGAGAGGAAAGCTACTCAGTAGGATTCAATTTCTGTGATAGCCATCTTTGAATATATTAGAAGATGGTACAACCAGCCCTTGTTTTTTTGAGGCGAAAAAAGGAAGAATATTCAAGTCAGCCATAATTTTATATCCTCACAGGGGTCAGAGAACTGCTCACATCTGCTGACTGTCAGTGGTTGTGAAGCAAGCAGTTTTGACCATGGCTTAGTCATTACTGCCATGCTGGAGTTACATGGCGTGTAAGCCAATAGACTCCAGGCAGTAAAATTTTTACAGGCTGAGTACTGAAAAAACTTAAGAGGCAGACTAGACAGAAATGTGACACAAAGAGCAAATTTCATATTCCACAAAAATGATGTCTTGTGTTCATGACCTCGCTGTTTTGTAAATATATTTGTATAATATCCTTTAGGAAAAAAAAATTCTCTATTGGGATTTAAAAATAGCACTGTTTCCAATAACATATTTTGTTACCTTATATATTTTTTTATATTGCTCTTAAAGAAAAAACAAAATACAGGAAAGTTCATTAAGCACTTTGCTTCTTGCCATGACGTTGTCCTTGACCCAGGTGGCTTACCACAGAAGAACATGTTGCAGACAGCCAACTAGGTGACATGGGTTTCGAAACAGGAAGAAAAAGGCAGGTATCTGACCCAAAGTAGTGGGAGGATAAGGGCAGAAAGGGCTAGAAATTATGAAAAAGCTACACAGGCGGGTAAAAAAAAAAAAAAAAGGAAAAGAAAAAAAAAGAAAAGCATTAGGCAGTTAAAGAAGAAAACAGAGGATGGAAATCGTAGTTTGGCATACATTTGTATCCTGAGCATAATGGCTTCGTCTCCATTGACTGCAGACACTAACAGCATGGTAGCATCTGCTTGGAGTCCTGTATTTAGGAGCTCTTTTGTACATTTAATTGTAATTTCATCTCTTTGTATATTCTGCTTTACTGCTCTCAGGCAGCAAATTGCTAATTGCAGTTATGCAGCTGCATTTGCAAGGTGTCTGCTCCAGTTTTTGTCAAGATCTTCTGTGAGGATGTAGCTTAGCCAGCAGCAGGAGTCTCTAGGAAACAGAGACAGTTTTTTTGAGCAGTCCACACCTCTGGCTTGAAAAACTGGAGGGGAAGAGAGAGAGGGAGAATCAAAAGTGTAAGAGGTAACTTGAGGACTAGAGGAAATTGCTTTAGACAAGGTGTTTCTAGGTCAATCTGTCTCATTTATCGAAGAGAAGATGGAGAGTTGGCTTGACTGTGGTATGTAAGTTCCTGAAGCTCCTCAGTCCCCTCTTCAGTTTAGCAAGAATCATTTCTTGGAAGCTTATACTAGATGAATTCAAATAGTAAATAAGCGCATATTTAAATAGTTATGGCTGTTATTAGCAATAAAGGAACTTCTTTTAATTCCAGACAACACTTAGGTTAGAATTCCTTGCCTTATCTTCTGACATTAGCTGTGTAGGTGTCTGCACTTAAGCTAATCATCAAATGCTCCCTTTGTAGTCCAGTGGAGAGAAATGGGCAGTTTTAGGGTAACATGAATCAAACTCTATAGAGTCAATAGTGGATGGAGAGCTGGCCAGCACAAGTAAGAAAGACTGGAGAGTAACAGCGTAGATGTCAGTGGCTGAGCTAGTTGCACCTGGCATGTCTTTCTGGAAGATGTGCCTTAGGGCAAGCGCAGGAGTGATGTTTTGTGATTGATCTGTTGTGTCCATAAACTCTCTAGCCAAATACATAGCAACTAGTTAGGAACACTTTTCTAGAAAACCTCCTACAGAAATTCCCAAAGCTGGATCAGGTATGAATGATTTGGCTATGCATAAGGAAAAATTTTGGCAAAACAGTGACTACAATTTTGAGGATTACTGTGGGAGTTACAATGGCTCCCAAAGAATTGCTGAAATGGGCACTGTCCTATCAGGGTAAGTGTTGACAATCGCAGAATCACAAAAAATAATGGATCTCTCTTAGTGCTTGCTGGAGTTTAAAAGTTTGTTACCCACAAATACCTGAACATTTTAATGAAGTGTTTTTAACATATCCTAAAAAAAAAAAGGTACAAATTTGTTTTACTTAAAATTCAAAATTGCAATATTTTTAAAATTATTACTTCAGCTAAAGCTAATGACAAATCTGAAGTGTTTTTTAAACTCTGAAAACTTAGTATATTTGCATTGGATTAAGCTTCGCCTATTACCTAATTATGTTGTTTTCTAGGTAGCTAAGGTTCTAAATGTCGTAATTGCTGATGGATTTAAAATACAGAACATTATCATCCCACCTTAAAAGATTTTCAGGTTGTTCTGTTCCATTCTGGGAGATGATAATGATCTCTAGTGATAAATATGTATATGTATGTTTGTATATGCAGTTTAGGTTCTAAGTAGTACAACCTAGCAAAGTTTCTTAAATATAGCTTCTTAAAAGGCTCTTAAAATTTTCCTTTTCAAGTTATAATATGTTCAGTGCCTCAGGTTAGCATGGCACGTTAGAGGCAGAAGAGCTGTCAGAGTACAATCAGTTTCCTGATGAAAAAAGAATTAAAACCCCAGTTCTGTGGTGTAGCATCAGAGACACTGATGGGAATAGAACAGAAAATGTGTTCTTTTATTTCTATTAATTTCATGGGCCTAAGAAACTCGGTTGTATTATCCATTGCATGCTACACACTAATTTAGAGGTGTACATTGTGTCAAAGCTATCATGTGTCGGTGTAAAGTGTCCATGTGAAATTTAGTTCTGTCATGTAATCCTTTCCTTGCCTGGCACACAAAAATTCTGCTGGCTATAGCATCTTTATTACCACTTCCAGAGGGGGACAGAAGGAGAAGAAAGAAGGAAGTTTAAAATGCTATGGCTTTACCCCTGAGAAATGGTACACAGTGTGCAAAAAAGCCCCCTACAAACCCTGAAATTTTAAGTAGTAATTTGAGTTCAGTTTTATCTTCATACTAGTCAGGATATGTTTATATTTTTATTACAAATCAGTAGAAGCAGGAAAAAAAAATCCAAGCCCTTCAAACTCTTCTAATTGTCAGATCCAGGAGCACAGCTGAAGGCTGAAGTTCATTTGAATGTGCTTTGTCCAGACACCTCGTGGCAGCTCTAATGCTTTTTAGCTGGTAGGTGGTGGTGGCAGAGCTGTGCACGTGCATGCACACGTGCTGATTTGCATACTGCACTGAAGGTTTAAGAGAACTGTACCACCCAAATCAAGAACAGCGCATGCTGTTCATGATCATGTCTGCAAGATAGGGATGTTTAGTCCTTTCATTTTGGAAAATGGAAGGAGGGATTGCTACCTTTTGAAGGAACCTTTTAATTTCTCCTACGTTCTGTGTTTTGTGCTCAGCCTGCGTTACCGAGTGCCTGACTCCACTACTTTGAAGATGCCCAGGGTGGTCTCATCAGAGGGCGCCTGTGCAGGTGCATTGCACGGTCTCTTACAGCGTGTGCTGGTGCTGGACTTGGTGCTAGCACGGCTGGCATCCACGCTTAGCGAAAGAGGGGGAAAAGAAAAGTTTTACCAAGGGCTACAGCATTCTGGTGGGGTAGACTCCACTGTCCCCACGGCAGGAGTCATCCCTTAGGTATCCAGCAAGGGCTTGTTTTCCCAGCGCAGTCCCAATTTAAACCTCCATCCTTCAAACACTGGGGCTTGTACTTAAGTATCGCACATCACTGGGGCAAGACCTGTAACTTATTCAGTACTTTTTGATGTCTCGTGCAGTGGGACTGCATCTCATTGAAACCTCCAGTAATTGCTGCAATACAAATGTTAACTAATAATGAGCAATAGTATTGAAATCAAAGGGGATAGATGAAAATGGGAATTATCATCAAAGACTATTGTTCTTATGTGAGAATTAAAACTATTACAGCTGTTACTTTGTCTCACATTTTGATTACAGAGGTGAATGAAAAATCCTGTCTTTGACTAAATCTTATTTTGTGAGAAGGAAAACTGAGTGTAAGAATGATGCTAACACACAAATTCAAATAGGATGAGATAGTGAAAATGGCTATAATAGAGCTGGTTTGAACGACAGAATTTGCATGCAAGCTACCAGGTTTGGGGGAATAACATTTCTATTATAAAGTGACTTTTTACTAGTTCTTTTCTTTAGACAGCTTCATCAGAGTATAAGCAGAGTGAAATATATGTCAGAGTCACGGAGATTCAATTGTTCTGACTAGAAATGAAAAATATTGTGATTAAATGGTTAAAAAAAAAAAAAAAACAAAAAACTTTTACCAGCATATGATGAAGACTTCGTGGTCATTTTGTTTGTACACAGTGTTTCAGATCTAGTTTGACAGAGAAAAGTGATTATTCTTTGTCCCAGTAAATACAGCAAAATGCTGCTACTGATTCACTGATCCATATTAAGCTGCATTTCTCTATATTCTGCTACAGAATGCTATAGCATTTCTTCTGCTTCCCCCTCTCCCCCCCTTCTTTCTTTGCAGTACTTCTTGCACTCCTGCTTTATTGCGTATGTTCAATTCCAGGACTGTACAAACACGCCGCAGTGAGAACTCTGAACAAGTGAATTAGATATTCCAATTAAATCTAAAATCTCAGGGTAATTATGTCAGGTAAATTGCTAGTAGGTATTTGCAATTATTTGAATAGAGATTGATTTCATCACGTTATGTTGGATATCACTGTTTCAGTTGAATGTTTAATGTTCTCACTATAAATGTTTCAGCTGCTAAAAAAAAAAAAGTCTTACGTGGCTGAAAAGTCTTTGTGCTATGTTGTATCTTATGATAGACTTGCCTTGATCAAGTCCATACATAATGAGTTTTACGACACTTTTGGATACCAGAAAGTTTTCTCAATCTCCTTTCCAGAATCTTTATAGCTTACAACACAGTTAGCCTAATAGATGTTTAATTTAGCTTTCACTTATATCTGTTGTCTTTTCTCATGGATTTGCTGATACACAGAAACAACCTCGAAACAGGACATTTCGGTTTTCAATAACACTGTTCCAAAGCATTATTTGCTTGTACTGCTGTAGTGACTGGGATCTGAGTAACGGGTAGCAATTCCGCTCTGCTAGTCTTGTATAGAAATAGAAGAAAAAGGCAGCCTGTAAGGCAGGCATATCTGCAATTTTTCCCCTCATCACACAGAATTAACCATTACTTCAAAGCTGATTTATCTGCTGTTCTTCTGTGGCAGAAAGGCTGACGATATTTTTGTTGCTTTAAAGAGTAAGACAGGTAGACAACTAATGGTAATTAAGTCCTTTATAAGAACTGCAACACGACTGCAAATTTGCTTAATCAAGCATAATAGGGTGAGGTGCCTGGGAACGTGTGCACAAGCAGGAGAAATTGCAATTAAGTCCAAAACGTCAAACTTGAGAAATGTATCACTGGAACTTACACGCTTTTTTCTAGGTTACCTAAACTCATACCTCTTTCAAGAATTGTTCCACTTCTTGAACAGATTTGGTGTACGTCTGCTTAGCTTCAAACCTGGCAGATATTATTAGGATCTATTACACTGTTCAAGTGGTTTTCCTTTCTAGGTAGGCATTTCTCACTTTGTAAATTTCATCTCCTAAAATTAACTTTTATCAATGTTTCTCATCAGTTCATAAATGAAGGGCTAAGGCAGATGAACAGAAGTTCGCTACGTCTTCTTTAAACATTGTTCTTATGCATTATTCCTACAAGTTCATGGAACAGAGATCAATACATACAGTAAATACTATTCCCACTCAAGGGAACAGTTGAGTCAAAGTATAGCCTGCAAAATGCAGAACATAGTGAAGCACACTAAAATCAGGCTTAGTACTGTGCAAGACTTAAGAAGTCCGCATGTTGCACATGGAATAGTTTAGTTACAGTCATTATTTTGTATAAAACATTACCTTTTATGTTCTCAGACTATGCAGCATCAATCATGACTTTAAAAAAAAATAAAAATCAATAGGTGCTTGCATTTGTTGGTGTAAAATTGTAATGGGTGCTCCTTTTCATAACTTCATAGCTTGACTGGTGTTATTACAGTTCTGTGGGAGCCGTGATAACCTAGTTCCGTATGCTTTCTGTGCTGTATGCTACCTACTTTGTCCTCAAACTGCAGTCTACTTTAGTTTCCATTTCAGTTTCCCGTAGTCTTTACAACAATTAGGTATGCCAGAAGGTGCTACACTTACTTAATGCAGAGATTTGTGTCGATTCCATCTGCTGGTAGAGTTTACCCAGAGCCCCCAGCAGGAAGGTTTGCTATATTCCAGGAATTTTTCCCTCTTGATTTACTTCCCCCCCTTTTCCACCCTGTACACACATTGTGCATGCTTTTCAGATCGAGTAAGTGAGAGGCTGGGTGACAAATTAGACTGAAAGCATCTGTTTCTGCTTCTATGCTGGAAGTGCTGAGACAAAAATATACAGTATATAGAATGAGTTAGTGCATTTATCTGATTTAAGTTTGGTTTGGAGATGATGCCTCACTAGCTGAATTATCCCTGAAACTGGGCTACTACTAGAAATAAATTTTGCATTTTACAATAGACTGAAAGAAAGTAGTAACATAGAAGTACTATAGAAGACATAAAGGTTCCTTGAAAACACATGACAAATCCATATTTTAGTAACTGAATGTACTGAACAGGATTTTTGATTGCATCTAAACTTTTTTATTTTGATGATAGCACGATTGAAAGCTGGGCCTTTTCTGTTTGAGTATAGATTTAGGAACCTGTGTTTGCAAATATTTGCCCTTACAATCAAGCATCCCAGAGTCTGACTTTCAACCCCCCAGGATTTAGGATCTTAACACTGATTATTGATTTCAGTCTATTAAAATTATTTCAGTTTTATCTGACTTCTTAGAGTTTATCAAGCTATTGATGTAATACTTTGTTTTCTCATGTGTTCTCTTTAAAGAATTCTGTCCCTTAAATATTGTACTTTGATATTTGTGTTAGAAAATTAAAAGCAGATTGTTTTTCCTTAGAAAGAGGAAAATATGGAGGGTAATGGTCTTTTTTATGTCAGTAATGCCATGGTAAGACTTTCTTGTGCAGCATAAATCTCATAAGTAGCACCTATGGCTTCAGATGCTTCAGAGCTCTTTTATTGTAAAATGTCTGCCTTGCCTTTGCTTCAGCACAGTTCTCTTACTCAGTAAAATCCCAACACTTCTCAGACCAGGATTTTGAAGGAATTTTTTATGTTGTGCTCGAGTGAAACAAAACATACAAGTAAAAATTTGCAGGATAGAAACCACAATGAAGTCCTGTTTGTAATGTCTTAGAGTAATTGCAGAGAAAGGAGAAGATTAATATGTATTACATCAGCTTTCCCTGAAAGGAAAGCAAAGGTTCGTTCTGATAACTTGTGTGGTATTAAGCAGATTACACTTTGTAAGTGTAAAGGTTTTATACCTAATTCCTGAAGCCACAAGTGATCTTAAAAGATTGCTAATAATAATTCGAATTGAAAATGCACTTATATGTAAAAGGCAAAAGCTTGTGCTGATGCATTATGTGGTGTTCTTCCTGGGCTGTCCTGCACTGCTGCTGTAAAATGGACAGTGCTTCTGCTGAATAAACTTTCAGTACATCAAAAAAGCTGAAAAACATTCTTCACTGAACAGTTCTTATACTTTCGCGTCTTCCCTGGTTGGCAAGATAAATGTGTGTCATTTGATAACACAGCACTGCATTAGGTATTTTGGATCATCTGTATGGACATATCAAGTATATATGTTTGTATTCCACGTTGTGTTATGAATCCTCTTTGTCAGTGTTCTAGGTTTAAAGAGAGGCAATTGCATGTTAAGATAAAATGTTGGCGTTGTTTCTTGCTAAGTGCCACTGAAGACTGTAGGAAGACTGCAACTAGAACCTTTACAAGTTTTTTGTTTTCTGGCCTTTTTGCTTGTCTTTTAAGGAGTTGGAGACATGAGATAGACCCAAATCCCAGTCTGTTGTATGAAGTGGAAACCATGGGTGCAATTTCCTCCTTTCTAAGGGAATTCAAATCTGTCTCTGCCTCACCAAAACATATCCTAACTCCCGAAGAACTCTTCCGGCTATGGACAGCCCTCTTTAGTTTGAAGGTCTTTCAGTATGCTAAAACAACACAAGTAGAGTGGAATCATAGAATCACAGAGCGGCTCGGGTTGGAAGCAACCTTAAAGATCATCTTAGTTACAACCCCCCCTGCCATGGGCAGTAGTCAGTAAAATGCTGTAGTCTAGGGGTTAGAGCACTGGATGGGGCCAGGAGAAGTTCGGGATGTAGTTGTGTGACCAGAAGTCTCATGTACTATAAGCGAGTTTGGGTAAATGTGATTGGAAATATGGTAACCCTAATGCTTCAGATTACGTTATGAGGTATGTCTCTGTCCTTCCTGTGTAAAGGAGCACAGGTACTTGCTGTAAGGTGCTGGATTCACTTCTGAAGACCAGAAGCGTACAAGTTTGTCATATCTTGTGTGACTGAGTCTGTGTATTTTGAACAAAATAAGTTTACTCTCAGAATTAGGCAAGTAAAGAAAAGAAAATGTGTTTGATTTTAGTTTGTTGTGGGTTTTCTTCACTGAATTTTTTTGGGGTAAACATTTTATTATGACAGAGTTATAAGAAAAATTATCACATTTTCTGCTTTGATAATTTCATATTTACTTGGATGAAAACTAGATTTTGTGTACAAATTTTGTTGTATACAACATTCTCTATTAATACAATATTTAGGGTATTGTACAAAGGTGTTTTAAAAATGAGGTATCCTGTGCACAAAATGCCTACATCAACTGTCTACCCTGATATGTGATAATGAGAATACAAGTCCTTTTGTTAAATGTGCTGTTTGTGTAACAGACAGTATCTTGTATGCACCTAACACTTAGCAGAAGAATCATTTGAAAAACTAAAATTCTTTGAAACAGAAATTGAGAAATTGAGAAACAGAAATTGAGAGATTGTTCCTAAGAAAGGGGGCCTTGATGTTTGTGTTATAGCAGTGAACAGGGTAAGCACTCCTATTTGAAGTAAAACTTTAATGAGAGAACTTTTTTGGACAGTTCAAAGTTTTATTGAAGTGCTATACTATCAGCAAGAGTTTCAGACTGCCTTTAAAGTTTGTCAGTATAATTTGTTTCTTACTGTAGGTACATGGAGATGTCTTTATGTATGCATGTACATTATGTTATAAACTTATAATTCCAAATTTGTTGGCCAGGATTTGAATTGGTATTTCTATAGAGAAACATCAAAATAAGTGTGTTTTCTAGTTATTATCTTCCCAGTGTATATATAATACTACTATTCATCATATAAAGAGGTTAGAAAAGTCTCTTCCCTGAATATATTAGAAAAGTAGTAATATAAATGATAGTAAGAACCGTATTTTAGCATGTTAGCCTGCCATAGCTTATTTTCTGTTGGACGGATACTATAATAAGGTTCTATATAATTTTTAATTGAGTCTGTTCAGAATTTTGATTTCCCCGAAAGTTGTATTAATTTGCTCTTTCATGAGAAAAACAGAGAAAAAAATCTCTACATAAACAATTTTCCTTTGTTTGAAGGTTCAAGCTCAAGTGCGACATGCAAAACTCAACTTTGACAAACTGAAGACTGATGTGTGTCAAAAAGTCGATCTTTTGGGAGCAAGCAGATGCAACCTTCTTTCTCATGTGTTAACAACATATCAGGTACTGAGAAAAACCCATGAACCTCCAAAATAAAATTTCCAGTTAATATATGTTTTTAACAGGTTACTATAGCAATTTTCAAATACAAGAATATGTAACTAATATTGGAGGGGAGATGTAAAATCTGTAAAAGCAGATTGGTGTTTAAGCTAACATTGCCTTGAAATTTTACTCTCCCTTACAGACAACACTTCTTCATTTTTGGGAAAAAACTTCACACACGATGGCAGCTATCCATGAAAGTTTCAAAGGTTATCAGCCATATGAATTCACTATGTTAAAGGTAAGGAATATATCGGTATGTTTGTCTGCCCAGTGATAACAAATAAGAGACCGTATAACCCTGTAGAAAGCACGCATTCATATTTTGTCCATATGTTGTCTGGAAATTTAATCCCTGTCCCATCTTTTCATTTAAATACATGTTTTCTGTCAAATGTACTTCTGGCTAGTAAGATCAAAAACTGCATGTAGAGTGTAGTGATAAAGGACATATTTCAAAGGAAGACAATATTCAGGGCTACACTTAAGTATGTGTTTAAGTGCTAACTGGGATTGGTTTTGATTGTTCCTGAAAAATCATAAGTCCAGCAGAATTAGGGATTTATGTTCCCCTCCAAAATTCCACCAATGAATTAATACTATTTTGCCTTTGTATCTGCTTTTCAAAACTCCCATGCTGTAAAAAGACCTTATCAGACTAAGTATAAATACAGGGATGCTCAGAGTCTCCACACCTGCTCTGAAGTACTCAGACTTTCTATCCCTTAACTGCTCTGGAAATCACTTTTTTTCCTTGACTAGTGGTTATTTGCTGATCTTTCATTACGGAAAATGTGCACTATCTGACTGAAGTCTGAGTTCAGAGTTCAGTCATATTTCTAAGAAATAGGCACTTAGCATTGTATGTTTTCCTGGTCATGTCTGCCCCTGCAGTAGAAGTTGCTTTGCCCGTTGTATATTGAAGTTCAGGCGAGAAAGAGGGAAACAGGAAAAAGTCACTAATTTCCCAGTTATCCACATAGATGTCTTTGTCCGGTAGTTATTTTTTGCAACATAACAACTGTGTCATTGGCTGATCCTATTTGGATATGAGAAAAATAGCATTTGTCTGAATAAGGTCTGATGGAAGGGTTACCACTGGGAGGAAAGTGAGGAATGAAGAGCCTGCAGCAAAGCACTCTTTACTTGGAGAGACAGCCCCGTCTGAAAGCAATTAGGAGTCATAGCCTCAGTCTCTGAGATGTTTGTGGATATGATATGCAGAAGTGGAAGCTGGGCTGCAGTGTGCTGTATAGCCTGTGGCTACCCCAGAGCTCCTGGAGAGCAAGCACCTGAAGGTATAAAGTTTAGTTCACCCCAGGCTACCATATTTGCCCGTACGTGACCATGCTATATTTAAAGTTGTTTTCTAGAATGTGTGTTGGAAGGGAGTAGTTTCTGAACTTTGAAGTACGTAAAGAGCCTGTGGAGACTGTTATTCCTGCAGCTTGAAACATCACAACAAAACAAACAGCCAAACACATTTCGAGCTTCAGTCTCTCCTGACCAGAGGACAGAAAGAAAAGGAAGTTCTGGTCTGGGCAGCTTTAAAGACTCATAAACTTTTCCATCTTACCCAGTCTCTGTCCTGCAGGAAAAGTCTGCATTTGCTATGAAGCTAACAGAACTCTGCGCTTCCTTCTCACATCGTCCATACATGGGTTCTAGCCAGAGTGTATCTCCATATTCCAGCAGGAGACAGTTGGGAATAGTTATCTTGACACTGCCAGTAATTGCCTACAGACTCACCAGTTAAACTCTAAATCAGAAAAAAGGTCCTCTTTGTTTCCCCATCATCACTTCCCATTGCAGTGACGGCTGGTTCACAGCCTGGGTTTAGCATGGACAGAGTCCTGTTGAGGAGCCTGGGAAGCACGCGGTGGGGCTGTTCTGCTCCTAACCTCTTGATGTTTGAAGTTTTCTGAAGAGTTTTTTCTCTATGCTTTTAATCAAACTCTTTTTAATCTAATTTGTGCAGACACCCAGCAAAAAATATAGGCTATTTATTCTCTCTCATATCTAAAAACATGATCATTTGAACAAGACATATCACGTTTCAAAATGCATAACATTTAGATACCTTGGAGAGAAACTTGTACAGAAAATGCACTGCTTCTGGAGCATGAAGTACCCTTGTGATGGAGAATGAGAAGTACCCTCATGTTGGAGGATGAGAGAGAGTTTGGAATGCTTGTTATCTTTTGAACTTTCTCCTGTGAAAGATTTTAGTATAATCTAAATTTGGAATTAAATTGGGAATCTGTGATGGAGAAATGCAATCTATATTGTGTGCACATGTGCAACAAGCACTCCCTGGAACAGAAAGTAATTGTGAAAATGATTGTGGATCTTGTAATATGTTTAGGGTGAAGCCCTAACTTTGTTATGAGAATCATAACCGTTTTTATTGCTGGCCTCCTGCTCTGAAAAGATGTGATTTCCTGTTTGTGCAGTTGTATGTATGCTGAGAAATAATGCTAATCAGGGGTTAGTTTTATACTACAGAATTTCATGGAAGTCTGTGCTTGCAGAAAACAGCTGCTTGGGGATAAGACTCTGTTGCTGCCTTTTAGTATCAGTTCTTTATTTCTTTTGGTCTCT
This sequence comes from Anser brachyrhynchus, assembly GCF_964034855.1. NCBI lineage: Eukaryota > Metazoa > Chordata > Aves > Anseriformes > Anatidae > Anser > Anser brachyrhynchus. Next base: position 27,941,119 of record NC_137695.1, on the reverse strand, counting down.
TGAGTGTGGGATTATTTTTTAGTATATCAAAGTTCAGTCTCCTACATGATCTCTTTTGCCTCAATTAGTAGTTTGTTTGTTTACATTAAGTGGTTGCTAAGAAGATTCAGTTAAAATTTGTTGGTTTCATCAGGTGAGATTCTGTTGCCTGACAGCTTGGGTGTCTACTGCTGCTTTAGGTACCTTCAGGTCAGTCTCCAAACCTCCAGAAGGGTGTGGACTCCCTCAAGTCCCATGCTTTCTCTGCTAGACATGAGTGTGGAAAAACAAGAGATGTTTATGGTTAGGAACTGATCCTTACCAGTCATGCCATGTGCTTATGCCAGCGTTTAAGGAGTTGCAACCTACTTCAAGTATTATTTTTTTTATAACATATAATAAATGGCTATAGGTGATCTCGGGTAAGTGCAGTTTTTAGTGGAGAAACTTCTGGTCAAAAAAGATATCGTGTCTGCTGTTTACTTTATGTGTTAAAAACATACAAATGGGATATATAATTGCTTAAAACATACATAAAATATTTTAATGTGCCCATTTCTACATGCTTAATTGGGAGTTGTCTCTTAGATATAAGACAAGGAAAAATATTCTTTAAAGGGATCTTTTCTAAAATAGTGAATTTGGTGCTTGCAAATCATTTTTCTTTTATGATTCTAGTTCTGTTACTAGCTGCTTAACTTTACTCATCCTTAATTCAGGAGTGCTCCTGCCGAATTAAGCTAAGCTTACATGTATGTAGGGTCAGCATTTTACTTCAAAACAAGAATTTAAGGAAACAGTGTTAATATTTAACTTAGATGCAGATTGTATTACTGAAAAATTAGAAGGTGCCATGTACTGGAAAATTACTATTTGTATTTTGTAGTATGGATATATTCATGTACTAGATTTACCTCAGGAAAGAGACTCTTAAATGCCTCTCGGGGTTGTTTCTGGAAAGAAAACATTGTCTTTAGAGATGTTTGCCAAACTCCCTTAATGAAAAGCAGCCCATTTGTTTTCTTTGCTTCAGGGTATATGCTGAGAGTAGTATAATTGTGCTTTTGCAGCTGTATTTCCTAACTGCTAGTTTTATGCTTGATGAAAGATGATTATTAATGTGCTAACAAATCTATGTATCACGATGTAAAAGTATCCATTACTGTAATATTAAAGATGATGGGCTGCTGCTTTGGTAAAACCTTTAAGGTTTCATTTTCTTGAAATTACTATATATCAAAGGAATTCAAATGCATTTCAGGGGCTACTTTTCATGAATGATACCTCTTTCTAATTTCTGTCGCTGTTTATTTGTCTTCGGTACTTCACGAATATTTAGTCATATTGTTTACATTTCAGTACTCTAATACTAAACTTCCCGAAGAGTTCACATGAGCCTAGAAACAGTAATAGCCCTGGTGAGGGAGTCAAAAGGCCTAAATCTCAATGCATCCATTTATTTGTGTGCAAAGTGGAAGACTGCTGCTTCTGCTGCTTATGTGGTTTGGAGAACCCTGCCCTAACAGCTACTTCAGTACTGCTGCCTTCTGCTGACGCTTGCTGTAGACCGGTATCCTTTCTCATTTCCATTTGTTGCATCGTGACTTTATTCCCTAGGAAGAACTGCATATAATTTTACATCTCTGTTCTTTTATTTTTCTTTTATATTTTTTTCATAAATCTCCCTGAGGAAATACTGAAGCTACCTGATTGTCCTCCTCCCTTTCAGCCCTCTCCCAAAATGAAGCAGATCCAAGCTTTTGTCTCTTCAGTGGTGTTATGCTTCTCTGGATGTTGTTATGATGTCCTGGGATGTATCTCTGGCCCCTGGGGCTGCCCTTAGCTATGTTACTTTGATTCCTTCTCAGTTAAGAGGAAGAACATAAGTTGTCCAAGGCACTTGGGAGGAATTGTGGGCAAGCTGAATGCATTGTCAGCACTCTGGTGACATAACTACAGAGGACAGGTTTTGTGTGCAGTCCAGATCATCTTGGCTTGTCTTGAAAGAAGCTATAACGTAGGTGAAGGAGTTTCACGAGTAGCAGTCAGCTTAGGAACAGTGCCTGAACTGGAAACAGAGCCACCTCCGTGGTGGAGGACCATCACAGTTAGCTGGCTGGGATACTCAGTCTGAGTGACGGCAGCAAGCAAAATGTCACTGGGTGACTTTTGGTTGCAGAGTCAGGATAGGCACAAGGAATGACTGTGAACTTGCTTCACTAGTTTGTACGGTCTTATCCTGATTTTTATAGTAAAAAAAGACATAATGAAGCTAAGAAGAAAGCTTTTTGGACTTTTGAGACCTTCGGTCACATACTTGTGTGGCTTACAACAAAGTCTGTGTGAATTCTTGCTAGCATCCAGACACGTGCTGTGAAGTTGCACATCTGTCTGTTTAGAGCCAATGAAGTCAGTGATGTTTCACACACCAAACTGAATGAAGTGTGCTTGCTGTTGTCTGAGTTCAGTCTGTATCTCACAACCTTGTTTAATCATTTTATTTCCTAGATGATGGGAGTTCTTCCTTTCTTCAGATGTAACCCGAAACAACAGAATGTCAGTGTTATTTCTATGCATGTTGACAATAGTGATCACATTACTGTGGCTTTGTGTTTAGAAAATAGTTGAGAATAGCTTTTTAACACTTGTTTTATTTCATACCCATTGTCTAGATTTTTTTTATCCTTTTAAAAAGATATCTCATTTCATAGTACACACTGGGATGCAGACTGAAGGAGGCAGGGAAGAGAATAGTAATTTAATTATTTGCTGTTAGAATTGGAGGAAATATTGCCTAAATGTCAAAATAATTAGGTAAATTGAATTATGGTTTTAATGTACATCTGCTAATTTTCAACAATTTTTGTCATAATCTCTATTTAAACTGAATCTATATTTCAGACCTATATTTATTTTTCTAATACAGGAAATAGTAACTCCCATTATTATCGTGCTGTTTCCTTCCCGAGGTACTCATGAACTCCATTTCTATATGCTGTTTCCGTGGGTTGATCACAGTCCTTTAAAAATGGATTTCCTGAAACACTCTTTAACAATGAAGGAAGCATCATAATATAGTTTCTTGAAGAAGGATGCTGATTTCTCTGTATTTTTCTTGAAGATGCAGAAGGTTTTACTTCTGATAATTCTCTAAGTTGCATAAATTCTCTACCTTCTACAAGTTAGGCTGTAGTTAACGTAGCTGTTTGTTGTTTGAAACCATTACATCCTTCTTGGGGCAGGCTCAGTGCTGCTATGCTTAGCCGCAGAGCACCACACACTGTTGCAGCATCACCTCCTGAGTGCAGTGCATGGTGAGCTCTACAGCGGAGGTGTCTGAGATGGGTCAAGTGCCAGAAGCACTGCTGTCTTTCTCTGCACTGCAATTTTGTACATATGTTTCTGAACTTTAACCCAGGTCCTCTTGGAATCAATGGATTAATCCCCACCAATTTTAGCAGAACACAGTGCAATCTAGTCAACGGCTGGTACAGACACAGCTGAAGGGTAACGTTCATTCATAGGTGATCTAGCTGGGGTGGCTTGTGTCCATTATTCAGAATCCAAGAAGTGCACTTAGCAGTGGTTCTGGTTAGCACTGTTACAGTGTTGAAGGAAAAAAAAAAAAAGCGGCAACCATAGATAAGGTACATTTCCATAAGGCTTCTAGTTATTATTGCTGCCTTTGTGATCCCTCATCTTCTGACACATGATGTCTGCAGTGCTCTAGGCGCTTATGACAAATTAATCTGTGGCACTACATAGAGGCATTAACTTACTGGGAGAAAAAAAAAAATCCAACTGCAGTATATGACAAGTCCATTAGTTTGGTTTCTAAAACACAGAAGTATACATCTCCACACAAGTACTAACAGAAACAGAAACTGGAATGCCCCTTCTGGTGACTAATGCATTCTGGTTAACAGGGCAGTGCATACAAGAGCTACAACATGTGTGGGAATATTTTTCTCACAGCAAGTGAGCTGGGGACTCTAACCTTTATTCAGTAGGTGAGACAGACTTAGCAAACACGTTAAATAACCTTGTTATTTAAGTTTTCTTACAGCAACCCTAATTAATGCATAACATTAATTATGGGGAAAACTAGTAGTATATTAATACTTCAGCAATCTCAAACAGTCAGTACACAATGCTTTTATGAGTTGGCTTGTTCACTTGCCCAACTTTGGGTTATAAAAGTGCAGACCATGAAACTGCTCATTGTTATCTTATAGCCTGGTCTTTCACATTGCAAAGGGTCAGCAGGCTGTGGTAATATCACACCTGGCCTCTATCGAATGATCCAAGATTTTAACCCCTGCTTTTGGAGTGAGGATATGAGCAGTGCCTTCCTAGGGGCACTGCAGCTGCTAGGGTTCTGTGAAGAGTCGGGTCAGGAAAAAAAAGAGAGTGAAGAAATAAAGAAGCAGTACAAGGAAAAGATAGGTTTAAAGAGTGCATCTATTCATTCTCTTTGAGTCAGATATGCTTTTAATACTAGACTAATTTATGTAGGCTTTATAGTCTGGTTTGGCCTTACATGACACATTTTTGCTTCCCTGAATCTTTTTTTTCTTCTCTCTTTTCATTTATAATGATTATGATCTAGAGCTTGCAAGATCCTGTGAATAAACTAACAGAAAGAGCAGAAAAGGAGGACCTGCAGATTGAGAGCACCAAATCAGTAGAAGATCAGCAGAGTCAGTAAGTCACATGTCCTGTATCTCAAAATAATAAGTAATTTTATCTATAATCTACTTTCTCGTTGCTAAAGTCACCAAACATTTAAAACTAAAGATGTAGACACAGGTAGTCTGACCACACTAGCAAACAATAAGCTTAATACAAGCATTACTGAAATGATGTACTGTGTGTATCAAAATTACTAAACTTTATGGTGAGTTTAAGAGCTTGAAAAGGACCCATTTAACCTTTATATGTTACTCATTTTTCTTAGCCATCTCTTTATTTTTCTGCTTTTGCTTCAAATTTTCTTTAGTAAAAGAAGTGGTAAACAGCATCACATGGGAGAAGATATGTGAGCATTGTATTTCTCCCTTCAGCAGCGTCTCCTTACACCTGGGAATAGGATATGGATTCCTGATTGCTTTGAGCAGCGATTAGTTTTTGTAATGTATACAGCATTGGTTAGTAATCCAGCGAAGCAGGAGGTACTTAGTAAAAAGTACATCTAAGTGAACTGATGCTATCAAGGTTTGGGTTACCTGTAGCTCTGAGGTGAGAGAGAATTATGAATGGGCTGCTATAGAGAGAGAAGAACAGGAGAATGAGATGTGATCCCTCCCCTATGGGACCATCAGGATTCAGTTGCGACGAGATGCTACATTGATACAATCCTGCTGCCACCTGTTGTTTTGACTATCCATGGTTAAGTGAAGCACCCAGCTAAGGATCAGTTGTCAAAAAGCAGAGAACAGCTTGGCTGATAATTAGTGTATTTTGCTTGGCTATTTATAGTAACAGTTTTTGAAAGAGTTCAGTTTTTCAGGTTTTTTTGCTTGCTTAGATTTGCATCCACTGACCAAAACCAGTTTATAAATTGGTCAGGTTTGGAGCTAAGCAGATGAGAAATGACTTGGCCAGGTACCATTTGGCAGGTGGCTGTTTGATGCCTCTCACGTGACAATAATAGAGAATTTCAGAAACAATTGTTTTCTTCAATGTTGAAAATAAAATTCTAGAATAAATGCATGATTTATGCAAAATCTGTGCATTGGCATCTACCAGCAAATGCATCAGATCCACGTAATAGTTTCACTGTTTTTTTACTTACGAATTATCTTTTTCCTTTCATTAAACTGGGTAAAATAGCATTTCCTTAAAATTTTGGTGTATCCATCAAAGCATAAACATGCATCTAAGATTCTAGAAGAATGATGCAAAGTAAAATAAAGCTTTTCAAATCTTCACAATATTTCCATTCATGCTAAACATTCATTATACTAGAATTTGGCCTGACTAACTTGTCTTTGTGTAAGAATTGCTTGTAAACCTTTGTGGTTTTTTTTTGTTTTGTTTTCTTTTCTTTATCGCAAGAGCTTTTTCATCAACACCACTGATTTGGTTCTTTAGAAACCTGGTGTCATGGGACAAAACTCACCTGATGGTTGTTTTTATTTAGTCACTGTTACAAAGTTAAAAAGAGGGGTGCAAATTGTTTTTCTGTGGACCGGTTATACCTCCTTAGAGGTATTTATGAGAGCATATTCTGCTTTTCCAGATTTGGTCTATGCTTTTCATTACAGATAGGTAAGTGGTAGGTTTTGACAGTTGGTCTTCAATATTATTTTGGTTTTCAACAGACTTCTGCCAATGAAGCAATAAAATTTAACAACAAATCAGCATATACAGCAAATGCAGGAATCCACATGAATTAGTGTTTATTTGTTGTCGATATGATTCTATAATGATGTGAGCAAAAAGAGAAAAATATATGATAGCGTTAGAATTGTTTTCTCAATTTTTTTTCTTACTCTTTCAAATTAAGGTTGATTTCATTAGATGAGGAGAGCCATACCAAGGAATCAGACTATTCAGGTATTCTATTTCATGTCTTCATAACTTCCTAAATGCTGTGATTTATGTTGTTTTCATTTCTGTTATTTAATATACGTTCAGCTTCAACAAGCAAATCCATATAAATGCATAAAACTTAAGGCCAGGAAGATCTGTTAAACATAATATCTTATATATTGTATCCTAATGCATTTCACTCAATTACTCTCAGACAGGTCAAATAGTTTGTCTTCCAAAGAGTAATTCTTACACTGGGCATGTCCTCAAGGAAGAGATTTTCTGATTAGTAGATGTCAAGACAAGGAAAGTGTGCCACTTACCTTGCTAGTTTACCCCAGTGATTAAATATCCACTCTGTTAAAAACTTGTTAAATTTGGTGGAACTTCTGGCTAAGTTAGGCAAAGTCCTATTCAGCTGCTGACAATGACCTGGTGGGAGGTTATTATCCAGTGACACAGCCAGGCTCCAATTGGAGGTGCACAGTGAAAGAAGGGGAGACAGTGGACACAAGTGACAAGAAGGAAATTCTGGTCAGATACTCAGAAAAAAGCTTCACTTTGAGCGTGGCAAAGCGTTTGCAACAAGTTCCCGCAGAAGCTGTCGAATCTTCATCCCTGCAGATGTTCAAGACTTGACCCATCCCAGGGAAACCTGATCCAGCTTTATAGCTGGCTGTACTCTAACAAGGGGCTTGGACAAAATGACTCCCAGACATCCTTCCAGCCTAAATTATGCCATGGCTTTATAGTATATTTTATCTAATAAATTAACAGAGAACCTTTCAACATGGAGTATTTCATCCTCCATAAAGGTGCTTAAAAAGTACTCAAAACTCCCCTCAAACCTTCCTCTTGATAGGCTAACCATATTAATGTCTTTAAGACATCTTCTCTAGACCTTTAGTTTTGAAGCTTTTGTTTCCATTCCACTTTCCAACATTCCTGTTAAAATGTGAAAAATACTACTGTACAAGACATTCCTGATGTTGGTCTCACCAATAGTGTTTCTAGAAAGTAAAATCACATTCCTTTTTCCAACTCATCACCTTCCTTTTTGTATTTCCAGGAATATTTCATTTTTCAGTAACATCATATTAGAAGCTCATATTTGATTTTGTCATTGTTTATAAAAACTCAGGTCGTTTTGGTCACAGATTTCCACGACTCATTCTTCCATTCTGGAGCACAGCTAGTATTCCTTATTCCTCAAGATATAACTTAAGGCTTAGTGGTATTAAATTCTCCCAGCTTGACTATAGAAACTCAATGACTGGCCTGAATGACCACCTCTAACAGTCTGTTATAGTTGTTTGTACGTTTTATTCAAGAGGGATTCTGTGTTTACTTCCAGATGACTGTTAAAGCCATTGAAAAGCAATGGAAATAACACTAAACCTTGCAGATCTAAACTAGAAACACTTCTACTTTGCAGTTGTTTCTGCTAACAACTTTTTTTGACATCTGTTAGTTGTCATGTTCCTAATCTATTCAATATGTTCCCTATAGTTATTATGCAGTGCTAACTTTTTAGCTGGAAGACTATGCAGTGCAAAGTCAACTTGTTTCTAAACAAATATCTTCACTAAAATAAGCTCACAGTTTCATCAAAGAATGGAATTAGTCATTTTGTGTTTTTTTTTTTTAAACTAGGAATGCTTTCCATAAAAATACCTTTTATTATAGGAGCATTTATTATGCTCCTATTCTTTTATCAAATCAGTTAATGTTTTGCCTTGGAGTAATGATGAGCTATGAGCGCCTAGCTACCTACAGTTATTTGAATCACCCTGTTAATTACTGTTGTTGTTTGAGTGTTTTTTAATAGTGGCACCATATTAGGACTTTTTTGGTGTTCTGAAGTTTCACCCATTTCGCAAGTAATCAGTCAGATCAAATATCTGTTTTACCAGATATTTTAGCGTTCCTGGATGCAAAATCTGACTTCTAAAATATTTTATTAGCAGATGTTTTCTAGAACCTTTCTCAATTATTTACAGACTGTAATATGTTTCAGCATCATCCATAATGTAAATACCTTGTTCTGTCTCTTTCTGCGTCACCTTTAAAAGGAATTGAAGTATTTTGTAATACCTCTGCTAAATTTTTCCATTTCCCTATACTAGTAAGTCTAAGTTGTTTTTTTTTTCTTGATGTACTCTGTACATCCTAAAATAACAGACATAGCACTGCTAGTGATGGAGCTGTTTCTTCATAGCATTCCTCATAAACTGCTCCTATTTCATAACTTCCAATTTCTATCATTTGCTCTGCATTTGCCTTTAATGTGCTATGGCTGTGTTTAAGATTGGTTCCATCATATATGCCATTCAACTGACGTATGGTCAAGAAAGGCAGTTTAAGGAATGACAAGGTCCTGGACACTTTTGTGCTCTTTCCTGCCCTGTGCGAGTACAAGCTTCTGAATAAAATAAAATAAAAAATCTCTGCTTCTGCAGAAAAGCAGAGACCTGTCTGATTCTTGCAGTTGCCTCCGCTGGGTGCACCTAGCCTGGAGATGGGCTTGTGTGGCAGTTGGTAATTCAAAGGAAGATCAGAAATTTGACTTCCTTTAAAATGCTTATATCTAGGTTGGGTCTTTCATCAGTTGCGATGAGGTTAATTTTAAACATGAATACCAACAACTGTTGCATGTTGAACTTACAGTGACATTGTTTATGAACATATATTCTTGTGCCAGGTGTAATTTGACATGTTTATGGATCTTGATTACAGCTGCCGATGGCAAGGATGCCCTATCCAAGTTACAAGGAAATTGTAATCACAAGCAGAACTCAGGTGAAGTGTCTTAAGAAAACTACTTCTAAATATATATATCATAATTGTCAGTGTACTGCAGGTCTTCTTATGTTACTTTCTAATTTTTTTTTATTTCCTGCTCTTAGGTGCCATAGATGACTTATTAGACCTACAACCTGAAGAAAATGGTATGAAACATTTGTGTATATCTCTTTCATTTGCCTTTCCATTGCAGGCTTCAAGTATAATTTTAATCCTAGATGTTAATTGTTTTCCTAATCTAAAGGGTTCATATGTTTCTGAATGAAATTGTTCAGTTACGGTTTTTAAACAGTGTTAAAAGAAGCTCAGCTTCATAAACCTACAGAGGCACTAAAGCTGATGTTAGAATATAAAGTATACCTTATTGGTATGCAAGGGATGATTCAAGGTTATATTGCATTTTCCCCATTAAAGTAAGTTCCACTGTAAACCTACCTTTCCTATAACTTTTCAAAATCTTTTCTTTTTAGTTCTCTTTTTGTACCCCAACCCTTCACTTGGCAATACTTTGTAGCCACAAGATTTTATATCAGAAATGGACATATAAGAAACAAATGATTAAATCCTCTTAGAAAACATGTAAGAACAGGTAACATTTTCAGCCACGTAGTTAATTAAATCTGCTGTGCTTTTCTCAAATACCCATGCAAAAGCAGTCTTTAATTCTGGACTCTACTCCTATTGTTAAACTTCTGTTAGATTAGTGACAGCTCAAGGGGATATGCTGTACCAAAGGAGCTGTTTTACCATGTAACATATGAAACATCTAGGCAAAAAAATTGTATTGAGTTCTCACATGGAGTAAGGATATTGCTCATAGTTTCTTTATTTGCTCTTCACTTCCTTCATCTCAGAAGAATGAGCAAAAGCAATCATAAGAACAACAAAAAGAAAAACCTGTGGCAAGGCAAAAAAAACAAGCAAAGAAAAAATCCCTCCATGTGGTTTAGTCAGTCAACCTGAGAGTGTTATTTGGAGTATTTAAGGTACTGCCTTCATGTCGGGTAAGGAACAGTGGATTTGCAAACACTTTGACTTTGGATTTGCCACAAGCAGTCTCATGCACTGTGGGGAAATTACGTCTTCACTCACGAAGGCAGAAACAGGGGAAGTTTCCTCAGCTACCTGTGCAGATAGCAGTCCTAATCTGTGAGCAGATAAGGTAGTGATTACTTCTTTTCTGTGGTTAATAACAAAAAGGTCAGTGTGTGGCCTTTTTCCTCCTGGTTTTCCCCTTAATCATTTGCATTCCTTCTTGGACCTTCTTAGAGCAGATATAGATAATGCATACAATTACTGGTCATACAAGTTTAGCCTTGTCAGTTAGAAGTGTTTTCCTTTTTTTTCTTTTTTTTTTTTTTTTTTAAGTGAAATAGCTATGTCAATATGAAAGCAGTTGTGGGACAGCTACATCAGATAAAGATGCTTATGTTAATGTTATGATATCAGCTGTCGACCCTAATTTCACACAATAGCTAGCTTTAGGCTAGTGAATACTGTATTATTTTAATTGCTCCCAAACACACTTTTTTGTGTGTTTCAGAAGGTAGTAGTCTTTATCCTGTATTTCAGACCATGTATCATTGTAAATATTTTTCATTTCTCTTCCTATGAATATTTTCAAATACTAGCAAAATAAGGCATCTTTGCAAAGGAGCATGAGGATTGTTAGAGGCTTGTTCAGATAAACACAAAATAGAATATAGTGACATTGGTTTTTTTTTCAGTGTTTTACTGGAAGTTTTTTGTTTTTTTCGTGGACATTTATAAGATAAGGGGCAGCATGTGAAGGCAAAGAAGGGATCTTGACTGTGAAAATGGGCAATGAAAACAGAGAAACAGGAAAAGAAATAATAGAAGTTTTATGGGTGAGGTGAAAAAGTCCATATCATTCTAGTAATCTAGCAGATACCACATGAGTAATGTCTTGATAAGCAAGACTGGTTTCAAGATAACTTTTATTGCAAACAAGTTGAGCTTACTGCTGTTTACTTGGGGTAGTCTCAACATAAGCATCACCCTGTCCTCCCCTACTCTGTGTGCATTTTCTCCCCAGGAAAACCAGAAAGACTGCTGAGACACGAAGTGTGTCACTCTTCTTTTCTGGTGGTCACGTGGAGTACAGCAAGATCTAAGTGCTCTTCAGATGTAAATCTATATGTTTTGCTTTCTCCCACAGTAATAATGGGACTACTGCAATGGGATAGCCAAATGAAGCACAGTTTCGCTCTGAGCCGTGTTGCTGCAGAACTTCTGTTCCATTATAGTAAACGTAATTTGTGGTTAGGCACACTATTGGTGATATGTTTCAACAGATCTGTTACTGAGGATGCTCACGTATGAATCTCCTTCCAAGTTCATGAAGGGGCCTAGTGAAAGCAGTTTTGAGATGGTGCTGTCCAGTAGAAATCACAGTTCTTACATGTCTTAGAAATAGTAATTGTCTTTTCCCTATGGAAGGACACACCCCTCTTCCTCACATGATGGAATAGCTACAGGCTTGGGAGAATTATAGGTGCTGGGAGAACATTCACATTCATTGCTATTTATCTGAAGTTTGGAAAGTGCTTGAAAGTTCATGAGAAGAAGTTGTTTTATGTGGTTTTAGTTATAGTCTAGTGGGAATATTAGAAGAATTGATTTGTTTGTAAAATTTCTGTTTCTAGTTTTTTGGTCCTGTCAGAGAATATAAAATGTAAATTAGAAAGGAGCTGAACCTCAGTGTTAACTTCAGCAATTTAAAAAATCCTTGTATTATGTGTTGGCTTATTTGTTTCTTAGTATGTAGGTGTGTATGTTGACTCATCAGCCTATTTTTAAAACAGTTTTGTACTTTTTTTCTCCTATGACTCAAATTCAGCCATTTCATTACAAATGATTACAGCTTTTATAAGGGAACTTTCCTGAGAAGGCAGTTGCATTTAAATCAAATGACCTGTTGCTCTGATGGCAGCCACTTTGCTGCTATCCATCCTTTATCCCAACCCAGAAGGGTTACAACATCTTTGCAAGCTGTATGCAGCTTGAAGAGCTCAGCTGACCTACCAGAACTTTGGAAAACTGAAGTTGTTTCTGCGCCTTACCACAAGTTTGAAATGAGTGTAATTAAGATAAACTGATCTGGGTTTTAGTAGCATAGCATTATCAGCGTTGTTAACCACCATTTTTGTCCTCCACATACTCCCACAATGGAGCTCTAAATGTTTCCAAGTAAAATAACACTTGGGATTCCTTGATAGTTCTTTCACTCTCCAAACATTTTGTAAGCTAGAGAAAAGGATTGTAATCCTGGTTACAAGCTTCATTTATTTTATATAACTGTTTAACGTTTCTAAAATAAGAAAAAAATGGCTTTTAAGGAATGTCAGCTTAAGATTCCTCTGCTGCAGTTCTTGGTACTAGGAAAACTAACAAGGGTAATCAGAAGGAAAGTGGCCGCAGTTACTTCTCAGTGGCCTAAGAAAGAAAAAAAAGAGTTGCTATAGCATTGAACAGTGTAGAAATCTCACTTTGTGTGGAGTAACCTGTTCTCGTGGGGAAAAAAAATAAATTAACTCAAGCAATGAATAGAAGGTCATAAAGGCTGTCTTAAATATGTTCTCACAAAATTCTAGAATCATCCCCGGCTGTTCTTTATTTTCAGTTTGTACCAATCTGATTTTTTTTTTGAGAGGAACTTTATATGATGCTTCAAAAAGCAACATAAAAGTAGTTTTCTCCAATGCTTATAAGTATTGGACTATGTAATGGTTTTGGTGGGACATTTAATAGATTCTTAAGTGTATTTGTAGTGTTTTTTAATGGGAAATGAGTCTGAACGGTGAAGTTATCTAAGAGAATCAAGGAATAATTTGTTGCATAAGCTACAGCCCAGCTGTTCAAGAGAATTGGTTCTGAAAAAGAAAACGACAAATATTCACAGAAAAACATCCCATCTCAGTTAATATATAAAAAATAGATTGGGTATTTTTTAAATGTTCCTTCTGTTCTTTGATTGTTTAAAAATTGATTTATCTTTACTCTCTGTTTTGCTCTGAGACAGCATCAAAGGATCAGTTTGTGAGGCCCTTGGAGTCGGAACCTAGTGATAAGGATGACATGGTGTTACTGAATGAGATCCTCAACGCTTCCTCCCTGGATGAGGGGGAATTCAGCAAAGAGTGGACAGCTGTTTTTGGACAGGTTGCGCTTACTGATCTCACCATGAACTCTTCTGCTGGAGATGAGGAGAACACTTCATCGTCCATGGCATCAACACCATCAGGCTATTTGCCCTCACAGCTGTTAGACCAAAACATGAATGACTTGCAGTCATCTTTACACGGTGAGAGCTCATCTTGGTTTGTTAGATCTTTGTTTCTGCTTTTGGGCTTTAGAGTATGTCTTTTTGCTACTTATAAGAGTGGTGTTGTCTTATATCGTGTCAGAGCTGCAGAAACCCTGAAGTTAAAGTAAGGTGTGGCCTGGAGAAAAATACGTGTATTTGTTTTTCAAGCCCTGCTCACTCAGTGTTGAATGAATTAGTCTAAAGCCTGAAGTACAAATAATTGCCTTGTATATTTTCAGTAAACTTTCTGAAATATTCTGTAGGCCTTTGAGACATTTTTTCTGTAATAGACAATATGTTTTGAGTAGGTTTTACTGTTTAAAACACAGCTGCTGTGTCTGTTAAGGAGCCAAAGAACCAAAAATGATTACTGTATTTTGTCTGGAAATACTATTTTTAAACAACTTAATGAAAATCAATTGCGTTCTTTCGCTGCCTTATTTTTAATGCATCCAACACTGTTGCAATGTAGGTATGTGGGTAAGGTAGAATGGATTGTGTTTCATCCTAGCAACAGGTGGATTCCTCTCGTAGGCTGCATTTCTGCCTACCACTTCAGGTAACAGCTCCTTTTCTCCACCTTGTTCTGTGCTGTTCATTTTCTTGGCCTTTCCAAGTTGCTGCTGTGGGGAGGGGAATATGTGGGAGGGATACTGGGGGAAATCTTTCCTATTGCTTCTGTGCCCTGGGGGAGGGAGGCGGATGGTAATGAGCCAAAAGTAACTACCATCATCCTCCCCACCACCCTCAGCTGCCAGCTTAGATTTCTCTGTAGGGCATTGCAAGCTAGGGGAGAAGCTTGGCATTTGGGGCCCTGCCCCAACAGTCATTTTCATCTCGTTTGGGGAAGAGCACTGTAGGGAGACTAGCAGACTGATTTCATCCTGAAGGCTACTTCTTGGAACCCATGAAACTCGCACAGTCACACATGCTCTGAAGTGACCTGTGCCATTTTGGCAAAAATAAGAAAGTTTAAGTTATAATTAATTCAGATATAACTCCCTCCCCCCACCCACCCAAATGCAAATACTTGGGTTCACTGACTTCAATGATTAGATGGGAACTGGGCAAGTGACGTTTGCAGTGCTGCGCAATTTTGTGATGATATATAGGAGGATATATATATATATATATATATACACACAGGATATATATATAGTGATATATGCATATAGAAGTATGATTAATAGAGCAAAGAGGGACTGGAGAGGATTTGACTCCATAAAATATGAACAGAAAAAAATCACGAGGTTTAGTCATTGCATTGTCAAAATGAACAGTTTCTGACCAGAAGTAGACATGCTATCTACTGAAAGGAGAAAAAGGAGCAATGAGAAACATCTTTTTTTGATATAGAGACATAAACAAATTTTAAGCAAATTACTAAAAATAGCAGCTATATTATGAGATTGGATTGTGTTTTGTGTTATTATTATTATTATAGCTTAGTTTTTGCATGTTTTTAAATGTAAACATGATTTTGAAGATAAAATATTTTTAAGGTGTAAGTGGCAAACAGACTTGTGTATCCTTTCTGATGTTATCTCTTTTATTTGCATGAGACAGTGACATTGGCTGTGTTTTTGCCACTTCAAAATCAGAAGTCAGATATACGGCATTCAAGAAACCCTAGAAATAGAAAATCAGTTCCAGTCAATATAATATCCCAGAATTGTTTTGAATAAGAAAAAATATAAATATGTATTAAAAGAGTAAAATATGTTGATGTTTTCAAATGAATTTCCAAGGTTTTGGCAGAAGATCATAGTAATTGATCTACTGGCATTTGAAAAGTCACGGCTAATCAACTCCATGATTGTATCTGATAATCAGCATGTTCCCAGATGACTCTAATTGCCAAGTGAAATACATTATTTAAACTAACTTTTACAGAATATTTTTAATTCTTTCCTTTTTTTTAACTGAAAGTGAAATTCTGTCCGTTTGTGTTTCAACTTGAATTTTAAACTGCATTTAATTTCACAGCACTTCTTTCATAATTTGACCTTGCCAATAAATTTGGGAACAGAGACTATTTAAAAAAAAAAAAAAATACTAACTGCAGAGTAAACATATCTAAACATTAAAGTTGAAAAGATCAGAGAATATGATTTATGGATATTTTACTGAGGACCTGTGATATGTATTTTATACTGCTGTACTCTTTTTTCCCCTAATTGATAATGCTTAATAATTATTCAGTGTGAGGTGCTGCAGTAGAGCCTAGATGGTGCATGCTTCCTGTGTGAATTTGGCCCTAAGACCATAAAGATTCTTAAAACTCACATGCTTAACTTTAAGCACATTAACTTTTCTATTAACTTCAGTGGGATTACTTACTTATTTTACGTTAAGCACACTCATAAATCTTTGGGGCTTTGTTTTCTCTCTGCCTCAGATCTTAATCTGTAAAACAGGCACAATGCTATGCAGGTTATAAACTGTTACGCTCAGGAATTCCCAGCTCCAAGTTTTCTCTGGCTGTATTTATGGACAGGATCTAGCACAATGGGACTTTGAGTTGCTATGGGACTACCAGGTGCTGTTTTAAAATATGTATAAATATTAGAAACAAAGCATGCTCCCAGCAAATCTTTTATATTCCGCTCCAGATACAGCTTTGTAATTTGGTTGCCTTGCCATTTTATTCAGAGAGCATTGGCTGTCTCTTTCATAATGTAAATAGCCCCCTTTACTTACTTACACCACCGAGAATTCCTCTTTATATTACCTACACATGGTCGTGTTCTGGTTGGTAAGAAAATGTGCAGCGCACTGCTTCCATTTCTAAATTTAATTGTGGTAGCTTTTGTGAAGATGCTAGCTGAAAAGTAAGCTGTTTGGTTTCCTTGCTGTCTCAACGATAATCTTTTGTCTAGTCACGTAATGAATCCATCCTGTGAACAGGCAAACCAGAGTAGGCGTAGGGCCAGCAAGAGCTTGCGATTTGATAAAGACTGCAATTTGGTTTTGAAAGGCAAAGCTTTTGTTCTCTGTAACTCACCGTGAGCGGACACTAAAAATAAAATCCATGAAAGTATTTCATAAAAAAGCAGTGGCAATCTTTCCCAAAACCTTCGTTACAAAAGCATCAGCTATTTTGTGGAACACTTTGGGCTGGATTTTTTTTTTCCTTGGTTAAGTCCTTTTTGTTTTCTAAGTGGTGCTTAAGCTAGCTGTGTTCTAATGAACAGAGAACTGGAGCACAGCATCGCTCATGGACATGCTGCTTGCCAAGACTCAGGCCAGGGAGTCAAAAGGAAGGCCCCAAAGGAGTTAGGTGCCCTGCAGTGTTTTGCCTCGTGGTTTGCCAGTTCCATCAATGCAAACTCACCTCGGTGAGTCCTTAGGGAGACAGCTCCTGACCTCACTGAAGGCAGTGGAACGTGCACAGGATGTTTCTGAGCAGCACTCCCATTCACTTATATGAAATTTGGATTTGGCCCTGTTCATTTCAGCCACTCAATTTATCCGTTGCCATCCATGATATATAAAGCACTTTCTTGCGATATATCTGGAAAGAAACAAAAGCATTATACTTTTTCTCTAGTTGTTTGTAATCTCCTCTGCCAGTCTTCTCTTGTGTAACACAAGAGAGAAAATGCCTGAAAAAGTATGTCGTTCTGAAGTGGTAATGCCATACTTTTGTATTAGTTATGATTCAAATTTGCTTATTTGAAAGATTAAACTCTTAAAACCTCATTTTTAGGAGGCACAGGCTGGCTTATAAGCCATTATCATCTTTGCCTAGAACAAATGTTTGTGAGCCCTCTGCATCCAGATTTTGAACAAGTTTTTGTTTCCTCTCCTTGGAGATACAGAGGATGTTTGTGGCTTAAAATTCCCTTTTTAAGCTATGTGGTTTTATGGAAACATTCTTCTTGCCCCCTTTTAACAACACTGCTTGGGCCTCGAGCCCTTTAGAGTCAAGGCCAGATCAGAGAGTGAAGGGAATAATCTGTTAGAGGAAGGAAGGGTTCCTGTGACTTAGCAGCTGTTGCAGGAGCTCTCAGGATGCTGGGTACCAATATTTGACAGCAGCCTCAAAAATGGAGAAGGTAAGGGGAGAAAGGAAGAAGAGAACAGAAAAATGATGTGAGAGCATGAACTTGTAGACTGAATAAGGAAATGCTAGCTCTATGTACAGATGAATATCTTGTTTCTGATACTGCAGAGTTAGATACAGCAGCTCCCTGTGATGGACAGATAATTGACCAGGCAACACTTAGAGGAGACAAAGTTGAAATAAGAAATAAAAGCTATCTATACAGGCCTGTAATGTAACATTGGTGTTAAAAATGTGGCTGTTTGTCCTCTAAATGTGATAAAGCATAAGAATTTAAATTCCTTAAACCAGGGATAAAAATGCGCCATTATTTCCTAATATGTATCCACGCTATGCCATCCCTATTTCACTTTGCCAGCCTAGAGCATCCAGCTTCAATAACTGTAGTTATCATTACTCTCTTGTGGATATAGAATATGCATGTAGGAACAATAAATTGTGAGTACAGTTTCACTTTTTACCATATAATTGCTCTCTCCCTGCTGAGAAGATCCTTACAAATGAAGGATAACTAAAAAATATTCAATTAAAACCTAGTTTTAAGTTAACTGTAAACAGTGCATCTAGAATTAAATTCTTCAGGTTATTTTGCAACAAATGAACTTTTTCAGAATTAATCATTTTAAAATTAATTTAAAAACAAGGCTCACAAAATACTTGTTTTCTGGAACAGTTGGAATGAAAGTCTTTGGAACTGTAAAAGTAAAGGAATGAGGAAAAAATGTTTAGTATGTATGATATTTTTGCCCAAATGTAACTGATATTCTTTGCTCTACAGCTATGCTTGACTTGATTACTGTACCGGCATTTCTGTGAACAAGTATTAGCTGTGATTGGATAAAAGAATTGAGGGGGAAAAAAAAGTCTTTGTTTAGACATATTAAAGGTTTGAGAAGAGTACAGTTACTTGGATCTGGAGATGAAGAAACCACTCCACAGCTATTCTGTTCTGTTTTCTGCAGAATCTGACTGTTGATTTCTCGTGTATGAGAAAGATACAAATGGCCATAACCAAAACAGAATACTCCGCTCCATCACCTGGTGTGAGCTCTGTGCTGCTAGACAGTGGGGTGGCAGAGTTGACAAAGTAATTCTTAACACTAACACTGCTATATTATTGAATTCTAGGATGGGCAGCTAACAGTGGGAGCCCTCCATCTATACCACAGCCAGCACAGAAACCAAACAGCCTGAATGTGAATGCTAACAAGACGCCAATGAAAGGTGGTAAGTCATTTAGTTCTTCGGTTATTTAGCTTTTCCTGTTTAGCTGTGACTCATGCATCTTTCTAGCCTTCCCACCTAATCTACCATAATAAAGCTTATTTTTGTAATAGTTACATATCAAGAGTCTTGTGCTTACTGACGAATTACTCTTTCGGTGTCAGTTATACATATAATACGTGTGTATCTGTGTATTGTTTGTAGGCTTCAATGCTGGTAATCTGTCAGAAGAGTAGTGTGCTATATATATAACAAGGGAGCTGAAACAACAGTTTCTTCTACTCCTTTAATTTTGAGTCATACAGAATAGCATCTGCATGCACTTAGTCTAAGCTAAACGCTGTTTTGAAGCTCTGGGAAGACTCTGTGGCTAAAATACAGGCTACTGATAAGGCAGAAGAGCCCTGATTACAGATTTTGTTGATAACATGCATCATATCAGTAGTCAAATGAAGCAATTCACTTGTGGCAAGTGAGCCAAGAGTCCTGTCATCAACTGATACCAAGCCCCACTATTTTGACTAGTGTTTTTTGGGTAGGCAAACTAGGAGGACATTGCATCCTTGTTGCCAGTTTGCAGTATATTTTCTGCATTCATATTCAAACAAAAGCTACGTGAAAGGTGTTCAGTGCAGAAGGAAGGAGCAATGTGTATTCCTTCCCCTGCCTCCTGGGATTAAAAGACTGACTAATTTCAGCCCAGTAGAAAAAGATGGTTAAGATGTTTTGGGAGCTCTTTTGGGAATGAGTGAGATGTCACAGCCACAATAGCTTCACCAGAAAAAGGAACAGCCTTCAGCTACTTCAAAATCTGTGTTTGTGAAGGTGACATATCTTCTAGCCTTGCAGACACGAAGATGGAAATCATGCCAAATTGAGCCTATTCTGTATGTGAATTCCTCATAGCACAAAGGGTGCTTTCATTTAGCATGCAACGTTATCTTTCTGAGTAGAATAGCACATCTCCACATCTTATTTCTCTATGAATATAATGTTTGTTAAGCATGAGATCACAAAAAAAGAAAGTGGTGATGTAGCTTCTTTATAGCAGCCAAACTCACCTCCTCTTTAATTTGAAAATCTACCTTTTTGGAATAATCAGGTTCCAAAGGAAGCAGGAAGGTAGGAGACCTCTGCAACATCTATATGTCAATATAGACACAATAGATGCAATAGTCCAGCTGTTGCTGGTATTCAACATATTCCTGGTTCACTTTGTTTTTTTAAATATAAATCAAAAAATATACCCTAATACCAGAAGCCATACTTGGGACATGACTAATGACATTGTATGGTCATATACAGGGGGAAGAGGACAGTCACATGAACTGGATTTAGGTTAAGGAATTCAGGCCTGTAAGATGGTAAGGTAAAGTAGAGTTTGCTTAGCTTTTGGTTTTTCACAGGCCTGCAGGTGCACACACAAGTAAAATACCTTTCACTAAACAAAGCTAGACAGAGAGAGATTGTTTCTATTTTTAATTAAAGTGTTCCTGTACTTATCATGGCAGGAGGTATATAAAGCGCACAGGCAGCCAGATGTAAAACATTCATTCTTACTAAAGTTCGATATTCTGTTAAAGGTGGTGTTTTAACATGTAATCACTCATTCTGATTTTCTTGTCAGAAGTGCCCTTAGTAATAAATTAAACAACAGCATGGCGTTTGTTTGACCTCAGTCAAACTTTCAGTCACTTTTGTTTTAAAATAGCTGACAAGCAAGAATTCCAAGTTTGTACTTTTCCTTTTTCTTTTTTTTTTCTTTTTCCAGAACCTACAAGGAATCCTAAAGACTTGACTGCCTGGTTCAGTCTCTTTGCTGACCTTGACCCGTTATCCAATCCTGATGCTGTTGGGAAAACTGATAAAGAACATGAATTGCTTAATGCATGAGTCAGCTGCCTATGGTAACTCACATTCTTCCATTCATCAATGCTATTTTTGGGTTTTAAAAAAACTAAATGAAAACTAGTATGCTGTTGTGAAACTATGAAGTATGTGCCATGATAACAAAACTAAAGGGAATAAATCCCCTTTTATATACGTACAGTTATTTGCTCTTGTTTTGTATAAAGACTTAGCATTTATTTTCTACGTGGATTTACAAAAATGAGGTTAAGAATTAGGGCAGATTTCTTGCCAAATTAAATTATCTGCTGAAACACTGTCTTTGCCTGAGGTGATGCAGAGCTAACACTGGAGTGAAATACAAATTGCAAACCTATTTTTTTATAATGTTTCTTGAGTAAATTAAAAAATACATATATCATGTAACTAAGGAGGCTGCATGCGTCAAACATCTATCACATCTATAATATATATATGTTACTGCTATGTCAAGATGTCAACTGAATTTGTTTTGTTAGTACTCACAGTGAAAAATCTGTGCTGGAGCTAATTATAAGAAATACATTTGGGTCTATGCAGCCATGGAAATTGTGCCCTTTCTGATTTAAATTATTAGACAAACTGTACTACCTAAATGGAAGTATTACCCAAAAGGCTTCTTTTCTGACTTTTTTTTCCATTGCACCAACAGAATTTGCACCTGTTTGCAGAAGTTTCTTGCAACTGATGATTTACCATGCCTTCAAAACATATTTCTGTTCAGAGTGTTTTTCATCAAATTTATTTCTGAAGCATGTATTATTTTGAGCTTGTTGTGACATTAACTCTTTAATAAAATGATTTTGACAAAAAAATATATTTTATTCCCCCTGGAATGTTGGTGTGCTGTTGAATTGGTATGTAACAAGCATCTGAAGATAACATATAACTAGTTTTTAGAGAGTACCTAATAATTCATATCATTAGCTCACACTGTTTCTGAATAGTGATGCAGTAGGACAGTAAGAAAATCTGAACTTGATGGTCTCTCTTTGCCTCCCTTCTCTCCTTTTACAGTGAAGGAAGGTGAAAAGGATGGCAGAAGGTACAATATCACAAGTTCTGCATGTTTGCTATGTGTACCGTATAGGATCTGCTTTGCAATTTATTATATTTAGCCTTTTTTAATTCAATTTATTTTTCTTTTACATTGATGAAGTTTTTCATCCCCGGTTAATTTGTGTGCTCAGTTAGTTAATCCATTTCTCATGGTCTATTAGATAACTACGTACCTGCATTGTAAGCCTCAAAATAACTTTGTAAATATAGAAGTTATCAGAACCGGCCTGCTTCTCAAGCACAGCAGAACATCATCTGGTGGCTGCACTGAGCAGTATTAATGTGTGTTTGATATGTTCTAGCTAAAAAGCTACATGCTACATAGTGGACGGGTAAGCTGGACTGACTGGGATCCACCTGACTGAACCCTCAGCAAGTTTAATCACCTCTGTACAAATCTGTAATGTTCAAAATCCTTCTTAAGGTGCCACATAGCTGGAAAGTCTCAAGGTACTTCCATTTTTGCCAGAGATGTTCTTCAGCTGTTTAGCAGTGTATTATACTGGATAATGGACAGCCTGGTCTTCTCTTTACGGAATACCCAGCCCACTGATCCCCAACAGTAAGGCCATTCTGTTGTGTGCCAGTTAAGACATGGAAGCTGATACAGACATGGATACCTAACTGTTTGCAAAGATCACTGTTTTCCTGCTGCCTGGTGGTGGCAGCTCCTTGCTCAAAAAGCTGTCACCTGTGAAGTCTCTCCTGAGATGTGTAACTTTCTTGAGCATTAGGGCTGTAGCCTGAGGTCCTGACTTAGAGCTGCCGTCTCTGGCATTAAGGAAGGCATCTGCAAAGAAGATTAACTGGGAAACACCTAACACTTATGCTGAGGTGCATTTACACTTATGAGTACTAGTTTGCACTCAAAACACAGGATGTTTGCCTGAAATCCTCTTCATCTCAAACAGTAATTATCTGCAACACCAAAAATGTTAGCAGCTCTAGGAATAGACAGGCTGCTGGCATTTTCAGCCCAGCTTGGTTAGCACTGAAATCATCAAACAGATTCTTGCAACGTTAAGCAAGTCTGTGGTTACTAAACTTGTTTTAGATTATGTTTGTCTCAATACTTGTTAAAACACTTCTGGACGATCTATTCTAGCATTTTTAATGGCTAAAGCAGTTCTGATAAAAGCAAAGGTGAGGCTAAAATATGGCCTATATTCAAAATAGCTAACTGTACTTTAAGTTAGAATTAAGACTCAGAAAATGTTCGTTTTTACTTTTTGGTCACAGATTCTAGACTTTCAGGATGTTTAAAACAAACAAACAAAACCCTCCTGTCTTCATTTGGAAAATTAAGGACATTGCACAAGTTTCAGCTAAATGTGTTGTGAATCCTTGTCATGTTTTTAGGTAGAAAAATAGCTGAATAATCATCCTTTTTACACAAGAGAAACCACAGCTGAAGGTGTTTTTTACCCCAAGCAGCAATACTGATTGGTTCATATTATGCATTTTCTTGTAATATGTGATTTTTTTAAATTAAAGTTAGCTTTGAATTTTGTGCTTTCTGCCTATGCATTTTTTCACATTTTTAATTTAAAAAAGAAGCCAGAGGTTTTTAATACATAATTAAATTTGCTTAAAGAAAAGCAATTGAAATCCCCATGTACAATGCATTACTATCACGATCATTATTTAAGTAGAAAAGTAGAGCAAGAAAAGAAACACCCTGCAAATAGCTATTTTTTTAGGCAGAAAAAATCTTAATTGCAGTTACAAACAATACTTCCTTAATCAGAGAGAAGTGTATGGCATACACTTCTCTGTGCAGTCTGGGCTCCAGAGTAACTCCAAGCCACAGTGCCATTGTTATAGGATTTTCTGTGATGTGTGTGCAAGCTCAGCAGTAATTGGGACAACAGGGTAGTTAATCATCCTGGTAAAATTACAGATTGATTGTTCTACACACATAATGTTCATCTTGATTTAATATGCTTCATTCCAATTGCATATTCTTGTTTAGTAGTGGATTGTCTTAAAATAAAAACAGCTGCAGAACCCCTATGGCAGATGAAAACAGTGGTAATTGATTAACTATCTTTATCAGGAAGTTTATTAAAGTTGATGTAATTGATTTTGGTGAGTCTAGGATCTTACAAATCTAAGAACAGCCACTTCAGGAGAAATGGACTGTGCACCTTGGGAAGTTGAATAGCATATGGAGTAAGTAACTTTTCTGACCTCCTTAAGTGATCAGAATTCACTTCCAACATAGTAATATGATGCAGCTTGTTCCTTTCTATTCTTTCCATATACAACATTGCATGGGCCTGAAACTGATGTACTTACTTTGAAGCAGGACCACCTGGTCATGAAAACTCCAAGATCTGAGTCTGGAAGGGCTCAGCAGAGCAGTAGATTGACGTGAGGACACAGCACCCAGGCACTGTCATGCTTCAAGCTGAGTTTTCCCAGGGCCTCTGCCATCTACCATCACAAGCCCCTGCTAGGGATACTGGATAAGAAAAGTACAGTGATGAATGGGGGTTGTACTGTCCCTGGTTGCTGCTGAGAGCATCCTTTTCCCAAGTGTGCAGGGTGAGATAGCCTCAGAGAAGAGGAAGAAGAGATGGACGGTCCTGTCTTCTCTCTGTTCAGTTTCCACAATTAGAGAAAAAGCAAGACATTGGTGTGGTAAAGGCCCATCTGCCACCGTTTGGGTCCTCCTCACCTTTTCCAAGCTCCTGTTCTCTTCTGTCCAGAAAGCAGTTGCTGTTCCCTCCTTCTTTGTCCAGCACCCCCGTGCTTTCTCCTCCCTGCTGGGGGCACAGGGCAGGCCAGCAGGGAGGAGCTGGGCAGCCCAGGCTGGGCCCTGCGTGCTGGGCAGCCTGCAGTGACACGTGCTTACCTTGCAGGCTAGGATTAGTTGAGGAGCTGGACTTGTGCCGCAGTAACCTGTGGCCATCCCAGGGGCCCTGCTTGTTTCTAGGCTTTTGACCCTCTGGGTGTGTAAGTAGAGGGACGTTGAGCCCCCACTGCAACCTAGGGTTTGCTGTACCCCACTCTGGTTGGCCTACTTTTACATTTGACGCTCTTTGTCAGTGCCTTATTTTTAAATAAGGCACCATATGGGAAGGCAGGAAGCAGAGCAACAGCTCAGCTTGCCAACAGCCGGCAAGCAGAGGGTTTGCCTCAGCTGAGAAGCAGCAACGCTGACAGTCTAGCGCTGTGTTGGCGAGCTGGGCCCAAACAGGCTGTTAGGGCTGCGCTGCCGTCCTCACTCAGTCTTTGCTCGGTGTACAAGGGAGGGGAGTCTGTCCTGGTACTCCTGAGACCCCAGCTGGAGTGCTGCCTTCAGCTCTGGGGGGCCCCAGCACAGGAAGGACATGGGCCTGGTGGAGCAGGTCCAGAGGAGGGCCATGAGGACGATCAGAGGGCTGGAGCACCTCTCCTGTGAAGACAGGCTGAGGGAGTTGGGGTTGTTCAGCCTGGAGAATAGAAGGCTCTGGGGAGACCTTACAGCAGCCTTCCAGTACCTAAAGGGAGCCTACAGAAACTCTGGGGAGGGACTTCGTCAGGGAGTGGAGTGATACGACAAGGGGGAATAGCTTTAAACTTAAAGAGGGGAGATTTAGATTAGATAGAAGGAAGAAATTCTTTACTCTGAGGATGGCAAGGCACTGGCACAGGCTGCCCAGAGAAGCTGTGGATGCCCCATCGCTGGAGGTGTTCAAGGCCAGGCTGGATGGGGCTTTGGGCAACCTGGTCTGGTGGCAGGGGGTGATCTTTAAGGTCCCTTCCAACCCAACCCATTCTGTGATTCTCTGATGACGCTGTGGAGTAAATGAGGCCCAAAACCACTGGTGTGGACCCAGGGCTGCACCTGGGTGCCGCACCATCACGACCTGCTGACTGCCCAGCACAGGACATGGGGACACAGGCCCGCAGATACATAGTCACTGTGACAAGGAACGACTAGTCAGAAATCTAGGCCTCATCCCTGTAGCAAAAGTTTCTCAGCTAACAGGAATCCTTATTTTCTGCCACTTGGCTGCATTTAGTCATTGTCCCTGGGAGTGCAGCTGCATTTACACATGCCAGATATGACCCAGGTGCTTTTAGGGCAATTCACCTGCACACCTGCCCACAGCAGTGGACAAGGGCACCATGACCAAAGGGGCCAGGCAGGCTCAGCACATTTTTGCCCTTGGTGACCACCACCACCACCACCCCCACCCCTCTCTCAGGCTGCCTGGCTTTGCAGTCAATCACCACGCTAACCAGGTGTTTATTAACAGTGTTCTCCCAAGCATTACACTGACTTTTCCCCTCATTCAATTAATTGTAAGCCGGTCTAATTATGCAGTTAAGGAACCCAAGGTATTTGTCTGCACAGGAGCCACCATGAAGTGAGGGTGCTGCCACTTGCCAGGGAGCAGCATCCAGCTCCTAGCAACTGCATCAACTTTTAACTCTCTTCTATCATATTGAAAGCTTGTTGTGCCTGAGCTCGTGCTGAGCCACAGTGCAAGGGGGTGGAGTTTTGGCTGCTTTCAAAAAATAATAGAATTTTAAAAGAAAGAAATTAAAAAAAAAAAAAAAAGCATGCTGTAGCTTGGAAGTGAAAGTCCGTCTCATTCTACCTGGCAGCTATTTACACTGGTTGCTTTTGAAATCTTTATGGGGTAATGAACACACACAAATAGATAAGGAGTTTAAGAAATGGCTAAATGCCTGCAGACCTACCTAAGCCATTAGGTACATTAGCTGAGCTCAGCCAGCCTTCTCTTTAAACAAAAGTTCACAGAAACCTTCTCTGTAGGGTGTTTCTTTTATTTTGGACTTCCATAGCTATTAAGGCAGCAGGAAAAGCCCCAGGACAGGTGCTGGAAGCCATATGCTTCATGAACAGGCTGGAAATAAAAAGAATGTGCTATAATATGAAATTATCCATCCTGTCTCCACCTATTTGGGTAGATGATAGCGGCTGCAGGAAACAAGCATGCTGAATATAGCAGGAGCAGGATCCAACAAGGAAAACAAACAAACAAAAACACTACTCTTATTCCAAGTGCAATCTCCACAATAAATACTTGACACACAGAAAGTACAGAAGCTAAATTCATAGTCCATTGAAGTAACTGCATTGTTAGTGTAGTTGCTTGTTTTCCTGGACTGTTTAAGCAGTCCGTGTGGTTTTCTGCAGCCTGCCATAAGCAAGTCTGGTTTGAACTTGAGTACCAGAGCTTCAAAACACCAAAGTCCAACAACAGAGAGATGGTCTCACTGTAGCAGGGTTTAGTCTGATCCAGGTTTGAGAAGAAGACACTTCTGATAATGAGACACACCCTGAAGGGATTTTTCTGATCTACGATACAGCTCAGTCTTGGGCCAAGCTGACCTTTCTGTGGGGTTGTTCCTGAGTTCGGTGACAGCAGCAAGGGCTGCAAACAAGCCAGAGACACACAAGTGGTCCAAGGTTTTTTCGCCCAAATGCCTACCCGTACTGTTAAGTCATAGAACCCTGCCCAGGGCTCAGGTCCATGAGCATCCCCAAGCCATAAAAATGGGGGCCACCACTCTCCTACCACCAGCCCCATGGTCTCATAGCAGGCACTTTCCAACCGCTAAAGAAGAGCTTGTAATCTCGCTGAAAATTTAGGGAGAAAAAAAAAAAAAAAAGAGGAAAAAAAAGAATGTTTGTGCCACTGCAGCTCCACACAGGCACATGAGCACTGTGAATTGGCAGCAGTGGCACCATAGCCTTTGGCTATTTGTCACCAAAGCACAGGCAAGCTTACCTGCAAGGTGTGTACAGCCATCGCTGTTCTTCATGTAGGGAAATAGTAATTATGAAAAATCCTTAAATGAACAAAATCTTCCTATTATCCACCCTTAACCCACTCTCCCCACTCCTGCGCTGAGCACTTTACAGCTTTTGCTTTCATTTTTAAGGGAATGGATCCAATCCAGGTCTCCTTGGAGGTAGAGGTGCTTCTGGCTTCGCTGGCCTTTGCCACTCATTAATTCTTATTGCTGTGCTTTGAAGGCTTGAGGGACCTCAGAGAGCATCTGTCTATCTCACAGCTTGTAGTTTAAGCAGTGGGAAATTTGCCAAGACAAAGTAAAAAGGAAACAAGATTAAAAAGCAAACAGAGACTTTCAGGAAGAAAGTTTGCACTGCTTGCTTCAAGTCCGTCCTGTTCCCCGCACTCCCCTCCATGCTAACAGCCCACCCTGTTAGCAAGCAGGGAGCACAATTGGAAAAAAAGTCTATAATGGGTCATTTTCCTACCTGAGCATTTAAGGCGCAGGTTGAATAGTCAGTCCTGGGGTTGTTTTTAGAGAACACTACAGCTTGCCTGTCAGTGTTTTGGCTTCCACCTCCATTCCCTATAATCACACCAAGTGTCTAATGGAGGGAGGGCTTAATTGAGGTGGAGGTACATAACGCTGCTTTCTTTGATAGTTGTTATCCAAGCGAAAGAAGGAAAGTGTTTTAAGATACAGGAAAATGCTTTTATGGCCCTAAAATCAGTCCTTCCCTTGTGCAGCACTGCCAGAACACAAGCTCCTTTCCACGGTGTGTGCCACCAAAACAAAGCAAGTTCCTTTACCTAGGGAAGACTTAGTGCAATGTACATACCATCAGCATTGACAAAAACCTCTATTACGTTTCTGTACCAAGGCATACAAAAAAAAAGCCTGACCCATGGCAGTGTCGAGTCCCTTGGAGGCCGGTCTTAGCATGACTCACAGGCGTGATGGGTCCTGTCCCCAGCTCATCCCTAGAGCCTGAAACAGTGCTGTGATGCTGCCGGCCTTAAGTCTTGAAGAGTGCTGGTGACTTCTGGCACCAGAACAACAGCTCCTGCTCCACCTGCAGATCTGCATCTGCAGGACAGCATCTCCAGGACAGCCCCAGTGCCCTGGTGACATGCCAGGGATGCAGCTGTGTCCAACGAAGCACCCACACCAGCGGAGCCATGCAGTGGTACCAGGAGGAAGTAGCAACCGAGAGCAGCGGCAACTCCTGCTGCCATCCCGACCCGTCATCTAGGGAGGTTTGCAGCATCCCAGGAACTTGGATCCAGGATGTTAAGAAGAGACTGTCCAGGCCTCAGATCTGCAATCAAGTGACAAAGTGGCCCAGGTTGTCAAAGGGTGTCAGGCCACGTGGACAAGAGAGACCTCAGGGATCAACCAACGCGATCTGAAGACTGCCCATCCAAGGTGTAGATACACCAGTAAGGAAAGTGCCAAGATGACAGCATTACGGGGAAGATCTACCATTTCTGGGAAATAGGGGTGGCTCCCTGAAGGGCCTCTATGAGGTGGAGAAGCTTGGGATCCTGAGAGGAGGGGAAAAAAACAGAAAGATGGATGATAACCCTGGACACCATTACATCCTTTGGCCTCTTCAGGGACCTGGTTGGAAGAATCCCATGGGATACAGCCCTGGAAAGGAGTACAGAAAACCAGGTTGATTTTCACCTCCTCCAAGCTCAATAGTACTCCAACCCCACAAGCAGGAAATCCAGCTAAGGTGGCAGGAGGCCTGCATGGATGAACAAAGAGCTCCTAACAAAACTGAAACATAGAAAGGAAGTGTACCAATGATGGAAGCACGGTAGGTGACCCTCTTCAGTCTGGAGAAGAAAAGACTCGGTGGGGGTCTTATCCATGTAGACGCACAGACAGGGAAGCAGGCCTGAAGGGAGGCAGGGAACAGGGTGCCAAAAAAAACAGAGCCAAACTTTTCTCAGTGGAGACAACGAGCACAAACTGGAACACATAAAATACCATTTAAACGTAAGAATTACTTTTTTACTGTGAATGTGATCAAACACTGGAATATGTTGCCCAGAGGGGTACCGTCTCCATCCCTAGAGAGACTCCAAACCCAACTGGACGTGACGTGAGCAACCCATTCCAGATTATATTTATGACAATTATCACATTTATGATCACAAGGGTTATACCCACAAATTGACTTACCATGTCCAGAATATTCTTCCAATTCTATTCAACAGTCCCTAATCCCAATGGCACACAAGTCTTCACACATTTCAGTTTCCCTCAATGTGTTTCTCCAAGCACCTACACCAAGGGCAACTATGCAGATACCAAAGACCTCAGGCACCTGGGGTGTCCCACACTGAAGTAGTCACAGGATTCACAAACTTCACTCTTTCTTTGCTCAGCATCTAGTTTGCTGTCCAGTCTAGTAGGTATGCTTGGTCACTTAGTGGATACATTTTTTTGCCACTTTCAAAAAACAATCACGCTACAGTGCGGCACTCAACAGCCTATCAGTTAGGAGGCCACCAGAGACACAGATTGCAACCTATAAATGGCTTGATTTGGGGAATGAGTTACACTTACCCAGATTTATGTTCCTATGGAGTATCAAGGCACCTGCTTTCTTCCTAACCCAAGGAACATCCTGTACGTACAAATATACATATACAAGACAATCCTCCAAATCACGTAGAGGTGGAGCCTACACTGCTTTTGTTCTCCTGTTACTTGAAAGGTGAAAGACCGATTATCAACATTTTTTTTTCCTTAGGTTGTAGGCATTTCCCTCAAGAAGAGGGTCAAAACAGGAAGTCCTCCCTGGTACCTGCACTCAACGAGTGTCTGAACTCTCCTTAGCATTATCCACCAGAACAGACAACGATCATATCCTCTGCTGCACCCAACTTCAGTTCATGAATAAAAGCCCCTGAATGAGGTGGCAATCCTTAACATACACACACCCCATCTAAGATAAGACCATGCACTGAAAGCCTGTAGCATGGTACCATCCCTGTGCTGTCACAGAGATGTAGGCTACACCTTACACTTATTTTTTTCAGAGACTGGCATTGAAACGCTACATCTTTTTCAGAGCTTTCTCAGAAGGTGCAATGAATTAGAATTAATTCAAAGGAATCACAAAAGCAGAGCCAGGCATTTGGTTTTGTTTCCTAAAAACAAGGTTTCGTTTCCAAAGGCAACACCCTTTCTTCATTCTTCACAAGAATGAGTTCTTCCTTCCTGATGTAACAAGCCCAAAGATACCACCAATCTTATGGAAAGGGAGGCTGTTACTCCCTGAGAAACTTCTGCATCATAAAGATAGGGCAAAACTAGAAATTCTTATCCAAATAAAAATCAGAATTGAGGAATTGCATCACACGTCTTCTTGGCACCAAACCTCAACAAGGAATCTACTCTCTTAGCTTTTTCCTCCATGAAGAACCTCCTTCTGCCAAAATCTCAGTGACCCTCTTAGACCTCAGCTGCTCTTTCAGCAAGCAGTTAGACATCCATAATTACTTAACGTGACCACTATGCCTCCCAGTCTGGATTTAAATAAGGCTATTGACTTGCAGCTTATTTGCAGAGCTAAAAGTTAAAACAAGGGTGCAAGAAACATATTACCATGAGTATTACAAAACATATGCTGCCCTGAGCAAACCCAACCAACAGCTGTACAAATCCCTGCAAAGTTTATCCACGCACTTCACTATGCACATACAGACATAAAATCCAACCACCACCAGAAATTACTTTTCTACAGGCATAGTTTAGCATAATTGTGCTTCGTTAACAAGCGTAGTCTCTAATTCAGAGGGAAAAAAAGATTACAAAACTTCCTGTTCTCCCAGGCTTTCAGCTTTTCTGTTTCTGAGCTTCCAGGCTACAGCTCAAGGCAGCCAAACTCAGAACTTGTTACAACTTGACATAAACTCTCAAGTTCTTCTTAAAAAAAGGGGTCATCTATCAAGCTTGATCTGATTGCTATTCTTTCTTGTTGAATTATCAGTTTAATATGCATATTCACTCACCTCCGTTGAGGTCTTTACTGAGGAAATGCTCTACCTTCTCAATCTACATCTTCCTACCAGCTCTAATTGAGTGGCACATTATTTCTCTGACCCAGTGCACTCCGAAAAGGCACCACCTACTCTCTAGTTCCTCGCCATCTGTCCAAAATCACAGCGTTATTGAAGAGGTGACAGAAATCAAAACAATTCTAAAGCTAGTCAGCCACCTCTGCTTCACTGGAGGCTTCGTTCAAGTGTGATGCAAACCAAAAATCTTCATAAGTTACCTTCAAAGAACACTGCAGAAAGGTTTAAAAAAGTGTTAACCTCCCAGTTAAAAAATATTTCAGGATGCTACTTTTTCAGTGATGCAAGAAT
Organism: Anser brachyrhynchus; assembly: GCF_964034855.1. Classification (NCBI taxonomy): domain Eukaryota; kingdom Metazoa; phylum Chordata; class Aves; order Anseriformes; family Anatidae; genus Anser; species Anser brachyrhynchus. The sequence continues at coordinate 27,909,099 of NC_137695.1, read as the reverse complement.
GTTTTAGGTAGTTAAAAAATGCCTCTTTAATGGCAACTGAAATGTAAAAAGCCCAACATAATCATGAGTTACTAGGACTTAAAAGAACATTGTCTTCTGCAATCTACACAGTAGCAGCATTTCAACTTTCAGAAACTGATTCTTCTTTGAGAGCACCCTTTGTAAAATCACCTCACACTAAGCATACCAATGCTTGACAATCCACCTTTCCAAGATGGGCCAGTACCTGACCACCCTTAGTGCTAGAGAATAAACAAAACCATATTTCTAGTATGTATTTATCCAGCTTCCTATTCTGTTTTATTCTGTGTCTTTCAAATTTAAGTAGTTTGATACTAAGTATATCCTATCCAGGTATTTACTAACTGGAATTAAACCACTCTTCATCTGTTAAGTTAAATGCAAAACTTTGCTGTGTGTTTTTTTCCAGTATCTCACTCATTCCTAGAGCCCTTTCCTGAACCTTCTCCAACCTTTTATGGTTTTTCTTGAACCAGATAGTTTTCCTGGAGTGGTTACACTAATGCAAACAGAGACAAGATACACATATTTTAACTGCTTGACAATCTTTGATCAAACAACTTCCTTTAGCCAAGCACCACACGAGGAATGGCGCTACGTGTGCAGCCCATTAACAAATGTACTTTCCTAGCTTCAATCACTTTTTCCTTGCATTTAGGTTCTGGAAACACATTGCCGGAACTATGGTTATTTCCTCCCAGTTGCGCAGCTTTGAATTTCTGTTTGCAGGGCTGTGCTTTGCAGAGCAAGCCAGGCTGTTTTATAGCAGTAATTGATTTATACTTCTACTGGCTGCCTGTCATCTCCAGGCTGTTTGGATTTTACCTCAAGAAGCAGTTCTACGTATCCTGCTACCACCGAGCAAGGCCCGGACTGAGTTTGCTAAGACTCAGTGGTCTTTGCCTGCAACTGCAATGTCAGCCAACATCTCTAATCCATTCCATTTCTTCTGTTTATTTTGTATTACCCCAGGCTTATGTTTAAATACTGGGAAGATATTGAGGCTCTACCCACGAGCCGCTATCTGGCCCTTCCCAAGAGGTGATTTGCCAGGAAGCCATAAATCATTTCCCTGACAGCGCCCTGCTTCCTAAAACAAGCAGGTCACTATCTGCTGCCCCTAGCCCAGCGTCCTCAAGGGCTCCCCTTACACACTCCTCCGCAGGCTCCAAAGGGTCCCAAAGGGTCCCCTCTGCCAGAGCCACGCATGAACTGCAAGGAAACATAACATGCAAGTCAAGGAAAATCCTTCAGTCAAAGCAGGGACACAAGGCAAAACCATTTTGTTACTGCTCTATTCTCAGCTCTTTTCAGGCTGCTCACCTTCACAGCTCTGAGGAAGACGTATGCAGTGAATTACAAAGCTGCATGTTACCAAAACCATAAACTATGTTACCACAACCATAAACTAACAAGGCGAGGGCCTGCAGTCACAGGGATGGTAAAAAAAAAGTCATCCATGGTGCAAGTTGTATCACGTCTTCCAGGGTGAGCTAGGTGCTTTTGTTGAACTAATTCTTGAGAAGCAAATGCCTTCCCACACCACAACAGAGTGAAGCTGCTGCAGCCAAATCCTTTTAGAGGGCAAGACAGCCACAAAGCTTTCCCTAGTAAGCCATATAAGCTTATGATAAAATGAGTGATGTGCATCAACCATTTTCAGAGCAGGGTAGGATACTACAGCCTTTGAAGCTCCAGCCTTTCAGCACTTAAGTTTCAGTTAATGTTTTTAACACAGTCATACATAAACCTTGTAATCACTGGGATGCTGAAAACCTAAATTTTGACTCTGATAACAAGCATTAAACCGTGCTTACTGGTTATTGCCATAGTGCTTTTCAGTAAACACCAACTCTGGAGGATTTACATGTATTTAAATACTATTCTTTTTTTTCCCTCCCTCCTCCCCCCTCCTCATCTGGAAAGAATTATTTTGCAAGTCAAATGACAATCATTTGACTCATACAAAACAACATGAAACCAAGACTGTCAGTAGATTTATACCACATCCTTTAAGGTTTTAGTTTAGTTTCACATAGTGAAACATCTAATGGCTTTCATAAGTTAACAGATAACTTGAAATTAGCCCTACCACAAACACAGCAGTGGATGCAGTTTCCAATAATGCCTGTTTTTTTCCATGTTCTGAGGAAAGAAAAAGCTCATTATCAAATATGCTATTTTTAGCATATTTAACTATTTAGATTTTTTTTTTTAGATATTCTTTCCTCCTTAGAATGTAATGTTTTTGGAAAAAAGAGGTAAGACATGGCACACTGGTCATAAAGATAGATAGTTGACACTATTCTAGATGCAAATTTGGAACGATATTAAACTTTAATCTCATTCTATGGGGTTTCATACATAGTTTCCAAAACAAATAAATGAACCACTGCTTTTGTGTCTCCCCCCCCACACGTTTGTTTTTTAACTATAATTTTTATTTAAATAAGACACAGGAACTTCTATACCAAAAAAATACAAAACAAAAGCCACACACTTCCTTGTGTAAAGCAATATTGTGTGATAACTTGAATACTGTTCAGCACAGTGGCTAGAAATAACAGTACAACTATGTACAAAACTTTAAACAATATTTGACAAATTTCTACAGCTGGATGTAGAATACAATTGAGATAAACAACTGCTGGGAAATTTACATGGCAAAGCATTAGCTTTAACACATTTGGTTCAAAACCTTCAAATCTGCTAAGAACAAATGTGCAATTTAATTAATATTTAGTTTCTCATGGAAAAAAATAAAAAGAACACGTAATGGCATTGCAATTATTGTACAGAGTTCATCACTGATCTAAAAACTCATCATCGTATCCCCTGGTAACCTAACACCAACAACTGAGACTACGATTGAGCATAAGGTCATCATACTGCAATGTTAATCTAGAAGGAAAAATATTAAAAGGAATTGATACTTACATCATGAGTATTTTCTCCCCTTTATCTTCAATCTATAAAATATAGTGTTTTCACCTAGGCCTGAGATTAGTAGGGTTTAAAAGATGGCTGTTGTGTTTCAAGCAGGTTTTTTCACATGAAAATGGTTAGAGACAGACCTCTCTCTCCTTATGTTTTCTGCAAGGGGAGCCAAAAAAAGTGACTTTTACAGGCTGCAAATTCCACCTTGTAAGATAGCATTAACAAAACCTCTGTAATAAAAAGGAAACCATGCATTATCTCCAAAGAAAGCATGTATTTAGTGAGCACTTATTGGTGGTTCACTCTCACCCCCTCCAATCTCACCTTCAAAAGAGGAAAAAAAAGAATAATGGAGCAAGTTTAAATGCTTGGTAGCTGCAGGCTACTAATCTCCTCAATTCCTGGAAAAGGTGAGCCTTATTCTCTTAGGAGCAGACAGCATAAATGTAGTTCCACTGAGCTGAAAGCAATGGAGCAAGAACATCAAGTTTATTTTGCCTTTGGGGTCCTCTTTGTATCACAGGAAATTATCTCTGAAAGCAGTGCTCTTGTTCTGGTACAACAGAAGAGCACTACTAAACTGTTCTTGCCATGTACTATTTTGAGAAAGCGTCCAGCCTGCAAAACCAGGATTATTTCACCAGGATTTTTTTATTCATACTTGAGGGGAGAAAAACACACTTTTACACACACAACTTAAGTAAGCAAAAGTTATGGGAGAAGCTTTGATTACGTAATACAAACTTAAAACTATTGTTTTCCCCACCCCTCTTAAAACACCCACTTGCTACTTTTGGACTTCAATCCAAACACAATTACTCACTATATAAATAAAATGCTGCTCATCTAACACTGCTTGACAAAAATCTGAAAACCTAGTTCCAACCAGCAAATGAATGAACATTTCCAAAAGAGAAACTAAACATTAATTTGACTTTTAGACGGTAACAGTAGCATTTCACATCCTTAACTGCCAACAAAAACATGAGAGGAAATCCCCATCGCCCCCCTGTGAAACCTGAAAGAATTTCTATCCTTGAACAAAAACATTCTTGTCTTTCAAAATCCTCTCACACATAATGTGGAATGTTTCTCATGTACAGCCTAGTACTGAACACTTTATTTGCAACAGTTTAACAGTCATTAACTGAGCAACACCTGAAACCTTTAAATGCCACATTTTACATATATTGAAATGACGGTAAATGCAACAGTTGTTTTTACTTGTAAGCACATGACAAAGTGATATACATCACAGATTTGCTGGTTCTCCTCATGTTCACCCATGTCCAGGGTCATCATTCACCTGGAGCTGAATGCACTTATTCCAAGAAAGTGGAATGTAATGAGGAAATATTAATGCATAAAATAAGGAAAGGCAAAAGAGTGATGTTCCCTCTTTAGCTTTGTAGCTGTAAAATATTTTATATCCCAATATGATATACATTCCAAGTTACCTGAGTTTACACTTCGAGAGAAGTACCTGAAGCTAGGCCATAGGGTGGGCACTGTGCAACTGTTGTGGCCATTTTTTTTTTGCATTGTGTGTATTACAGAAGTTAGAAACAAACACCTGGATCAATTGTAAACATAATCCTGAAGTACAGTATTTTCCATAGGACACAACACAGCAAGACATTTTCTATTCAGACAGGCAACTTTTTTTTATATATATAGAGCTTATTTATACTGTAGAATTTGAAACAGAACACAGGACACAGTACTAATCTGGTCAAACATACTATGAAATGCATAGTCTCCACTTAAAACGCTTAATGATATATGGATTTTGCAGGCATTACTGCTTTCTCACAAAAAATGCTGAATATGAATTCTGTCCCTGCCAAGAACAGCGTTGAGATATTTTTTCAAATGCTGCTAAGTATTCTGTTTTGTTCTGAAAGGTTGCCACCTCATGCAGACGTATCTGAACTGTTATCTCCTCAATCCTTGCTTTGGGGCAGAGGCCTGCTCCACCTTGGTCTAGATTAATGCGTAGCTCTGAGGAGAGGAATGCTCTTCAGTCTGAATTTCTTGCAAAAGCGGCTGCTGCTGCTGGGATGGTTGCTGTACCGAGACCTCTGTAGAGTCCATTGTGCTGGTGTCATCTGACAGAGATGAGAAAGAGACCCGAGACGAAAGCTGCTCAACAGTCAGGGTACTCAAAGCTGTGCTTTGACCGGAGTTAGGAGAGTTCTTCAGCGTCAGGTCTGAAGCTGGAAGTAGGGGGCCCAGAAGTTTTACAGGACAGAAAGCTGATCCGGTTGGGATGAAGTTAACCTTGTTTTTGTCAGGACATGAAAAGAGAGGGGTTGAGACAGGCTGACGAGACCTACAACAAGAAAAAAGATTATATACCTGGCCAACGAAGGTGGTTTTGTGTGTCACAAACTTTGTGGTTCTACAAGTTGCTAAAATGTGAATGACAAGGAATGGGATTAATTGGACAGAGGGGCAAACATCTTCCATATTGGTAGTCAGCTAACTGATCCACAGCATGAAAAACAGTGCCGTCACAAAAATGACTTGAACATTACTGGATAAACATGCAACTTCCAGCAAGAAAAAAAATCTGCACTACATATGCACATGAAAAAAATGCCACAGTAATTTAGAATGACACAAATCCTTCTTTAATAATAACACTGCAGCAACCACACACGTAGCCATGTTAAAGCCCTTTGAGAAACTCCATGAAATAGACCTCTCCTCTCCCACATTCTGTGATTTCTTTGGAGGCTTCCTCCACAACCCAACATTGCTCCTTCACCATCCAGCAGGCAATGAATGCTATTAAGAGCAAGAACTATCCTTTCCTTAATGCTTTCATCCACAAGAGCTACGCATGCAAGCTCAACAGCATGTGCTCAAATACTGCTGAGTCTAGGGAAAAAGACATGATATCCAAGAGTTTAATTTGACTTCTTGCTCAATAGTTTTGCTGTTGAGCAAAGTCTATGCCATTAAATATACCGCCTACCAACACTTCACATAGGTTTCACTCCATTTTGTGTGTTTTATACATATCAAAATGTAACCTATGTTTGAATTGATAAAAAATAAGGAGAGTTGTTGTTTTAAGCCACAAATATTTACAAAGTTCATAAAAATATATGGAAAGAGGTTTATAAATGCTTAGGAAATTAAATGTACCTTATCTTTTCTGCTTGGATTTTTGCTGCCTTTTATAAATGCACAAAAAGAGTTTAAGCATAAAAGACTCCATTTCTTCTTCAAACCAACGTGAACACTTCAACTTCTCTTCTGTATAAACTCTAAGAATAGTTTGCTCCTGAAAAACCCATCAGCTGGAATAGTTTATTCATCTGCAGTTGAATAGGCTCAGTAAACAGGTTTACTGCTTTGCAGATACCAGCTGATATAAAAGGCATTACTTACGACATTTCCTCAAAGACCTTCACTCGCTCACATCCCTCTGGGGGCTCTCGTTTGAACATGTAGCTGTTGTTTGGTTTGGGAGATGAGGCATACTTGGGCAACGGTGAGCTACTCCCACTGTCTGAAAATTTAAAGCAGTTATATTACTAGAGATTGAGAGTGCTTTTTAATTAAATTCGATTTCCAAACAAGATGCCTTTTTTCACAATTTAGCCACTATGCTGGTTTGCTTCTACCACAATGCTTCCTTTATTGCAGACTACTTCTAACACCCTTGTATAGCACATTTCTTCTGAATAAAAGTTTCAGTGCAGCAATAATCTATCATATAACAAACAACACATAACAGGAGAGTATTTTCATCCAGAACTCTGCAACTGGAACAAAGCAGAGCTGTGATCCTGGAAACAAACTCTTTATTATGTAATTCAAAAAACAAATGAACAAGGTAATATGCATAATACATGCAGAAGAATTATGAGTGGTAATGATAATATGCCTTCTCACTGTATAAACAAAGTTATTGAAAGCGTGTGTATACAGCATATCTTATGTTAAAACAATTCTTCACGGGAACATTGACCTCAGTCTCATGAACAGCTCAGAATTTGCAAAGAAACAAAGCACATTTGTAATACAGGTACTGATACCTCATCATTACAATGTTCTACCTTATTGGGTTCACAATTTAGTTGTTTTAGTATCCAAAGTAAAAACTTTCATAATTCAATTCTCTCATCACTACTAACTATATGATCTAGGTATTCTTCATGACTCTAGCTGCCTGTGTATGTTTTACAGATGATTACTAGACACACTTCAAACTGAAGACACGAGCATCTAGGACACAAGACAGGCTCTACAGCAGGCAGACTTTGTTGTATTTCTTGGCAAATCTGAGATAAGACTCAACTCTGTTAGTGTCAGAAGAACAAAAGTTTGACAAACTAAGACCACAAAAGGGTTCACTTTAAACAGAAAGTGAACCACCCTTCCCTTCATCTTGAAAACAGAACATTCAATGCATTAAGGCAAAGTATGTACAAAAATAATTACAGAAACTTAGCTTTCTGCAGTGGCTTCTACATATTTAAAAAAGCAACAGCTATCTCAGGCTAATATTAGTAGCTCCATATTCTGTGCTTGGGTTTACAATTAAAATGAGTTGAAAAGGCAAGATTGGAAAGGAACCACCAACTTACAAGTAAATGTAACTTGGAGAGAGCTAACAGCTCCTGCTTTAGCTCCTTTCAAGTCTTTCCACCAGACTGGGGTACCCTAGCATTTTTATCTCAGATACCTTTGTTTATTCTGCTGCTGTTCACGTGTGCCTTTCTGGCAAGAGTGGAAAACCAACCAAAGCTTCAAGCATTATAATCCAGATTCACTGAAGCATTATAAGGTTTTATTTAAGAGCCTGTAAACAGTAACTACATAAACACTTGTATAAGCATGACTCAAATATAGAGGCTGATCATCAGAGGTTTATCATTAGAGGTTTTGAAATACCAGTGCTTCCTTTACCTTCCTTTACAAGACAAATCAACTCAAATGTCCCACATCCTTTTTTTTTTTTTTAATACAAAAGGTATGAGAAAATGGTTGAAGTGGACCTCTGTAGTATATTGATTATTCTGCTCTTTCCTGCTGTACAGTGAACACAGACTTGTTATTTACAGAATTTTAGGTGTTAACTGTATGAAGGCAGAAAAAGCCTAGAGACAATAAAGATATTTGTCAAGCTGAGCACACGATGGTCTTTTGGAATCTATCCACTGTTGGCCCACACAGCTCACTGCAAACACAGAAATCATTAACAGAACCCAGACAGTTTGTTTCCTTTTTCTAATATTTAAATTTGAAGATCCAAGTTTCTATTTAAGAACTCTGAAATGTAAAATGAGCTACTGTTCATTACAGTGAATACTGGAAAACTGTGGAAGTACATCCAAGGAAAGAATCAAACTGCATTCAAAGTTAAGTCAGTTCTTGGAAGATTCAGTGTGTTGTCTAGCCAGTACAGTTTTCAATAATGTTTTTGGTTTATTTAGCCCTGTTTGGCTGAAACTTTCTATACAGGACAGCTGTTAAACATGGAAAAAATATACAATATAATTTAACTCATCTGTTCCTCCCTTTGCCTCCCTGAGCTTCTAAAGCTTACTGAATTCTTAGCTTTTAATTTCGACCAAACACATCACACTAACATTTGATAAATACATGCGGTTACTAGGAGGCCAAAACATATAAGCTTAGTGTTAGCTCTACATGTACAGCAGCAGAGTTAGAATGGAAGGGTCCTGAGAAGAACAGATCATTAGCTGAAGAGATAAGAGGAAGTCTGAGGCTTAAGCCAGTCCGTAGGTGTGTATCCTGTAAGGTCTTAAGTGCTGAACTGTAACATCATTAATCCTTAACGACACTGCGAATGCAATTCTCAAACAATTCTATTTACACATGGTTTTATTTTTTTTACTTTCTCAGCAGCTGTAATGCACAAACTGTCATCTGCATCTTCCAGGCTCCCACCAGTAGGGTGTGCTCTGCTGGCATATTTCAACAAACTAATCAAATTTCATTATGATGACAATGATTGAAGATTAACAGATGTAACCTTTAAAGCAAGCTTTGTTACCATAACCATGCTGAAGACAATATGGAGCCTTATTATACAAAATTTCTGAATATAAGTATTTAAAATGGACAGGTTATTATCTAGAAAATGTTTAAGATTGCAAACACTAAATATTTTAACCAAAATATTTAACACCACAACTTTAGCTTGCATATATTATAATAACAAAAAAGAAAGATTAAGAGAACCCGTGGAACAATTTATTTTGAGTGACACAAATGAAACAAGGAACTGTCGGTGAACCTTGGGATTTGGTCTGATAGGTTCAAAAGGATTTTCCAGCTCAAAAATGGCTTTTTTTTTTAAAGACTGCCCAAAGACTTCTCATACAATTTTCATTTTAAAAACTATGAATCAGATGCCCAGAAGTTAAAAAAAATATCTCCAGTCCAAAAGATAGCATCTTCATGAGCACATTGCTTGTTACAGCCCGCTAGCAATAGCAGGTATACACAATCCTACGCAGAAGCACCTAAATCAAAATCCCTGAAAAACAGGTTACACTATTCTCATACAAAAAAAATCATTTCATCTTGTATGTTAGGATGGCTTTGAACTTCACCTCTGTCACAGTTACTAAGTATGCTACATGGCACTCTAAAATTTTAGTCTCAAGGAGCAGAGTACCATAAAACAGATCTACTGAAACTGGTAGCTTTAATGCAGCAAGGCATTACACTTACCTTGCAGTATGCTGATATTCAAAAACAAAATCATAAAAGTCAAGTGCCATGAAAATACCTTCCCACCCTTCCTTCTCTGCTCGATTTATACTATTTAGTACCACTACTCTTATTTGGACCAGGGTTGTGATCCTTTTCTGAAATTTAGCATTCACATTCCTTTGAAAAATTCAATAGATTTAGCAGATCCTTGCAGAAAAGTAAACCAAACAGCTGATACAGTCCAAAGAGCAGCTGTGAGGGCCTCAGGCCAAAGCACAGCTTTGCACAAGAAATAAAAGATGCTTTAGAAATGTAAAGCAGTGCTGTGTCTGTACGAGTGCTGGCTCCTTGCACTGCTTATGTGTCTCAAACTACTAACCTTCATTTCCTATTCAGAAACACTCAGGAGCATTTATAAAACTGGTAATTTTAATGGTAAATCTAAGTTATTCCAGTAGAAAAGGAACATAAAACTCCAACTTGAGAAAAGTAACAGAAAACATTGGGTTTAAAATGTCTACGCTCGGTTATATGTAGAAATACATTTTTCAAAACTTGAAAGGTCTTGTAGAAAACTTACAGAAGTTGTATTCCAGCATCACTTTAAAATGAATGTGCAAAAAAATTGAGTTTTTAAAAAAGTAGTTCACATCAGTAACAGATGTTAAGAAACTTTCTCTCAAATTTCACAATTTCTTTATAATTTCTACCTATACTCCTCATTTATAATTTGATAATTTATATCTGTCATTTGTATTTTATTCTATTTTGATAACATTCCTATTCAGAACCACCAGCCTGTGTGATCTCAATGATCTGAGCGTAAATGGCACCTATCTGGTTACCAATGCACTTTTACCACCTCTGAACAAGTTACATTTTCTTGAGAAATTGCTACATGTTTTTCTAGTTTCTATCTTGCCCATAAAGAACAAAGTTGCAATGAGCAACTCAAGATTTTATTTTTCATGAATGTGGTATCTTAAATCTTTAATTTAAAAATGCAATTATGTAAAAGTCTACAAAACTGCTCGTTTATCACAATCACCTATATACCACTACTAAAACAGCCTTTTAATACAAACCTAACATTAAAGCCAGTCTCAAGATCGAAACCCACAAATATCTTCTCCTTGTGAAGTTCAACAATAAATTTTACTCCAATGAGCTGTTCAGAACATCCTAGATGGAAGATAAAACCCTTGAAAATCATTAAGTTAAATGCAATATTTCAAACTGTCTTTACTTCCTACTACCAATAAAAATCACCAAAAGTTTCCAGTTACTGTGATAACGAAATTAAGTACTAACTGTAAAAGGAATGATTCTTTCCATTTCCTTGCTTTTTAGCATACATGTTTTCAGAACATATACGAACAAATTACCTGTCAAGACATTTCCTTGTCTGCCAGTACTTTAGTGGATATCTATATCGTGATTCAGTCTTGACAAATTGCAACTCACACAAATACTCTAAGAAAAGAAAGTAGTATGTGGTGGGGGGAGATGATGTCCATGTTATTTTTGGAACATGGCCACCTATTATGCTGTGCTAAGACTTTTACTTTCATGTGGTTAACTTACACACACACACCCCCAGTGCAGGATTTGGGCTGGTGGATTTGCTTTCTACTATTTACTTTTAAATCTAAGAGAGGAAAGCAATACTTTTCGGAAACAAAGAAAAAGTGTATTTTCTCCTGCCCCAATCTTATTGCTTTTAGATCACATAGAATTAAAATTACTTGAAGAATGATTGAAACAGAATATTTACAAGTAAAGCTTCAATCTTACTCATAACATCAAAACACTGCTGCCTTTAGCTCATTAGGAAATCTTTGCCAAATCAAAATCTTAGTTTTCATCTCATGTGAAATATACTCTTAGCTTCCACATTTCTTCCAAATGCATCCCTCCAAACAGAGGGCCATATTTGTAGTTGATAAAAGATTCAAGTCCAGCCAACCAGAAGCCCAGTCATTTCATTAGTAAACAGAATTGTCCAAAATCAGTCTTTTCACACTAGTGCTTCTATTTTCATACTGTGTCCTGCCTGTAAATTAACCCTTAATTACTGGAACTCCAATTTACTCCCTCTACAATACTAAACTACTTTCTACAGACTTAGAAAAAATGCAGAATATTGACATATAAACACAAATTATTCAGAAATTTTGGGTTATGACAGATAATCACTCTCCATCAGATTATTCAAACTCGTATTCGAGTTCTTCACCAAATAGCTTCAAGTGGGATGAGTTCAGAAGCAGAGTACTTTTAAAGCAGTCCAAAAATTCATCACTGTTTTGATCAGCAAGTAACTCACCCATGATGAGCATACATCACAATCCTACATACACAAACCTTCTTGAAACCTTTTTTAAACAGAAGCATGTTACAGTCTGAATTCTTCACATTAGAATCTTCATAAATAGTTAAGGCTGTTTGCTGTGCTCCTCTGACATATTTATGGAAGATGTTTGTGAAGTTTCACAAACAAGAGGGAAAAAGATATGTAAACAAACAAAACCAATTTTAAGATAAATCTTCAGTCCCTCCACAACAATCAAACAAAACAAAAACTGATGTAATGAGTAAAATGAAGGTAGTTGTAAAAGCAGGACATCACATGCCTCCCATAGGTAAAGGCAGGCCATTCTACTCTCACCTTTATCACGGTCATAGAGTAAGTCTTCTGTTGAGCAAGGACTCCCATCCTGAGATTCAGGAGGGCAAAAGGGAGAGACACATGGTGAATGACTGCTGCAGCTGCTGCTGCGCTCCTGGACAGATGGAGTCTGAGTGTCAATGCTTCGTGTACTACTACTACGATAGTGAGCAGGTAACGGGGCCCTTCGACCATCGGGAATATCCAAAGGCTGCAAGAAAAACAAGCAATTCAGGTTATAGGGAAAAGATCCAACTCCCAAGCAACGTCAGCCTGCAGCACTCACAGCTGAAGCAACAAGACAAGGCCTTAAGAACAGCAAACAAGTCAGGTTTGAAAGAAATTTTATGCAAGAAAATAATGCAATGTAAAATGGACACAACTTACATAAATTATGCTCAATGCTGGGATAATATGCAGATGTTCCCAGCCAACTATGTCCTCTTACGTGAGGTTAACAATAGAATGCACTTCAACATTTATCTACACGCGCTAGTGTTTTTAGCATTTTTCTGATATTTTAGAAAGCAACTTGCATCGCACACGCTCGACAAATAGACCTTGTACTTAATTGTACTTAGCAGTACAATTTTCAATACAGGTCACTTATTATAAAGCAAAAACAAAGTACCCTGATACCACATTTGGATAAAACAAAAAGCAGAAAACATCAAACACAACAGCATATTATTCCCATAACAAACTGAATTACTGTTACAAATTAAACTGTCCAAGTTTTGCTAGCAGGCAGTAATTCTCTAGCACGCCTGTACTTTTCATCCTTTACTTTTGTAGGCAACCTCTGATAAATTGAGAACTAAGCAGAAGACGTTCAAGCTTATATAAGGTTCACCAGCTTTGTTTTGAACCAAAAGCAGTGCCTGCTCACAGCAGTCTAGTTGGCACTGGCAAGAGAGATCTTGCGTCCTAGTCTGCAACATACTGCACAGACATGTTCATTGTAGTAAGTTGGTACACCCTAATTCTTGCTCCCTGTGGGAAAATTAGTTTTATCATGAAGATAGAACTACTTTAAAAACAACAAAAAAAATCAAATGAGAATGAGAGTTCTAGTTAAAAGTGAAGGGGTAAAAATGCCTCCAAGATTTAAAATAATGGTTTTATCTTCACTTCAGTGAGGACTGTATTCAAGCCATAGAGAACAGATTAAATGTTCTAGCTACAAGAATCCTTTTTCCTTTTCACGTCGAGTGAATATTTGTTTTCCTCTTCTCCATTCATGCCAAAATGAAACAGCCCATTCTAGAGCTTAAAATTCAACCCAAATATTTTACAAGAGTACATTGTCCAAGTATCACATTCTCCTCTCTTCAGCAATAGTCTGTCCAGAAAACCACCACATACTACACAAAGAGGCAGACACAGTAAAGTCAGAGGAGCCTTTCCTTCTTATGAGCCTTCCAGTTAACAGCATTTCACATTTCATTTAAAAGCAAAGTAACACACTATAAAGAGAACATTACAGTTGCTACATCAAGTGCTCGGAAGTTTGGACACGGCTGCGTAGTCTGTTCCAACAGTTCAGCTCACATTGCATATGCGTTACAACATGACTATGTGTTGCTCTTCCCATCACCCCCAACAGGCCATGACTCATTCAATGCAGAAGATAGACCTAAAGCATTTTATCATTTGTTACACAGAAGAGAGGCAGAAAACAAGACTGAAGCTGTAGAAAGGAAACAGTCTGGTAATTAACATAACCAAAAGGTAACTGCCATGCAGAACAGCATTCTATCTCTGTCTCCCACAAAAATTTTGAGATGTCAGGAAGTCATCTGAAGCTACCCTTCTCTTTTATGGCATCTTTTCTGGAAGCCCAGTCTGTATAGGACCAGGTCTGCAAAAGTCTTCATTCACAGATGCAGAAGGAAACCACGGGAGCTGCACTTTAAAGTCTTAAAATGATACGCAGTACCCTGAGTTACCTGAAGAATCACATTATAGAAGCCTGATAGATTTGTGTTTCTCCATCCATGAAGTGCAGATATCATCTTTCTTCTCACACAGGTGAGATAAAAAGAGAACAACATTTCAGAAACACTCCTATTACATAGAAGCAAAAACCCAAGAACAAATTCATATTTCTGACTTCAAAGCAAGGTTTAATAGTGATCATTAGGACACACATCTAACAGGGAGAAAAAAACATTGAACAGCTACTCATTAAGTGCACACACTATACGTAACAGGTAAAGCAAGGATTCCAGGCAGGAAAAAAACAGTAAGCACATAATTAAGGACTTCAGTATAACACAGATGTTCTTCCACACCTGTAGAAACAGTATAGTCTTATGTAGTCAGGAAGTATATCCCAAGTCACTTACTTCAGCCTCCACTGAATTAGAACTTAAGGTATAGAAAGTCATCTATATTTTCAAGTATGCCTCTAGAAATACACACAAGTGGAAAAAGCTAAATATTTATCACTCTTTCCAAGTAGAATAACTTTTAACATGTAGAAAGCACCTGCAAGTATTTCAGATTATCGTGCTTCTGTATATTTCTTCCCCTTCATACTGAATCCAGGTTTTGACGAGAGCAAAACCCTTCATGAAAATATCAGCTAGATACTATTCCACTTTTTAAAACTTATGAATCAAACCTGATCAACATAAAAAATACTGAAGTTACTTTCCATGAGTCATGCCTAAACTATTCTAAAAACTGAAGCTCTCACAACATTAAAGCACAAGAAATAGAGTAGCTAATTCAGTACAGCTGCTATTAGTTTTCATAATGCTCAATGCATGGAAAATAACTGGAAATTACTGCATTCTGTATACTGTTTTTTTTTGCAAGAGTCCAGTCATGTACTAACTTTATGCCAAATGCATTCCGACAAGACACCAGTCAACCACTATGGGACAGTATGTTCTTGGACATCACTATATACTACCCTCGTAACTCCCTGCAAAGGTATGGAAACTGTCGATTTGACAACAGCAAGCATTTCTTAATACACTGTTAAAAATCACTTTTTTCTTTCCAGCAGCAATATTTCTGCTTGAAAAATTTAAAGCCACCCTCCATAGTAGCATCAGGAATGCTACTATGATATAATATACCAGTGGGAGCCTTAAAAATAATCTGTTCTTCACAAGCCTTTCATCTATTTGGGAGGCAACTTCTTCAGAGCAGAGTATTCTATGCTTCTGATATAGAAATTATTCTCTAAACTGGAACAAAGGGAGAAATGGGAAAGTGGTTCTGCCTTCTAGCGTAAATGCAGTCAGTGCATTAGACAAGGTGCAAATGCAAAAGAGACATCACATATCTTGAAGAGACTGCTCCTCGCAAGGAACACGTGGAGACAGGAGAAAAGACCTTTCAGATGAAGGATATGAAGATTAAGGTAAAGATCCTCTGCACCTGCTCAAATTAGAGAAACAATCACTTTATTACAGGACCGAGCTTTCTGATAGGTATATAAAAAGCATTTCACTACCTACTTCCAGAGGCATTAGAGATTAAGCAAGAAACACATGAATCAGTTTAACATTTATTGCATGACATTTGGTCAGAACTGCTTCATTTCTAATTTCTTTTGTATATTTGAAAGATAGGTCAGGTAATATTTTTCCTAATAAGAGACCTATGAACATGTACGCCTCCAACCGCAGGGCATGTTTCACTAGTTTCACAATGTATTCTGTAACAGGGAGCTTCTAAATACAACAAGTTCATCATCTTACTGTTCCGAAGTCTCCAACATTTGCATTGTGGAATCACCATAGAACAAAGAATAAAAACCAGTCACAACTACACAAGAAAGCTGATTCCCTCTTACAATTTGTAGTGGGACACAACTACAATTTCCTGGAAAGCTAGTCACTAAATTATAAAGCAGGAAGGAAAATGTATCCCAGATCTTTGAATAAATGCATTAGAAGATGAAATAACATTTATTAGTAAACCTGAGGAGAAAGATGCTATTAAAAAGGGACTAAAAAAATGTCGGCTCTAACTCTGTTTTTATGAAAGAAAAATGAAAATGCCTGCAGCTAACTAAGCAAGCGGGATGATCTGAAAAAATATATACATATATGGCCAAACTGAAAAGGAAGAAATGCTTGGAATGTTTTGACCATGTATTACTAAACTTCATAGTCAATTAGATTATTAAAAGAAAAAGCTAATGACATTACTGCATCATCCGTTACCTTTGTGAAGCACAAAAACAACATGGCTAGTCTCTCTACAATTACCCTTCTAGAAGTAAAATTATTTTTATCACTAAAAGACTGTAGGAAAAAAGGCAAAGAAGTTTCCAAAGAATTAATATAACTAAGTCAGCAAAAGATATGACAGAATATATTCCAGATCAATTTATACTTTTTTATGAAGTAGGATGACAAAAATTGAAGTCAGCAAAAAGGAAGACAAAGTATGGAACATCATACCCTACAAAATAAAAAAAATCTAAAAATAAATGAAATCAATTTGTGTATCCAAAGACTAAGCAGGAAAGTGTGAACATGAAAGGAAAGTTTCACTATTTTCCAATTTTAACTAGGCCCTAAATTAAATAATTCAAGTAATGTCCATAAAACTAAGTTTACTTTAACCACAAGCTTATTTTTGTCCTATGCATCACCTAGTCCCATTTTGAGATGGTGAACTAAGAAACAGTTTGCTCCAAAATTCACACATTTATACTGAATAGATAAGTGAACAAAAAAAGTTCAAGAACACTAAACTAAAATTTTAAAAGTTAAGTTAAAAACAAAATGCATTTTAGTTTTGTTAAGTCCAAGTGTGTTTATTGAAAAGAAACGGAAGAAATCAGAAAGCTATTCATATACCATCTAAATCTGAATAAAACTTTAGATAAGGAACTGCATTTAAAAAATAAAGGTAATCATTCTTCTCTATGTTTTTAGTAAATTGTACCTTTTCCCACAAAAAAAGAATTCTTTCCTGACATATTAAAATTAAGTTTTAAACATGCACTGATGAAACAGGAAGTAAGCTTGGAAATAGGTTAAAAGAAAGCAGAAAAGGTCTAGATGCCCACCAATCTTAAAAACAAGCCTGTTAAAAAGTTTATTGTTCCCACATCACCCAAAGCAACCAATTGCTTTTGATTGTTACACTTTTTAAAAATAGAATGTTACAACTAGAAAGAATGGCAGAAAATTGAAAGAAAAACAAATTGTTTCATCAGCAGTGAAACTAATGAAGTTTGGTTGTCCTATGGTTTATCTTTTGTTCAGTAATTCCTAACCTTTAACCCAGCTGCCCCAACTCCCCCAGGCTAAAAAAGAAGCTAAATTGCTGCATTAGGAGAAAGTTCACCAGCAGTAAGATTCAGTAAATTACTCTTATTATGATCTTCCATAAGTAAGCAATGAAATCTAATAAGCTCAAAGATAGTACTAGTAGTCCCTCTTTAGGTCCCACCAGAATAGATCTGACAGAAATTAACAGTTATATAACAGGAAACAGCCCTCTGCCCACATAGATGGACTTGACTTCAAGGGCAATGTTTAATTTATGACTTTCTTTTGTGCCTGAAGACTCTCCCCAACTAGATGTTTGGACGAAGGGTTCACTATTGCCTTGGTTGCGTAAACTGCTGAGCACCTCTGGCCTCAATCCAACAATGCACTTAAGTATGTGCTTAACTGTTTGGCTGGACCAGAGCCAGTACATTCAGTAACTTACGAGACAGTTCTGCATCCAAAGTAATAAGCTGTTAAAGCCCAAGGACAACATTTACGAAGATGATTTGTCTGATAAATAAATGAAACGTCCTCTAACCATAAGAGATAACTACCCTAGCCATAGCAACATCAGTAGTGGCACTATAATACACCTTTTTATACTCTCTTCGGAGATGGCAACAAGGTTTGATTTGGGCTTTTTGTTTTGGTTTCAGTTATTTCTTTTTTCCCCTTTATTCCCTGTTCCAACACAGACCCTTCTAACTGGGATGAGACAGCTTTGGGAAAGGCAACCTAGCATAAAACATTTACTACTACAGTATTTTATTCTTAATAACAGAACACACCTAAGTCTCTGGAGAAGCCAAGAATATTCCAAAGCGTTTAAAGTTTACTGCCATAATAAAGAAATACAAATACCAGATTTTGGAATCTTAACCCTCTAATTAAAGTTTTATAGCTTGATTTGTGCACTGAATTGCTATTAGAGGACCATTCACAAGAAGAGAACCTACAATTTGGAGAAGATTAGAAAAAACAGCAGAGCAGTTGTTGATCCCACAGCAGAAAAGTTTCATTGGTTATTTAGGAAAGAGTGGCTGTAAAACTAAATTACACATTTTAAGTGTCATCTAAGCACTGCAATGCTCTTCAATGAGAATTCCAATGCTCCTTAGATTGTATGTATTTCCCATACAGAGATCTCCCACAACAGATCACAGTCTTTTAAGGAAGTAAAAACAGTTCACATTTGGTTTATGGAAGAAAAGTATTAAAACCAAAAAGCTGAGCAGAGCACAGGAAACTTAAGTCTTGCTTAAAAAACAAAACAAATAAATAGAAGCAAATAAATTAATCTCTGTCCCTACTTACTACTGTAGCCTAAAGTATCTAAGTTTTTGAGCACTTACATTTCTCACAAAAACTTTCAAGTTCTTCACAGGAAGGGCATCCTAAATAACCTGTGTTTAGCCAGAAGCCCGTTAAAAAACTGACAAAAAAGCAAACAACCCTAAAACATTTAAACAGTTTTCAAACAATGTCTTTGAAGAAAATTATTTGTAGTTTCAGCCATGAGGAAGTTTTCTCACGTGTTTATAGGTTACAAAGAAAAAACAACTATAAGCATATTAATATAAGCTTACCTTGGATACCTCTTCTTTTCCACTGTTTTCCTTAATGAATACTTTTTCCAGTTCAGGGCTTATTCCTTCTACATTACACGGCACACGTGAAACAGTTGATTTTGGCACTGAAATGTTTGACAGTGGCATAGGGACTGATCTGGAAATAGAAGCCTAGAAGGTAGAGAGCCACATGATTTGAGGTTGGAAAACGGAATAAAACAGAAGTCTGAGATCAGCACTAAAGAAGGTAAAGTAAGAAGCCATGTATTATTTGCCATGTAGATCATCTTTATCTGTCAAATTTAACTAAAAAAATGCCTGCATAAATCAAAAGCCACTAAAAACACCTCTACTTAAACTCAATATAGTTCTATATTCATTACTTACCAGTAGGTAGGCAAGTATATGTACTTTTCAGATGTATAGACTACAGAATACACAATAGGGAGATGGGGTGCACACAGTGTGCTGATGTGGATGATTTTAACTGTGATCCAAAAGGCATTTCCCAACATTCCTGAAGCTTAACCACTCAACTGGAATATTCACTTAATGCACTTCTATCCTCTTTTCGTTGGCTTTAGTGAATGAAAAATAAAGTATTCATTCTCAACCTCTAATTTCATTAGCTTCTAACATTTCAGAACTTTATGTCAAAAGTCTTAAAAGAAAATAATTGGAGTTTAAGAATCAAGCACCTAAAAAATGCAAGTATGGTTTTTGGAAAAAAACACGTTGGAATGGAGTTCTGTTACCAACAGAAGCCATTCTCAAGAAAACATGTCTTTCACTGTCAACCCCAAAAGCTTTAGCTTAGCACCTACACTGATAGCCATCAGTGTTCACTTCCTAATATGCATTTTCCTCTCATCCACAGCAACATGGTAAGACAAAACGTAAAACATACCTGTGGACATCTCCAAGAGATTACTGAATTAACTGGCCTAGGGTGGGGGGATTCCCCCTTCCTCCCTTTTTTTTTTGGAGGAGTTCATGCAAAATGAACGTAAAAAACTACTGCCTGCAGGATACCTTCCCACAGTGGTACCAGAACTGAACACTTCACTAGTCTTGTTATAGAACACCTTTCTGAGAAATCAAAAACGTTGCGTGAGTGAGTTCCAAGTGCTAAAGAATGTTACTGCAAAGTATACGCCTTAAGTGGATTTCAGCCTGTGATAAAGACTGTTTTTAGTACAAGTAGTGGCATTGATACCTGCAACAGCTTACTTTGAGATGTAAAGCAAAATACTTTCCTACACAAATGCAGTGAATCCTTCATTATAGAGGCATAAAAGTTTCACGAAGAACATTAATTCCTTATACGTCTTCATCACAAGATCAGGTTTTAAACATGAGATTTTATGTAAACTGAATGAACATGAAAGGACTGGCCAACACAAAAGATCAGCCATCACAGCTTCTTTCTAAAACACTACTTATTTAAACAGGCCTGCAGAAAATCCGATGACAGAGCAAGCATTTAAGGAGATCAAACGGTGGCTTGTTAGTAACATGGAGACCAAGTTAAGGTTCCACTGTAGATGAAATTTAATCAGGATTCAAACGTCTGTACTGTCAAATGAGAAAAGATTAACTGCTTTCTACAAATGGCTTAAGGTTCACGAAGTTATTCACTGAACCTTGCCTGAGTTTTAAAATCCATTTGGTTTCGGTTTCACTGGCAGTTTGTGGTATCTAAAGGACAGACACTGTGTGAAGCATCCTCCATTGCACCCTGCTAAGAGTCTGGTTCATGCTCACGTAACTTGTCCATGTAATTTGCCAAAGCTATTCTTCATAGTGTCAGCACCTTTCTAATAGGAGATAGATTTTTTTTTAAACAACTTCATGATACACAAAAATGACCTGAAAACAAACGTTGGCCCGGCTAGTGTGAAAATGATCAGCTATATTAAGGTTTGCATAAATTCACAAATAATTTTGAAAAGTAGTTAAGTAATAAGAGAAAACAGAAGATGTCAGGCTAGGAGCCTGAGCTTTACCTATCAGAGAGATTAAGAGATTATGATGTCCTATTCCTGATTCACAAAGATGTGCTTCCTGATAACATTTGCTCAGGTATATAAGACCTGAGATAGGAAACAGAGGAAATAAGAAAGGGAAAAAAAAGTAGTTGATATCAGACTTACTGCTGGGAAAGAGTTCTGTCATCACATTGCCCATTGATATAGAACACGAGAATGGTCATCAACACAATCTGAACAGAAGAGTTTGCATCCTAAAACCTCAGTCTTGCATCCTCTCTGATTAAGTTTTTCCTGCAAGTCACAGTGTCTGGAACAGGAACAGGCTAACAATGATGGCAATTTTTCCATTTAATAAGATGGAAATTCTCAACATAAGCTGTAACATACCAACGTTGTTCTGCCACAAGTAAGCCACCGCTACCACAAAGGAGTATGTGAAGGCTCTCATCATGGAAGACAGAATCCTGTATTGACAGTGATTCTAAAGTACCATAACAACCAAAAGGTTGTTATAGATGACCTTTGTCTTAGACAAAGCCATGAAGAAAAAGGTTTGTATCCTGTAGCATGAGAGATGATGACCAGTCCTCTAATTCCAGGCATGTGGTTAATTATGGCTAGCACCACCTTGATTTCAGCTAGGTTTATATTTGAGGTGAATTATCTTTTTATAAAGCAGACAAAACACAATATTGTTTTACTCAATTTCATAGGGACACTCTGATCTGGCCTCTCTGGCCAGGAAATGACCAATAAGCAAAGTATCACAAAAACTCCTGAAACAGGACAAGAAAATGAGGTCTTCCCTCAAATATCTGATGATGCAACACTACTGTCTTTTACTGATGAATACATAGTAGGGTGAATTACAAGCCTCTGCGTAACTAACCAATTAGTTTCAGAGAAGCAGAAAACTAGCTTCTGTAATCTCAATGCAAATACTGTCTAACGGGTCCCATTCGAAGTTCTGCCTGCTGCTCAAAGACTTATCAATTATTGGGCTTCCAATCCAGTCCACTTACTTTTAGTGCATTTTGTTTATTTATAAAACAAGCTTAGATGAAGCTGTGTTGTAAAACCAATAAGAAAATACCCTCCAGAGGAACACAGACTTTTGAAAGTATACCACAAAAATTAGTCTTGGAAGCAAGTATG
This sequence comes from Anser brachyrhynchus, assembly GCF_964034855.1. NCBI lineage: Eukaryota > Metazoa > Chordata > Aves > Anseriformes > Anatidae > Anser > Anser brachyrhynchus. The sequence goes on along the minus strand of NC_137695.1, from coordinate 27,886,814 downwards.
CATTCGTGGAAAGACAGCCTTATCTGGCCATGCTTAAAATTTTTACAGCATCTTAATATATTTTAGTCGCTATCTTGCTGCAACCCCTCAATTTTTTTTTTATTATATTAACGGCTATCAGATAAAATTCAGTGTAGGTGCAATGGTAGCAGGATGTTAAAGCATTTCAATGTACCACGTAAGAAACCAAACAGGAGAAAGATGGGAAGAAACAGCAGACTATTCACCCAACACAGATAAGATAGGAGGCTGTTAATATAAGCAACTATCTGCTTACCTGAGTCTGACTGATTGCTATGTGGTTGCCATGGAGAGGTGACTGACGTTCTTTGTCTTTACTGTGACGACTACTCTGCTTACTGCGCTGAAGCTGCTGCCTCAGTTTGGCAATCTGCTGGAAAGAAGTTCGGGTGAAGTGATAATGAGTTATCAAATTAATATCTGCTCATTTCTTCCTTTATGAAGTGAATCACAGACATCTTTAAGTCCTCTTTAAAGAATTATACATGCACATTGGATTTTCTTCCCTCTAAGCATAACCATTCTGTTATGGTTATCTTCTGCCTCTAGACACTTTCTGCAAGTATCTGCCACCCTATTTACAGACCTGAACATGTCAGCAGGCTTAGCTTACTACTAAACTTCCTCACTTACAAACAAGCACTGTAATAACTGATGCAAACAAAAGTAGTCCTCCTGACAATTTGTAACAATTTCTAGACTGTAATTGGCTTAAACTGAGGGACTGCAAAGCCTATAGCTTAATTTGTTTTACCTTAAGCCAAACCAAAGTTTTCCAATAATTCAACTGAAAAATAAAAGAGCCTCTACAAACAAAATCAATCAGTATGTATTGCTCAATCTTGGAGAACTTATTTAATACGTTTAACAGTATTTCCCCACAGGCTACATTACCACAGATTCCGATTCCTTCAGGCAGACAAAATTATCTTTTTTACTGTCTGCTGTAAAGATGGGTAATCAAATTATACATATTTTAAAGGTCAAATGCAACTACAGTCATTATTCATTTGACATGTTCCTTAACAGAAGCTAAAGAATTTCATTCATGAATTCCTCCATTTATTTAATCCTCCTGAATAGTTTCTACATGAAAGAGTATTTACCCTCTATAAGCGTTGCCTGAGAAGTTCATACCACATGCAAATTTATACAACAGGTAGAGATACTTCTTTAAAGCTGCCTTCCCCCCCCCCTCTTTGCGCTCACGTCTCACTATCTTTCACGATCAGCATGCTAGTATATAAGGTAAAGCATGCATGGCCCTATTTCATTTTTAACTCAGCTATAGATAAAAAATTTAAAAACCTGAAGTGCAAATAAGGAGATGTGAATTCACACAGAAATCATGTTTCAAAGAACTTCATCAGCTGGAAGTATCCTCTTTTTGACTGACAGACTACAAGCACATTCACTCTGTGGTCAACTCCAAGTAGCTAAATATATCACTATTGCCCTTTCAAAGCAGCTTTGTGGTAGAGCAACACTTCACTCTTCACAGTGTCAGCAATGACAGTGCTTGGTGAAGGTTTCAATGGAGCCTTGCTCCAGGCTTTGCAATTTTCTTGGTATTTCTAGTATCACTCACAAAAGACAGATCCATCTTTAATGCTTCATATCAAGTCTTGCCACACCTCATTATCCACATTCAGAGAACTGCTACTCAGAAATGGTTGACTACTCTTAATCTTCAATGACAGACAAACAGTTTAGATTTCCAAAAGGGTCTGTGTCGAATACACACAGAAAGATATAGCCCTAGCACGACCAAGTTTCTAACACAGACAGGCTAGATTTAGAGAACAAGACTAATCTCTTGATGAAAGGTGCCACTTGGGCACCATGATAGAAGAAACTTCAAAGGAGTTTGAAGAGATACTTCACCTCTACAAAAAATATTTGTCCAGAACTTCCCCATTCTGCCTGTAAGAGTAATGGAAGTTAGGAAACTCAGCTCAGAGAGATGAAGCAGCAAGAAAGTAACCAGTTCGATAAGGGAATGTGAAAATAAATCTATGATGGTTTACATCTAGAATGCTGAAGAAGGTGAAGAATAGGGAAATTATCTTCTTTAAAAGTAAGAATGAGAAAAAAAAGAGGTCCAGACTAGAAGACAGCTGTGGACTGAAATGGATGGCTACAAGAATAACCAAAAAGCAAAGACACTAGAGGCAAGGAGAGTACTTTATATAATCTTTCATTTCTGCTGCCTGATCCTGTGGGCTTCCTCCTGTTTAAAAAGTTAATTACCCTATTTTTTATTTAAATGAAATCTAGCTTTCTGAGCTTTCCTCAGGACCATGCTATAAAAAAGATCTATACAAATCCACATCAGAGCTCTGACTCAGATTTTTGATACAAGCAGCTTGCAAATCTTTAAGAGAACATAGCCTCTCACTATAATATTTGGACAGTGAGAGAGGCTATATTGGGCCAATACACCTCTAGACTGTCCAAAATCTTGATGCTGTGATGCCCCCCATCTGTCAGGGCCCTGAACATCCTTATCTGTGGTGGAGCCCATACCCACACACAGCAGTCGAGGTGGGGCCGCACCACACTCAGTGCAGCAGGAGGGAGGATCACCTCTTCTGGCCGGCTGGCTGTGCTGTGCTCAGGGCACCCCAAAATGCGGTTTGCCCTCCTTGCTGCCAGGGCACGCTGCTGGCTCGCGCTGTGCCTGCTGCCACCGGCACCCCCAGGTCCCTTTCTGCTGAGCTGCTCCCCAGCCACTCGCCGCCCAGCCTGGGCCTGGGCCTGGCATTGCTCCGTCCCAGCTGCAGCACCCGGCATTTACCCTTGTTGAGTTCCATGCCACCGATGACTACCCAGTGCTCCAATCTATCTAAATCCCTCTGTAAGGCCTCTCTTCCCTTCAGGGAAGTAAACAGCACCTCCCAGATGATTGGTACTGGGTAGAACCGGGTAGAACCTGCACTTGAAGATGCAACTACTACTCTGGTGTAAACACACCCTGACAGTGAACTTCAGTCAGGGCAGCTGACAGTGCCAGAGTATACCAGAAGCACAAAAAACACTCAACTCTTCCTGTTCTGAGAGCAGAGATGACCAATATGGTGAGAAAGATTAGGCAGAAAGAGAATAAAGTGCTATGCTGGGGGGAAAAAAAAAAAGGAACAGCAGTGAAACACTCCATCTTAACAGGGCAGATACAAAGAACTGAAAGGGTCTGGGGCACCATTTTCCTTACATTCCCAAGTAAGGAGCATGAAGGTGACCAACACATACACAACCTTAATAAAAGCACACATGTAAATCATCAGTTAAAGATCTAACATGTATCGTTTAAAGCATCCAGTTGTTGAAGACATTAAAGCCTTAGCTTTGCACATGGGTACTTAGACCCAAAAAATGCGAACATGATTTTAGCGTACCAACTCAAATGCTCTCCCTTTCTACCAACTTGAGGGAGAAGGCACAGAAAATTCATTTCATGCATTATTTTCTTAAAAAAATAGGTCTTAAAACGAGATTTAGAGGATGCAGCCGATTTTTTTTTCCAAAGAGAAATCAAACTGGTGCTTTCACTGATGTGCAAAAAATCATTGCACAGAACACCAACAAAAAGAGACTACATATAAAAAGTAATACCTGCAAATTGCAGTAATGATAGTTAGAAGATCTTTACAAGATCTGTCCCAGAAAAAAAATAAACTGCCTTTTTATCAGTCATTATTCCCATTACAGAAGAAAGATTACTGACAGGCGTGCAGACTTTTTGTGAACATTTTCAAAATCTGAGCTCTAAGGACCTAAGCTTCCTTTTATTCCTCGGGGAATAAAAGCAACTTGAACCCTACCTCCAATGTTCAGACACTTAAAAATTACACTACTTTACAAGATGCAAGCATAAGCTGGTAAGTTTCAAAAGGCATTTTTAAATTCACATTTTGCAAATACTCTAGTGTGACTGTACTGGGGAGGGAGAACAAACATATCTGTGCACTTTTCAGAAGAATTAAAAGTTTCAGCCTCTTCTCTCCAGTGACCATTGCCTTCAATATTCTTGATGTATTGGAAAGACTTTTTTTCTTGACATACTTTAAAGTTATTTATACAAAAGAATCAAAAAAGATCGGTGCATGGGTTATTGTCATGCAGCCAATTATAAGATGACCACACATGCTGAACTGAAGCAAGGATTATTCAATAAAGTTTGGAAAAGTCTGTATTTTCTGCTTGCTTAGTATTTTTATAATGAGAAGTATATTTGCAATAAATACAAATCTTGTCTATATCACTTGTAATATGCATGTAATTTAATATAGCTAATGGCACAAATCTGATAAATAAGCAAATTCCATTTGCTCTTCACAGCATTGCAATAATCTGAGTATCCTGATAATTTTTCATTTGAAGAGACACAGTACAAATATGAAAGAACATGTCACATCTCACCACTCCTAATTGTTCATTAATATTTATCAGCTAATAGATTGTACTTCTACAAATCAAGTACACAATACAGTAACTTCCCATTGCTGAACAAGCCGCAAACTCATCATTAATGATAGAAAGCTTTAACTCATCTGTGAACCACTTGTTAAACAAGTTAACAAACAGGTCAAAGAGTAAAACAAGCATTAGAAATTCAACTTAAACCTTTGCATACAATCATTCAATACATATATGAAAGCATATAAAAAGATCAATCCTTCAGATCTGATTCTCTTTTATTCCAAAGCCTTTTTCAAGCGTTCTGTTAAGACGAAAAAGGAGGACCCTTCCAACAGGGGTTTGCTGATGTCAGTGTAACAAATACAACATATAGAGGTATTTAAGGTAAGTGGAAATCAGATGTCTGAAATAGTAAAGTCTTAATATACTGAAAACTATTTGCCTCAGACCCTGCTTTTTTTCCAGCTGAGTGTAAAATCCAGGGTGAGGTATAACTAGAACAGTCTTCATTCAAATTCAACAGAATTTTAAACTATCTATTCAGGTTCAAAGAGGAAAAAATACCGGTGGTTCAAACCTCTATTTTCTGATCAGAGTTGTTGTATTTGACACAATCTTCACCTCTCACTCAAGAGGTATATCTATTAAAATAATTTTAAAGAAGCCTGGCATTAGCTTACAAGAAGTTATATTCAAGACTTAGTTAAAAAAAAAAAGCAGTAGATCCCCCTCAGAATCAAGAAAGAGGCTTCTTGTTAGGAAGTGATAAGAAACGTACACATTTTTAGGGTTTATAAATTTGAATATTTGTAGAAGTTTCCTGTTGTGGTAAACAAATACATTTGATTGAAATAGTTCTCGAACCAATAATAAAGCCTTTTTTTAAATTTGAAGGACATCCAATCTTTTTATCACAATCAATTAAAGCCACATATACAAATATTTGGTTAGTTTACAGTATCAAAACAATAAAAAAAATGCTAGAAATCATTCCATTAGTTGTTGGAACAAGAAAACACGAATATAAACTGAGACAAACCAAGGAAACTGTAAATAGCTATCTGCTTATTTACCGTCAAATGCTTAGGGAAAACAATCCTAAATGTTGAGCAGAAGTACTGTTACCTAATGTTACTCGTAACAAATGCAGTTGTCCAGTAAAGGTGATAGTTTTATTTCTATTATTTAAGCTCTTACTTACAGGTACCTACAGCTTTGTCAATTTTTTGACTTCTTCCAATGCTTTATTCAGCTCTCCTATCACCTTCCCATCAGAAATTTCAGCACAAGTATTAAAGTTGTTTTAAGACTGAGATTAAAGTGAAGGGGAGAAAAATAATTTTATCTATGCTAAGACACATTAGCATAGTTTTCAGATGTTCAATGCCTTGGAAGGAAAAGACAAACATTTGATTGGGAGTCCTTTATGTTGGGAATGCACCTATTTCCCTGGAAAAGCCTTTAAGTCTGGTTAAGTTTTAGCAAAATTTCAGTTTGCATTTGTTTATGAAAGATGTTTGGAACTGGCAGCTACATTTGCGAGTATCAGCAGCTTTTTCTACTGAGCTTTAAATTTGAACAGAACTGTCTCAGAATTTTTCCTTCCAGAAACCGCAGATTGCTGAGACACAAAGAAACTGAATGCACAAATACTATTGGTATTGATCAAACTCTTACCATCCACCACACAGGCATTAAGTAGCTCGGTGGAGGAAGGGGACAGGTTTGCATATCCAGGAGAGCAAACATCACACACACATGGAATGGCTGCACGGAGAGGCTGGAACCAGGCCTTACAGGTGAGGGGATGGAAAAATTCAGGGACAAAAACAGAAGCCAAACAGAACTGAGAAAGAGCTCAAGTAAGGGAAGGTAAACTAGAGCTGGTTGGATAACATACACAGAATGACATTGGAATTATAAACCTGGGGAACTGGAAAAGGCAACAAAACAGTGTAGAAAAGCTGGAGAGAGAGAGAAAGGAAAACAGAGGAAGGGAAAGAACTGCAAGCTGGAAGAGGTAAGACAGGTCTTAGGGTGAATAACCCTTACAAAGTCTGAATAGAAATAATTCCCTTCCACACATCCCAATTTTTTACCTTTTTTTATTACTGTGTTCTATCTGAAAGGCACCACGAAACCCACCAGCCACAACATGTTTATCTTTCTCTTGAGCTCAGCCCACAGAGGATGGCAACCTAGCACAATGGATCACTGCTATCAAGTGGCAGAGACTCACATACTGAAGGTTTCCCTATCACTGACAGTCACAGCCATGTGGTAAAGAACAGCTGCTTGCTGCAACACTTGATAGGGAACCACCAGATGATGAAGGATGGTCTCAGTAAAAGCAAGTGTTATCCTGGATATACAGATGTTATTCCTGCCTCTGGTACAATTCCTTTGTGCTGGTAGCTAATGTTTAAGCCAAAAAACTTTTCAGATACAAGACTCGTTCTGCACTAATTCCAGGGCACAATTTGTGATTTTGAGTATTTGCTTACCAGCTGCAAATGAAGTCACACGGGCATTTGGAAAGCCCATGTATAATAAATCAGTTAAGACGGGCTTCATATTGGGTACTCGATGAGACAGGAATAGACAATCCTTACCTCTCTTCAGCTCAGAAACCTTGTCTTTAAAAATGAGGATATTGCTACTACCAGAATGAATGATTACTCCATATTCAAAGTTGATTTCAGTATTTGAGGAATCAAACTTACATCACTCCTTTTGATAGCTATTCTTCCTATCAACAGTTATCAGGAAAAGGACTATCTACTGCCAATAACAATCCCTCCTTAGCCAGCCTATATATTTCTCCTCATTTTTGAATGCTCTATTAAACACAGAGCCAGGAGAGAGTACACAAAAAAATGAAGAATCAGGGCAAAGTCCCATCCTATGGGGGAGGAACCACCAGAATATGCCACAAGATTCGTTTCTTAAAGAGAAAGGTGTAGCTCTAGAAGAGAGGCTATACCCTTCCTGTGGGGACATGAGGCTTACTATAGGCCAAGTGTGTGCTACTGACCAGAGCCAGAGTTGCATGAACTTGGGACAGAATGTAGTTTACTGGTGCATAAGGCTGAAATAGTGCATATTCAGCTGAGAGATGGAAACCATTTTCCTGTATCTAATTTCTCATTATGCAAATCTGCTTCATTTCTGATGGGTTCTTTCTAGTTGCTATTGTAGTCTACAAGAAAAACATATGATTAAAGAGCATTTCAAGTAATCATACCACTACTGTATCAACACTTACTCTATTTCATTTGTGAAACTGACATCCTCTCTATCTTCACCCTTAAACTTGACCGAAATTTCTAAACAAGAATATGGTAACATCCTGACAAACACTTTGTCTCTTTCAGCATTAAAGAACAGAAAGCTAGCTAAGGTAACTCTGAACAAACAATAACAGCAACAAGCTGGTTCCTCAGCACTCACTCTGGCCACTCCTCTGCTGACAACACTGTGTAGTAGGAGGGGAGGAAATCCAACAGGCATAAAAACAACCAGTCTTGAAACAACTCTTATGTTGGACATAAAACCTGTTTCAAAAGCAACAGAGGGGAGGGAAAGGGTGCAGTTTCCTGGACTCCAGATAGGGATTAAAAAAATATGTCTTGGGCATATCAAGACTTGAAAGGCTCCACTGTACAAAACTTCTCACCTCTTTTAGTTGATCAGCACTTCCCCACGATGCCGAGCGCTGATGAGATCTCTTTTCTGCTCCTTCTTCAGCCCAACAGCTAGGTGTCTGGAGAGAAAAAAAATGAAATACGTATTGTACTAAACTCCCCAGGTAAGAATATTTTTGGCACAAATTATTGGTTTAATCTTTCTGCCATGTCGGTGTCCAGGCATCATACATAAAGAATAAATTTCAGAATCTGATATACCACAATAATAGTGTCTATAGTAATAAAAAAAGAATACAAGCAACTCAGTTTAAGGCTTTGTAAACTTGCATTTACAAAGGATGAAGACAATGAACATTATTGAAGAAAACAGCTGCCTGATGATCACAAAAAACCCTTACCTGACTAGTTCCATCTCTGCTTCAGCATCCATTTCTAGTTTTCACTCAGTGAACACTTTAGAAAACCACATGAATGAAGTACATAAATGCAACCTCAGAGACCAAAAGCCAGTATTAACTTCTCTCACCTGTGTTCCTTAGTCACTGTGCCATATAATCAATTCCTTATTGCTAACTGACTCAGTACACCATTTATTACTTCTGACACTGACCTAAACAGGCAGAAGACCACGCCTTTTCCAGCCTTGTCTGCAAGCCCAGAAGGTTGGTAACAATCCTTGGATGCCGGAGCTATAAAATTAAACCCTGACTGAGAAGGGTCTAGAAGCCAGATCTGCACCTCCTGGATTCATTCACCACAAGACTTACAAAATTGTGGGCATTCACCAGTACTTCTAAAGATGAGAGTCACTGTCTGTCAGAGTACCAATGAGGACAGTTGAAATCCAGAGTGAGTTTGGGGTATGAACAACATAAAAGGGCTAAAAACACAGAAATCCATGAAAACAAGATGTTTTCAACATTTCCCACTGGTACTAGCTGAACCCTTAACAACAATACTGACTGCAAGAAATAAAACCATACCACTGAAAACTATGAGAGGTGGTTTTCAGGGCTACGGGATCATGGCAACACCAGAGGATCATGGCAGACACTTTCCCGGGTCAGTGTCAGCCCACCCCAACAGTCAGACAGCATCAGCGATCCACCTCTCCACAGGCATCTAGAAATCTCTACAGCACCTGCACATGGAGGTGGCACTTGTCTGGTAAGTAAGGAGGCTTGGCATAGCCTTGGAAAACACCACAACAAGCAATGCCTAGAGCTCCTCATTCTTGCTGCTCAGGGAAGAGGGGCAGAAGCAGCTCCCTGGGGACCGGAGAGTTGAACCCCACGTGCCATTAAGCACTGAATTTTAGTCTCAGGTCATAGGTTGTACCGTTAGGATCACAGGGCTGCTGTGGTATTATATGGCCTACAGCCTGGCACAAGTGCCAATGTTTAATGTGCTAAGTCACGTGCACAGGCCCACGTATCCCGTTGCTCTTTTCTGCCAGCCCTGCACTTTCTGCATCTTCTTCTGTTATTTTTATGCCACCAAGAATATTTCCATCAAGGCTGTGTGGGCGACTAGAAAACAAAATGACAACCATTTTGAAAATCAGCTTTTACTGATCTTTTTCCTGCGTGTTCCCAAGAAAGAAAAAAAACAGTCTTTATAAAAAGTTAGGGTTCTGTGTATTGATTATATGACTCTGTAGGTCTAGGGAAGAAGCCATAATGTGGTTATTAAAAAACAAAACAAAACCCAAGAGAAACAAGTTAAAGCAGCTATTTAAAACTACCATAAAAATACATGAGTCACTCAGCCAAGCAATCCACTACTCTTTTCCCTAAACGCAGAGCCTCAGTGCCACACACATGCTACCTATGTGTACATTTACTTGCTCTGCATCTTAATGAAGCCATGCTCTAAATAATTACTTGTTCTTGCAGATTAGGTGCTTACCACCTTCCTGAAATTTCTCAGTAGAACAGATTTTACTACCTTCTAATGTTTCTTAAAGCGTCACCAGTATTTAAGTGGCTTGAAGATTTCTAAAGCACTAAAGAAGATGGGGGGGAAATTATTGCCTTTTTAAAATCATGGGCTTTCGCAATTTATTTTCAGTTTATTCTTTTCTGAAAGTATTTTTACTGTATTCTGAGTGCAGATGTAGACATATCCTCATACTACAAAAACAGACGAACTCCAATGCAAACAGAATTCTTTGAAATTCATGTTCCAAGAATGCTTTCTGAACACATTACTCCACAGTTTGGTGAACAATTCCAGGACAAAGCAGAAACATCCAGAAAGATGGATGTTACCAGGGATCACTACAAGCTCACAACCCATCAGCTACAGCATAATAAATAGAACAGAAAAGACACTGAGTACCTAAAGAGTGCAAGTTTCTCAACAAACAGAAAGACTTAAAACAAAAACATATGTAGTGAGAACATGCTAGAATTTTTTTAAGCACAGATATTGATCCAAATAGGAAGGACAAAAACTAATAGCAACAGTGAAAAAATTTCATCAACAACACTGGTGACTGTTACTAAAGAAGTGGGAATGTTTATATTGCAGCCTATTTAATTGGAATTCTGAATAACAAATATATAACATCCATTCACTTAATACTAGATTTTGTACTGCCTCAAATATCCTTTGACAGACTCTTCCACTCAGATACTGTCCCTTGAGACAAGGATCACACATAGTTGATTTCAATCTCTGGAAAATTGAGTCAAGTCACAACCTTTCAAAATATACATACAAGTATCAGGATACAGGGGGCAGACTGTTTGTGCCCCTCACATCTATTTGCAGAATTGGTTTACACATACTGTATGATGTTCCTAGCGTAGTACTGAACTCAAGCAATGTTGTATTAATGCTCTATTTATAATCAGGTGGAAAAAAAGAAAAATAGTTAAAAAATAACATAAGGAGTTGCTAGACTATTATAGCAAGCCAGCCTCTTCTTTAAACTTTATAAATTGCTGCATCTAATACATTGTAACCTACACTATGTGAAAATAAGTTCTACTTTTGTAACCCCAAAGCCTTATATTCAAAACTTTATATTCAATCAAAAATGGAAAAAATAAAAAACCCTTGTCACATGTAAACAGGAATTCTTTTTTGTAAGCTTAGTTGATAACGAAGCACCTCATATTTCATTTGAATGTTGCAATTTACATGACAAATAAGATGGGGTTGTATAGAACCCTTGATATGCCACATTTCCTGAAAGTTGTTCTCCCATCTTAATTTACCGTTTCTGCGAACTATGTTTATCCATGGAAGCTTCTATTTTATTATAAGCTGCTGTAAAGTGTACTCCCCATGTGTTAAACATCCAAACCAAAACAGAGTAAAAGAAAAAACTCAAAAGAGAATTTGAAGATAAATTTCTGAATCAGAACAGATGAAAGCAAAATTGCTGCACCTCAAGTCAGAAACAAAATAAGAGGTCACGAGTACTGTCTCTTAATCTGGCAATGCTATTTCAGAGCTGAAATAAATTTATTGTATTAGTTATGAACTAAGTAGGATTTTTCCTACAAGTTTGTGTGACAAAAATAAGATTTAAAACATTTTAGGACATGAATCTAGAAAGCATTAAGCAATGCATGTTTCAAGTTCAAGAGGACGATCACTTATATTTTGAAACGCAGGGGTTTACGGTCCCAGTCTGTTGACACAATGCTTAAAGCATGTGCACGGGATAGGGCGCACTGAGAACACCACATCTGGTTGCTCTCCTCAGTCCTAACGTAAATCACAATTACCATTGTTCTAACTCATCCAGCCTTGCAGAGATTAGCATTTCTTCCAAAGCGTTTGGTAATTCTGCCTTGATTTTCCATCCATATCAAGGATATACACCTACATTCTTTCCACTTCATTTAGATCAGAATAACCGCATGGAGTACCAACCTACCTAAACCTAAAATAAGACTGAATTACTCTAAATATCTCATTTTATTGCCACCCCCTGGTTTTAATTACTATATCTAGCTTGCATCCCAGATGAACTAGTTTTGGGGGATGCATGCTAAGATTAAGAACACAAGTCTCCGTTCTACAATGGAGTTTTTGAAGAATTTCCGTGCTCGAAATGTAACAACAGCACTGAAAGATAAAGTCAAATCAGTGTTTACGTGTTTCTAAAGCATTCAAATCTAGATATTTACAAGAAGAAGTGTCCTAAAGAGTTAGAAATTAAGTCAATTACAGGTGACTCCTCTTAAATATTTGAGAGGTTAAGGAAAAGTCAGAAGGATAAACTCATAGCTATGTAACAAGTATCCTTCTCCTTTTTCCCTCCCCCCAAAGTATTTTGTTAAATAACATATGAGAATAATGATAACTGATAAACCAATTAAGAAAAGCTCCATGTAATTCAGCTTCACGGTTTATGCCGCCAATTTTTAACAAACAATCTCTACCCAAAAGAAAACAAACTTTATCCAGGTTACTAATGACAGGTAACTAATTACCTTAAAGCCTTGACCTACATGGAAGAAGAAAAAAACATTTTAGCCCAGCATTCCAGTTTAACTCTTTAGATTAGAGAGTAGTTCAGTAAAAATTCTGAAACATGTTTTTCAAACTTTCTTCATTGCTGTTTGCATAATACATAATTGTCATGCAGAATGAAAAAGGCATATCCAAGCATCTTGGAATCCAGTTAAAAAAGGGGGAGGAATCACTGAATCGTATACCACTTGGACCTTTGTTATTTTTGTTGTATTATTCAGATTGATTCATTTTAACTGGCAATATATGTTATGACATCAGCATCATATGTTTACAGCATCATATGTTTACCCCTAACCTCCCTTTTTTATTTTTCTAAAAATGTTTTCAATGATTTAACTACTGCCAAATAATTACATTAATAAACTATGACAATTACCCAACTGTTTCTGGGGATTCTGTGGTTAGGCATACCCATTTCAACACAGAATTATTCCTCAAAGGTGATGGTGGGGAAATTTCTTACATCTATAGCTCAAGGGAGAATTATACAAAGTTGCTCAATCAATGCTCCCAGCCCTGACAGAAGAAACATGGAATGAAGCTATACTGAATTTTAAATAGTTTTAAATGGAAATTTTAACTTAACCAAAAAGGAGAGGGAAGTAGGACAGCAGAAGAATTTGGGAAAGTCATCACAAGGTGTATCAACATGTGCAATAACATTCTACAGCAGTAAATTTATTTGCATTTCTGATTTTTTTTAAAGTACTAAAATGGTTTTTTATTTAGTACTATTTATTTATAATAAATAACATTTAAATATTTGTAATAGTACTAAATAATAGCTGATTATCTAAAAACATACTGCTCCTTGAAGATCAGCTAGTTGTATGCATGTATACATATACACACAAATGTACAGGAATTCTGAGACATTTGTAATTGCATAAATATCACAAATATATTAAGTTGTAGCATATTTTTCCAAAAACAAATACAAACCTCACTCCTCTTCAGTGCTTTCTGTCAAAACACTTGAGGTAGGAGCAATATGAACTATAGTTACTATTCTCCAAAATGCAACTGAAATTAAAACAATAAAATTGTTTCTCTGTTTAAATAAGGTGTTACTGAGAACTCTTTAGAACACTGGCTTAATTTTAGAGAAAGAAGAAATCTTTTATTCATGAGCATATGCAGGTTTAAAGAACTTGCAATAAAACTCATTAATGGTTCATCTAATCACAGTGACGACCAGAATATGACCTTTTTATTATTATTATTTTAACTAGAAAAATTCTAAGGAACTTGGAACAGCCATAATCACCACCTTCACAAAACTGCACAAAAATCTGGATTTAAAATTAAGGTTTGATTAGGGAAAATAAGTACCCTTGAAAGAGGAATAATTATTCCACCTACAACATAAGTTATACTGAAAGTTTTGTTCATGGGTTTAGAAGTGAATCAAGAATTTATTCTCCAATGAAATATGCTCATACAAAAAATGGGTTTTATTGATTTTCATTATCTTGTTTTTTATTGATTTTGTTTGTTACCATCTTCCACTCTGCTAAACTACCAAGTGTTGTTATTTTTAGCTGCTGAAAACTATATGAACTCCCTTGAGCTAAAGTGTTACTTAGTCAAGAAACATGAAGCAGTAAAAGTACTTGTGCTGGTACTCACATAGAGAGCAAGGTTTTAATTTATTTTGCCATGCATGCACTACCAACAACTGGGACCTCATCCTTGGTTCTTGAAACTAACCCAAACAAAAACATAACCAAAACTCAGTGATGGTTTATGAGTAAGTTCCATTATAAGCCTTCGCATCGAACATTTTACTTATAAAAACCTGGAAGTTGCCAAGCCCATCACAATGCTTGTTACATTTTAACGACACAGGACTGCATGGATATATAAATACACATCTTTCAACCCAACTTGAACTGCTAAATGCTTGGTTTTTTATATATGCATAATTTGAATAAACAGACAGTGAACAATTATTTCCTCATTAGAAGACATCCACACAAATCCAAACTAAGAATAAAGGTGGAGACCTTTATTTGAAATTATCCTTCACCTTTTAATGATTACTATATTGCCTTTCCTCTCTTTTTCATTTGATTATGTTGAAAAGGTAAAACATTGTCCTTTCCTCAGCTTTGTTTCTGAAAGAGGCCAAGGGTGGCAGCCAATAGGTCAAATAACCCAAACACTTACTTTCAGCTCAATGGGAAAGCAATTTTACTGCCAAATGTGCAGAGCTCAAGTATTTATAGAACAAGTTTGTTTCTGTTTTCCGTAACTACTGAAAAGGTTTGTGAATGCTTAAATATTCCAAATATTCCATTCATAACAGTATTTGTAAAGTCTGATATTCTATGAGAGAGGGGTTAAGAAATATAGTATCTATGAAGCATGCCATAGAAAGTCTCCTGAATAGAACTTGAAATTAGTTTAAAAAAATCAGTATGTAGTGAAATGAAGGCACCTTGGAAAAAATCCACAATTAATAGCTTTTCCGGTAAATCCTTCATGACATAGATGATTGCTTATTCTTTGCTAAAATTGGCTGGCTGGTTTCGAAATGAATGAGTAGAATATGAAGATGGCATCTTCTTAAAGGGTCCAATCAGTTTCCTGTAAAACCTAACTTTCTTGGGACAAATTTTACTTGTTTGATTCCCAAATTTGTTACACGGAACTTCTGGATCATACTACAGCTAAGAAATACATACAACTAATAGCTCTCCACATCCTACAAAAGACAATACAAGCTTTAGAGAATTCACAGACTTTTTTCTTTTCTAAGCTTTCTACCCTTATTTTTCCTCTGTCAGAAGACTTTCTGCACTGCGTTACAGTACACTTCAAAGATGAGCAAAATTATTTATACATTCTAACTTGTCGTGTGAAATTCAGTATTACACAAAAGACTAAAACCTCCCATCATTTTAAAGAGCTGTTGCATTTGCTCTAAGCAGTGTGCCAGAATGGGCAGAATGTCGCAAATTAGTGGAAACAGAAAATTAACCAAAAACTATGTATCTACAGGTAAAGTTACCACAGGAAAAAATCTTTGATATCGAAAAGGTGTCATGTAAATTGCTACAATGTAAGCTTCCATGAAGAAAAATATTCATGGCACAACAGAGTTACAAGCAAAAGTCAGGGTGGCAGAAGTATCTATCGTTTTTCCTTTGCAGGACACCCATGGTAACAAAGGACCAGAATCACAGCACAAGGACTAGACAACTGACGTAATCAGCGCTACAGGGCCTCTAGACTAAAAATACAACCAATGACATTGTTCCTTCTATTTTTCTACTGTAGTTTAGAATACTGAGACTAAGATGACTTACTTCATATACCCTAACAACATTACTGGAAAACCAAGAGCGTGACTTATTTGCTAGGAATGAGGTTTTTCAGAATTACGTGCTTTGTTTTATGGGCTTTTTTTTTTTAACCTGTCTGATGACGATCATCTCTGTG